>NC_068363.1:46760891-47360891 GCF_020536995.1 Dreissena polymorpha
TGCATATGTTTAATGCCTCTTTCAAACGAAAATACTTTATTTTATGCTTTCCGGTGGTTTAAAGAGAAATATCAGTGAAATAAAACTGGTATTTCACTGTTTTAAACAATGAAAAATAACAGTATACACTTATTTCATGGATGCGCGGTGAACAGTCAAAACTGTTTCCCAATGTATCAGGTTTGACTTTGGTAGTTTTGCCCGAGGGACAACAGTTTTGACTGTTCACCAAGCATCCATGAAATAAGTGTTTTATTACCTGATCAAATTTCCAACATAAAAATAACAGCAAACTAAATTTTTATTTACACACAACAGTAATCGATAAAATAAATAATTTTGACTGTTTAACTGTAAAATGACGTCATTTTTTTGACGAAATGACGTCATTATTTCAGCGGGCAACAGTATACACTTATTTCATGGATGCGCGGTGAACAGTCAAAACTGTTTCCCAAGGTATCAGGGATGACTTTGGTACTGTTGCCCGAGGCCGATAGCCCTGATACCGAGATGGACAACAGTTTTGACTGTTCACCAAGCATCCATGAAATAAGTGTTTTATTACCTGATCAAATTTCCAACATAGAAATAACAGCAAACTAAATTTTTATTTACACACAACAGTAATCGATAATAAATAAGTGTATAGTTAAACTGGTAAAATGACGTCATTTTTTCGACGCAATGACGTCATTATTCCAGCGGGCAACAGTATATAAATATTACATGGCTGACAGGGTGACAGTTAATTTGTCAACTTGAGGAAATACTGTCAACCGAGGCAAAGCCAAGGTTGACAGTATTTTTCCGAAAGTTGACAAATTTACATGTAATATTTATTTTATTATACCGAATAAACTATTCAAACATGAACAATTTATATGAACCATGAACAATTTAATATTCAATAATTGAATTTAATTCAGCAATGAACAACCATTAATATGTTGAGTGGTTCAGATTTACGGGCAGAGCAAAATGAACTTCGCTTTATTCGGCACCGACCTAGTAATCAATTTATCCCATCAATTTTCTTAGTCGTCAATTATTTCTTTGAAAATATATTACAGAACCAGCTTTCCGTATTTTATTTTCATCACTTGATTACGCAATTTATGACGTACTTGTGTGACGTCATGTCGGTGACGAAACATTTTGGGACAACAATATGGACGTGGTGGTTTGTTTAACAGTAAAATATTTGTTTTAAAGCATAGAACGAATCCAAACGTATTTCGGATTGTGTGTTTGTCATGCATAACACCTTAAGAACAGACACTGGAAGTGTATATCGTTGTAACTTTATTGTTATTAGCATTGGATTAAAGTTTCCTTTGAGGTAAGCGTGTCGTTTATACTAAATTGATTTTCTTTTTGACTCCTGTCAAAGCTTAAATAATGGCATAAATCTATTATACCGCACAGTTTCAGCTGCAATCGATATTTTAATTATCCAAATACAACGGACACGCAAAACTGCGTACTGCGCATGCGCGAATGGGACAGTTTAATTTTCGAACATTCCGCACGTGATTGCTAAGGCAGCGGGATACAGTATTTTTTGTCAGTAATTTTTTTCCCGCTGGTGGCACGTGATTGCTATGGCAGCGGGATACAGTATATTTTGGACAGTAAATTTATTCCGCTGGGGTCTGACAGTCTTTCTATGTCACGATGACCTATGGGAGTTTAGCATTGTAAATAAAAGTGAGGTATAATAATTCAAACTGTTGACCGGTCAACAGTTCGATATTCACCGGTACCAGTTAAAAACTTGAAAATTTCTTTTTCTACGAGGAAATAGCAAAAAATAATAATTATCATTTTATAAGACATCAGGTAATAATTCAAACTGTTGACCGGTCAACAGTTCGATATTCACCGGTAACAGTTTAAAACATTGCAAATTTCTTTTTTGACGAGGAAATAGCATAAAATAATTAATTATCATTTATATAAGACATCAGGTTATAATGAAAAATATCGATATTTTTCACTGTTTTACTGTGAATTGTTTGGACAAAATGACGTCATAAATCCAGCGAAATTATCCAGTTCAACTCTTTAACTATGTACATTAACGGTAATAAAGGCATAAAATAAAAAGAAAATGTGTTGGGTTCCATTGAATATCGATTTTAATTCACTCGTGTTCATAAAAATACATATTTCATATGATCACTCGTGGAATGAAATCGATATTCCATCGAATCCAACAAATATCCTCTGTGTATTCAACCAGGGTGGTAATGTTTTGACTACGTCTTTGTTTATGTATGTGCGGGATAGTGCAAACATCGATGATTTTAAAAAAAGCTATTAATTCAAATGTTACCAAAGCCCCGAACAGATCGATAAAACCTTCTCAACAGAAATCAAACTTCGCAGGCGATATCGTGGAATAAAATTCACAGATTACACTTAATCAACATTAAACGTGAATTACCACCAGAACATTAATTGGATATTCTCAGAAAACGTGCCACTGCTTTTCGTAATGTCCCCATCTCCATAACAAGTTCAGTGCTTTACGACCATGTTAAGACCATAAATACCATTATCTCTTAAGTGTGTGTGTTTGACAAATTGGCCAGTGTATCCAAGCGAAATGTGTTGATACTGGAAGTAGAAATACGATCAAACTACCTCATAAATATGTGTTACACTCATTAGCAACGAACGTTTAATTTATCTTTCATATCTGCGTATAGCCATAACAGGCTAAATTATCATTCGCTTTACAGGGAAAACCACATAACTATATTCCTATAAGAGCACAGCCCTGGAGAGTGTTGATATGTCAAGTAGGCAATGTCATAACTTTATTAATTTATCTTATACCCCTTTAAAGAGTTGATAGTGATATTAAGTGGCCAATATTATAACAACTGAGTTATTAGACTAGGTTTTTTTTTATACATTATTCTTCTGCTAATGTATAAGAAAAGACGGACGGACGGACGGTCAAACAGACAGACAAACAGACAGACATTTATTTTGACTTGAACAATGTACATCGTCAACAACACATAATGAAAACAGTACAATGTAAATCGTGATAGGAACGAAGTTTTTTACACATATTTACAAATCATTTACTTAGCTAACAATGGCGTTAGCACAAATAAAACATAACAACAAGAACAGGTAAAAAAAGAAAAAGAATAAACAGGTGATCATTTAAAGCATTCTTGCATTAATAGTAGATTTTCAAACTTTAAGTGATTTTGTTTACAAAAATGCATATTTTTTATAGTTCAATTTTATTATTTGAGTGCAGTAAACTTAAATATTTATACATAGATGGCCTTTTGCAATAACATGTTTTATGTATTTTTATGTCCCCAGTCTATACTGAGGGACAAATTGTTTTGCCCTGTCTGTTGGTTTGTTGGTTGGTTTGTTGGTTTGCGTCAAACTTTAACAAATGCCATAACTTTTGCAATATTGAAAATAGCAACTTCATATTTGGCATGCATGTATATCTCATGGAGCTGCACATTTTGAGCGGTAAATGTCAATGTCAAGGTCATCCTTCAATGTCAAAGGTAAAATATATGGGGGTACATAGTGTTTCACAAACACATTTTTGTTTCTTATGTTTCTAAACGCCGGGGAAAATGCAAATAACATGAAATTCATATTCAATTTCGGTCGAATTGCAACAAATGCAGTATCGTTGATTTCTAGAACTTATTGCACTATTGCTTCTGAACATTCATTAAAGTTATACTTGCAAGTTTTTTTATTTTGTAGCAATATATATAAGCCGCGCCTCTGTAAAAAGGGGGGGGGGGGTGTTTAATGCATGTGCGTAAAGCGTCGACCACTTGATTCTTAAGTTCTTTGCCAAAATGCAACCTCCGCGCACCAGCATAGCTGGATCAAATCCTATGGGTACAATTTGGGTCGAAAGTCAACAAGACCTAATACCGGTAGGTAAAAAGAGAAGTGTACTTCGACGTACAATATGTACGTCGAAGTAAACAAAAATGTACTTCTTCGTACAAATATGAAATACACTCGAAGTACATATTTGTACGACTTCGACGTACATGTTTGTACTGCGACGCACACATTTTCTGAACAGCCAATCAAAACACTCGTCTCTTGAGCCGCTTTTCCTCCAGATTTATTCATGATAAATGTTACAATTGAGGACAAAATGAATAAAAATATCAAAATTGAAAAAAGAACTTAAAATAAGAATCAACTTGACGGTTATTTATGCTAAAATCGTTTTAAGTAATAAATGCTATTAACAAATTACGACCACATAATTCATGAAATGATGCAAACCCTTTGATGTGTAAAGAAAAAAAATGGTATTCAAATTAAAATATTATTACATATTTATATGCAAAAAATAGTGAAATAGTTTTAATTAAATATGCAAATATTTTATCGTTGAAGAATTGTGCAGATTGAAAAGTTAACATAAGTTAATCAAATATGTGGACTCAATTTTTTGCAGTTTCTTCTGTTGCAGTAAGGCGTCTTCTGATTGCTTACACTCAAGGGTCGTTAATAACTGTACCTCGAAAAACAATATTGTACGTCGAAGTACAAAACAAGAGCAGTCTCCATCGAAAGACATATGCCCCCAAAAAAACGCTTTTTCAAAACCTAAACGCAGATTTCAAAACCTACACGCTAAGTTCAAAGTCAGGTCAAAGGGGTCAAACATTTGTTGCGTATGGAAAGGCCTTGTTTATATACACATGCATACCAAAATGAAGGTTACATCTGAAGCGACATAGAAGTTATGAGCATTTTTCGAAACCTTAACGCAAAAGTGTGTGACGGACAAACAGACAGACGGACAGACAGACAGACGGACAGTGCGATCGCTATATGCCCTCCTTCGGGGGCATTAAAATATTGTACGTCAAAGTACATTTCTCTTTTAACCTAGAAGGTCTTGTTGACTTTTGACCCAAGTGGTACACCATAAATCCCTGCTTTCATAACCAACCACGTGATGATAACCTAGCCACGTTGTACAATAATTTTACCGTTGTTCTTTTACTTTTATATTTTATCTAATTTATTTTTTATTGTGAACTTAAACTAATACACTATTTTCAAAATATAAAAAAATGGTATTACTTTTCCATAATATAATGCTTAAACAACAAAATGAAATTCTACCAAACCTGGTAGGATTTTCTTGTGATGGCAGAGATTAATGTGAGAGCAAGGAACGACAACTATGCGAGGAGATTGACTAAAATTAATGCTACGTGGAAATATCCATATATCTATTGGTACACACAAAGCTTAAAGTAATTTACCGGTAATTCCTTTCAAGACCACATACTGTGTCAACCCATAGGGAGTAATCACGTGATAGTCAACATGGCGACCTCCATGCCTTTTTTCTTTCTTTTTTAATGACGCTCAATTCCCAGCCCTATCAGTTAAAGAAAAGGTGATGAGCGTTATTTCGTATTATAATTCTGTTTATGTTAGAAATGTTACAGAATCGACAGGTTCGTCCATTCAAGGGCATGTTCGTGTGTTTTCGTTTTTGGACCAGAGCAAAAAAATAAATAAACATAGTAATAAGTGAATATTTTCACTGGATTAAAGTGGTATTTGTGAAAAATGGAAGTTTTTCTTGTAACGAGGGTAATACGACTTCATTTAAAATTGAAAAACAACTACAATGTAAAAACTTTTTATAGTGCACATGGTCACGCTATGCTTCAAAGAGGATGTCGCCATATTGAATGTGTACATTTTGACATATGTGTAAACTGACAATAATACACACGCCTGCACAACAAGATCAAAAAATGTATACTTCTCAAAAGAAAATAGTAAATGGCGGATAAGCGAAAGCACATTTAGTACAAGCGGAGTGAGTTAGAGTCAAGTATAAGTGAAGTAGTGGTAGAAAAACCAAAGAAGAAAAAAGGTAAAATAGTCGCATCAAAAGGAAAAACGATCCCTGAAACACAGGGTGAAAGTATGGAGAGCCAAATTCAAGATTTGAAAGTCGAACTGAAATGATGAGCGATAAGTTGACATCGTTTATAGATAAAAACGACTCATTTACAAAGGAATTGGTAACTAAAATAACAACACAGGTTAAAAGCAGAAATAGTTAAGCCATTTGAAAGAGAATGAAATTCTAGAAGCAAGTTGTTCGAAAAAGAGCTCGACAGTGACAAATTAAATAGGAAAATTGAAAGCCTTGAAATGATCTGAAAGAAAGCAAAGGAAAGTGAACAACATGACAAACATGCATAATTAGGGTCATGGAAAAACAATCAGGTAAACTCAACGAGCTTGAGCAGTATGGAAGACGGAATAATATCCGGATAGCAGGGTTAGCCGAAGCGAGCAATAATAACAATAACAATAAAACGACAAGTGAAACGGCAGAAGACACTAGCAAGGCAATAATAAAATTTCTAAATGAGAAGATCGAGGGGCTTAATCTTTGCATAAACGATATTGACATAGCACATCGACTAGGCAAGAGAGATACCAATAGTAAACCAAGAGCAGCAATTGTGAAATTCGTGTCCAGGTACAAGAGAGATCAAGTGATGAAAAATAGAAGGTGCCTGAAAGGTTCTGGCATCTTTCTAAATGACGACCCTAACAAAGCTGAACCAAGCTGTTTTGATTGTCAATAAAACCGTAAACTGAACCAAGAACGAAATGAAACAGCTTGGTCCTGGGAAGGGAAATTGTACGTGAAAACCGCAAGTGGTACAATTACCCAAGTACGATTTGACGAGTACAGCAAATGGACAGGGCCAGAACTGGAACACCATACTCAAACAGTTTAAACAATTCATAATATGTGTGCACTCTATCTTTCATCGAACAGTATACGCATAAGCGTTTTTCACGAGGAAACGATGCTTGAAACCATGCACTGGTGATTTTTGTTAAAGGGATATGTTGAATCATAATTTTGTCACATTTATAGACATCAAGCTCTCCTAAAAATAGAAAATAATAGTTAACGAATTATTTGTATATTAACATACAGTAGTTTTTTTTGTGTTTTTCAGCTTATAAAAACAAAGTTCGTTTATCAATGCATAAAAGCGTTCGTTAACTGTATATAAATACATAATTACAGTTTAATTATATGCGTTTGTGTGAATTTTAAATACTATTTTGGATAGCTATGTACAATCTAATGAATTATTTGTATACTGCAAAAGGCTAGTTTTTTTCAATCTATATCAAAAAATAAGTTTTTTTGATTAATGCAAAAAATTATAAAGCGGCAAAAAGGTATTATTTGTAAAATATGTAATAAGATGTTCAAGTAGACCCGATTTTATATGAATGCACCTATAACAATAAGAATGATAAAATATATGCATGCATTTTTGTAATATATAGCAAGTGGTCCGAATGCTAATCTAATAGATTTTTTTCGCTTTTTCGCTCCATTAGATAAGCTGATAATCGGATAGTTATGCAACAGGACATGTGTTTTAATTTGTCAATTAGGGATAGCAATCGATACAAACTTTTGATATGCTTATTGTGTCCAAAATAAGGCTAATCTAATGTGTTTTCGCCTTTTTAGCTTCATTAGATTTACCGATTATTGGATAATATTGTGACAAGTAAACGTCCTAAAAATCAATTATAGATACATAATTGTAGTGATGCTATATACATTTGGTATCCTTGATTAACTCTTTTCAAGGTAACCAACTTACATGTAGAAAAACGTTATCATCTTGGATGTAGTTGCATGAAGACACAATCATATTGTTCAGCGATGCATAATGTATTGATACAGACAGTCCAGGCGTGGATAAATTTTATCAAATGTAAAACATCAAAATTGCAAAAGAATGCATTCTAGATCACCCTCGAAGTTATAGTGTGTCTTTTATTTAGTGGTGATAATGATTTTGACCATAATGTTGTTGTTTTTCTTGGTGGTTATTGTACTGTATCCGAATATATATGTGTTTAGTTTTTGTAAGACAACAAATTTACTCTCACAAGTGCAAACGCACGCACGCACACACGCACGCACACACGCACGCACGCACGCGCGCACGCACGCACGCACGCACACACACACACACACACGCACTAAGACACACACACACACACGCACGCACGCACGCACACACCACGCACCACACACACACCGCGCACACGCACACGCACACACACCCTCACACACACACACCACACACACACACCACAATCACTCCGATTGATTAGCTAATTATCAGATATTTATGCTACAGGATACGTGTTTAACTTGTTGAATAGTATGCATTTACTATAGATCTATGCAGATTTGTACCAAGTTGTTAAAAATGTAAACAGATAAATGACTAAGATGGCAAAAGATTAAACTGGTAGTATGCTATTTGTACCCAAAATAAGACTAGTCCCAATGTGTTATTAATCATTTAAGCTGCATAAGATTAACCGATTATCGGATATTATTGCAAACTTTCTATAAATCAATTATAGATAATATTTATAGTTTCGTTACATATATTTAAGTGAATTTAACTACGATTTGTTGACATCTTGATTAACTTAATCTTTTTAAAGTAACACTTACATATGGCAAAACGATATCATCTTGGATGCAGTTGCATGAAGACACAGTTATAGTGTTCAACGGGGCATAATAATTGATACATACGGTTCTTACGTGGAGAACTTTTACCAAATTGTGAAGCCTCAAAATTGAAAAAGAATGTATCCTAGATTACCCCCGATGCTATCGTTTTTTTTCAGTGGTGATAATGATTTTGATCATAGTGTTGTTGTTTTTCTTGGTGTTATTGTACTGTATACCGAACATGTATGTAATTAGTCTTCTTTAGAGAAAAACAAATCGGCTCGCACAAGTGCAAATACAAACCCACACGCGAACACACGCACGCGCATACACGCACGCACGCACGCGCATACACCAAACACACACACATTCACACACAATACCGCGTGCGCACACGCACGAACGAATGCACGTACGCTTTTCTGGAATTTTTATACGTTTGCATCCATAGATAGACATCCATATAAGTTGAGCCTTAATGACTTATAGAAAAGAAAAAATGACAAAAGTAACAAACCACGCAAAAGAAATAATACACTCACATTGAACATGAAGTATATATGTGTATGTGTATATATGTATATGTATATGTATATGTATATATATACATATTTACACTCATGAGCTAATTATTCCTTTTTTTTATAAATATTTCATTTATACAAAAACTAACGACCACGCACTATTTTTTTATTATACATGTTATTCATGTCTTTTAAACTCGTTTTTAACACAACTCTCTCATCTTAATAGGCAAGATCCATTATACATTATCCATTATTTCTTTTTACTTCTTCTTTCTATGGAATATTCATCTGTTTGTATCCCTAATTTTTGTTTTCTATTTTTGCTCGTATGTGTAAACATCTTATGTCTTATAATAGAGACTAACTGGATATGTTTAAAAAAAGAAAACTAACTGGACAAGCACACACAAACTATCATTAACATCACCCTCCACCTTTTTAAATGATTAAATTAATGTACTTTAAATGCTAAAGGGCTAAACAACAAAGACAAACGCATTAAAATCTTCAAATGGTTAGACGACAAAAATATAGTATATGCCTATTACAAGAAAGTCACTTGACACATACTTTAGCACAAACCTTAAAAGATGAATGGGACGGAGAAATATATCTCAGTGGAGAACATACAAATAAACAAGGCATTGCCTTTCTGATAAAAAAATAATATAGGTGTCACAGTCGATAACTTTAAGGAAATAATAATTGGCAGACAAGCAAGTATAGATATCAAAATACACGAAACACAAATAACATTAATCAACGTCTACGGCCCTAACATAGACGATTCCACATTTTACGAAACATTACAATCCTTTATAATCAATAACCAAGATAAAAATATTATAATCGGTGGTGATTTCAATACTGTCCAGAACCCATTATTAGATAAAAGAATGGAAACCTTATAACTCATACTAAAAATAGAAAACATTTTAAACAACATAATTGAAAACTACAATATGATAGATATCTGGCGTACAATATACCCAAACGAAAGCAAATTCACCTGGCACTCAAACACAAAACCAACAATATTTTGTAGATTAGACTATTTTTTAATATCTGAATCACTTTGCAACATAATTGACACATGTAACATAAAACCAGGGTTTATGACTGACCACTCTCTAGTTGAACTTAACTGCACAATATACAACCTGAAAGAGGCCCAGGATACTTTAAAATTAAACACAGCATCTTATTAGATACACATATCAAACACAAATAAAACAGGAAATATTAAATACAGTTCAAAATAATAAAGATGCAAACCCAACACCTTATGGAAGTAATTAAAGGAAATATACGTAACACAACAATTAGATACACATCATTTAAACAAAAAGAAACACACAAAACTTGAAAATGAAACCATCAAAACCATTGAAAACACTTGAAAAACAATTGCATCAAACAAACACAAATGATACCACCGACATTGAAATGAAATAACTTTTAAAAAGCAAATATTAGATGGAATTTATCTTACACATCTCAATGGAATAATACTAAGAGCGCGTGCACAGCATGTTGAACACAAATGAAAAAAATACAAAATATTTCGCAAACATTGAAAACGTAGAAGTGAACAAAAAACTGTACACAAATTAGTAGTCAATGGCAAAGATATAACAACAGAACTCAAATACTAGAAGAACAACGTTTATTTTTCGAAACCCTCTATAAACGAAAAAATGTTGAAAATAACACCCTTTTTAAAAATACACATCACGCTTTAAACCAGGAGGAAAAAACAATTGTGCGACGGATTGCTTAATGAATATGAATGTGGATTAGCTCTAAAAGAAATGCAAAATAACAAAAGCCCAGGATCTGATGGCATCACAATCGAATTTATAAAATATTCTGGAATGATATAAAAGCACATCTAATTAATTCACTTAACTATTCATTTAACAACGAAAACTTAACTACGCTACAAAAACAAGGTATTATATCACTTATTCCAAAACCCGGAAAAAAACTTAGAATCCTTAGCAAACTGGCGCCCGATTAGTTTACTAAACAATGATTATAAAATTGCAACTAAAAGTATAGCAAACAGAATAAAAAAAATATTACCATCAATCATTTCAAAATCTCAATCTGGTTTCATAAAAGGACGTTACATTGGTGAAAACGTTCGTCTTATCCAAGAATGCATAAACTATTTCAACAATTCAAATAATCCTGGTCTAATATTCTTTGCAGACTTTGAAAAGGCATTCGATTCGCTGATCATTCATTTATGTTCTCTTGCTTAGAAAATATGAACTTGGTTGTGAAAGTCTCATTCAATGGTCAAACTGTTCTATACCGATATTAACAGTATAATTATTAATAATGGCTTCTTTTCGAACAGTTTTAACATCGAAACGAGGGGTTCGACAAGGATGTCCACTCTCATCATCGCTATTTATTATTTGCATCGAGTATCTATCACATCACATCCAATCAAATAAACACATAAAAGGCATATCACTAGAACCTGACGAAGAAATCAAACAATCCCTATTTGCTGACGATGCAACTTATTTTTTAAATGACAATTACGATTCTTCCATAACCTAATAGAGTCGCTAACCCTTTACGGAATGACATCGGGTCTTAAACTAAACAAAAGTAAATGTACTGTGCTTCGAGTAGGTAAATTAAAACAAAGTAATGTTCAATATAAAAAAGAAATGAAATTTATTGGACATCCGATGAAGCCACAACGTTAGGAATTACTTTCACAAATAATGAAAAGGATACAGTTCTTAAAAACATACTACCTAAATTACAGAATTTTAAAAACTGCTTAAAATCATGGCATCATCGTAAACTTACACTAATCGGAAAAAACACAGTATTGAAACGTTGCACTTCCTAAATTGATATATGTTTTAACAGTCCTCCCAAATCCACCAAATAATGTTATTAACGATATAAAATCAGCAATATTTAACTTCATATGGGACGGTAAACCTGATAAAATAAAAAGAACTCAGTTAATTCAATCTGTAGAAAATGGAGGTATTCAATTAACGAACATTGACTCATTCTTGAATGCAATCAAATGCAGCTGGGTTAAAAGATACCTAGATAATACCAATACGAGTAAATGGAAATTATTCTACCAGAAAATCCTAAAAAAATATGGTGACTCCTTAATCTTTGAATGTAACATCAGCAATACTATCTTACATGACATTGCAAACGAAAACATATTTCTATCTGATGTTCTATCAGCGTGGAGTGATGTCACTCATAACTTAGAAACCCAAACTAGCAGTAAAACAATTCTATGGAACAATAAGACATAACTTCAAACAATAAGACGCTTTTCTATAAAGACTGGTTTGAACGAAGCATTAAATATGTCGACCAATTATATGACTACAGAATTAAGGATTTCTACTCTTTTGATAATATATGCTACATATACGGAATACCTTCAAATAATTTTCTGAAGTACTACACACTAATCAAAGCATACCCATACATATTAAATCTGAAATCAATACAAATAATACACCATGTACTCAAACAACATTTGTAGAAAACATACTTGGAAGAAAAAACAAAACAAATAAAATATTTTACACACTACAAATTAAAAACCCTACAGAAAACTCCAAAATCCAAAATAAATGGCAAGTCCTTTTTGAAGAAAATGAACTTAATTGGAAACACATATTTACCATGCCATATAAAGCAACTATTGAAAGCACACTGAGAAATTTTCAATATAAATACATCCATAGAATTATAGCTACAAATAAATATCTCTTTAAATGCAAATTATCTAACTCAAATCTGTGTGACTTCTGCTTTGAAAACATTGAAACTATAGAACATCTTTTTTGGGAGTGCAAACACATCCAGCCTATTTGGAATCAATTAATATCTTTTCTTGAACAACAACAACTTAACGTTAAACTATCTTTCTTAAATGTAAGTTTCGGAATTAACTCATTGAAATCAATAGACTGTAATAATATTGTGAATTTTATGGTTATATTGATGAAATATTTTATCTTAAACATGAAGTACAAAAAACAAGTACCAAATTTTAATTGCTTTGTCCATAGTCTTAAACTAAAAATCCAGATTGAGAAAGAAATAGCCCTCAGTAATGACACATTACAAATCTTTGAACAAAAATGGAATCGGATTAAATTCTCATAATGTTTTGTCCACTTATATACATTTTACCCTAATGTTAGTTTATCTCTCTAAAATAGTTTTGTTTATTTTTTTTTTTTTTTTTTTTTTAATCTGACAAGATCATTGTGAATATAAAACAAAAAACACAAGTCCAGTATGCTTTCTTCCGACTTTATACAACTCATCATTTTTTCATAACTATTACTCTGTTGTGCTTTTCTTTTCTCTCTAAAAAAAAAATATATATATATTAGCATATCTTGTAAAACATGTCTGAACTTTATTGCTTTGTATATCACTATATTGTATGATCATATACATGTTTACATTGTATGTATGATATTGAATAAAAAAAAAAATAATAATTCTGTTTATATCTCGACTTTACTCCCCGCGACTTTTCTTAGCATGGCTGTAATTAGGTCATTCTGTTCAGAAATTTCGCAGCGAGTAAAGTCCAGATAAAGAGAATAGGAGGGTTTGGGGATTCCAATAATGACGTCACGTTTGCGCATGCTCAAATTTTGGCCGTCAAAACTGCGGCCATTCTGCTATTGTTTGCATTGATGAAGCGTGATAAGGTTACAAACATATTCGCGACCCTTTTGAAGAACAAAAAATACTCCGAAATTGAAATTCTGTCAGATTAAATCGAATCCAATGAACGAACACAAATAAGGACGAAAACAAACAACAAATTGATTGATTTTATGTAATCAACATCTAGAAACTGATTTGAACCTATTTGTCTGTAAAAACTTACCTTGTTACAGATTTACTAAATCCTCTTGATAAATGTGTATGTTTTTTATTTAATTGTTCACACCAATTTTGACACTCTTTGTTTCAGCATTTTAACCCAGTGTTTAATTGCCCCTTTCTTTATTGATCACAAATCTCGATATGATCGGATACTGTCCAGACAATTACTAAGAAAACAATGTGTCATAAACCCAGGGACCTATACTTGTATGACTCTGTATGGGTCTCTGCATAAACCACATGTGTCTGGTCATAAAACACAATTTATGATACCTCCATGTCATCTCTCGACATATTAAGTCAAAAACTTAACAGTTGCTTTAATAAAATATTTGAACATATTTAAAAATAGACATTTGTCCGAAATGGATTAACAGCTAGGAACTATTAAGTATATGTTAGCCAGTTTAAACATAATAATAAAGTGTTAAATAACTATACATTTAAAATATTGTACACATTTACTGCTACACAATTAACGTATTTAACGGGTACCTGCAAATGTAAACTCTGCTATAATGTGTAAAGATCGTGCGTAACTGCAGTGTTCGAAACATCATCATGAAAACAAGCAATCGCGTTTGGTCATTATAGGGATATAAAATACTTGCGTTAAATAAATTAAATGTGTAGATTAATGATATCATAAAATGCTAGATTTGTATCGCTCATTATCACTTCAGACGAGTTTTCAATGTACGTGTACATGCAAAGACAGTTCAATTTGCCAAATATGCAGGTGTTTTTTCAAGTTGAATGCTTAAATTTATTAATATTTTCATTCAATGTTAACGAAACGAAAATTCATTCAATGTAAAAGAAAATTAAAAATACATTTCAAGATTGAAATGTATTGAGCTATTTTAGGGCTTTGTTTTATAACTGATTCAATGCACCCCTTACACTAAATTTCAATCGTTGATGAAAAATAACACTATCGCATCCACACCACTTATAATAATATTCAAATTATTATATGTTTTATTATTTTTGAAATATCATTTATTAAATTCTTATTTTAAAATAGAATACGGGTATTTATAGTTTTGTTTTGTGAAATTGTAAGTATTAAGTCTTCCGACGACCTTTACTCTGATACAATGTTATTGGCCGCGATCAAGAAGTTGACGGCCAATCTATTTTTAGTAACGGAAAACCCCTCTAGTGACGTCACACAAAAACCTATATAAATACGAAAAAAAACGCTAGTAGCTTTCTTGCTGATATGGCTGGAAAGTGAGCGGAATTTAAAATTTTAATACAAGTATTTAGGGGTGTAACATGGCGAAAAATACCTTCCTCGGCATGGGCGTCGCCATCTTGACTATCATTTGATTACCCCTCTGCAACCGTATTATTTTAATGAAAAATGAATTGGATAAAGTTGGTCAGTGTTGCTTTACCGAGATACTGATGGGTTTTCAATGGTCGAACTTAATATTAATACTTTTTAGTTAAATAATATTTTTTGGTGCTGTTGTTGTGTTTTTGTTGTTGTTTTCTCGTTACTTGCCAGTTATCCCGTTGGCGTTGATTTCAACAGAGATTTCACGACATCAAAATTAAATGGGTAAAACAGATAATGTGCGTCCATTTTCTTTAAATGTGTTTGACGTCTTTTTATGACCGCAGTGTGTATCTTAAAGAGTGTAGTTCACACATTTGGTCAATTAAAAAACAAAATATACATATGCTTCAATTTTCAATCTAAGTTCTCAGTCTTTATTAAATTACAAAGTATTCCTAAAATCATTGCTTATGTGTTACGTAAATAACTTACATCAAGCTAAAAATTCATTTCATAATGGTAAAACAAGATATTCTGCACGTATTCTGCAAGTAGTACCCGAGCCGACAATGACCAATCCAGTGCCACTGATAAATATATTCGGAATTATTACATATCATAGGGAACTTAATAAAAAAATATATTTAATATCTACAATTTTGAAACTCGGATGAACCACATCTACACTACACTATACAAAAAGTTAGAGAGACAACGGTATCAATACCGTTTCAAGCAAGACTGGCCTTTAATTGAACTGTTCTTAAATCTGCGGCTAGCATTTCACTTCTTCTTTTTTTCAACTGGTGTGGCATTGCTCCTGTTAAGCTACTACCGGTGCAGCTGGTGCTGATTGATGTTTCTCCTGCTGCTGATGATAGGGTTAGTGTATCTAGCACTATAAACGCCGATCATGCAAGTAATGTTGGTATTGGGAGAAGTGCAACCAGAACTACTGATGTAGCTGCTGCTGCAAATGTTGATGATGGTGGTGGTGGTGGTGGTGGTGGTGGTAGTGGTGGTGGTGATGGTGGTGGTGGTGGTGGTGGTGGTGGTGGTGGTGGTGGTGGTGGTGGTGGTGGTGGTGGTGGTGGTGGTGGTGGTGGTGGTGGTGGTGGTGGTGGTTTTGGTGGTGGTGGTGATGTCGCGCGAAGTGCATCTAGTACTACATATGTCGTTGTTGCTGCTGATGACGCTAATGACAGGGGTGCTACTAGTGCTGCTGGTGTCGCTGTTCCTGATGATTATATAATGACAGCAGTGCAAATATTGCTGCTGCTGGTGACGATGTTGCTGATGATGACGATAATGACAGAAGTGCTACTAGTGATGATGCTGGTGTCGCTGTTGGTTTAAACATATTTCTGTCAGAAGTGCTGCTATTGCTTGTGTCGCTGTTGCTGATGATGACGATAATGACAGCAGTGCCACTAATGCTGCTGCTGATGTCAATGTTACTGATGATGACGAAATTGACAGCAGTGCTACTAGTGCTGCTGCTGGTGTCGCAATTGTTGATGATGACGATACTGACAGCAGTGCTACTAGTTCTGCTGCTGGTGTCGATGTTGCTGTTTATGACGACGGCAGTGCAACCGGAAATGTCGAGGCGGCTGCTGCTCCTCCAGGAGAGTGCTCGTGTCATTCGCCAAAGAGCCAGTGATACTGTTGTAATTGTTAATTGTGTCTGTATTAGTGCTTGTCGTCTCTTGTGTTGATATAGTGATAAAAAAGTGCTGTGTGTTGTTAATGACTCCGACTCCACAAGTTTGATAAAAGTGAAAGAAAATCATATTTGATACTTTAAATATTTATGGCATTATTTATGGCACTAGAACGTTAAAACTGAGAAACATATGTAAATAACAGCAACAAACGTTTTATTTTATGTCCTACGGATTCGTTCGTAAAGATTCCGATCTTATGCAACATGTATAGGAGCCGCGCTCTGTGAAAAGGGGGTTTATTGCATGTGCGTAAAGTGTCGTCCCAATTAAGTCCTGTGCAATCAGTGATGACATTTTCCGCCTAAACTGGGACTTCCTTTTAACGAAAAATACCATAAAAGCGGAAAGTGTCGTCCCTGATTAGCATGTGCGGACTGCATAAAATCCGCTTTTCACAGAGCACAGCTCATATATTTTGAAAGTTTTATGCAAGTTTAAAGCCTATGAGGCACCTACTTAAGTATGATCGAGATTTTTAAGTCCCTTAATTTTAAAATAGACATACAAACTGGCGAGGATTAAAGGCTCCGAAAACGCAGTAGTTAAGGAACGAATGTGAGAAGACTATTTGAGTCGCGTTCTGAGAATCTGGGCTTAATGCATGTGCGTAAAGTGTCGTTCCAGATTAGCCTGTGCAGTCCGCACAGGCTAATCAGGGACGACACTTTCCGCCTTAATTGGATCTTTGCTTTACGCACATGCATTATGCCCAGTTTTCTCAGAACACGACTCATTATGTCATCAAATAAATATATCAGTGACGATTAAAACAGCAAAGAAAACACACATGCCATTATTCCATTGAACATTTTAGTCCCTGAAACTTGTAAATGCATATATAGGGAATCTCAGCTTTCCCATCGCTAGCCATTGAGAGGCAACATATTTACTACTTAATATCAGGATTATGAAAATTGCATTAAGGCAAGACCAGTTGTCTATCGAAATTTGCTCAACTTTGGAGCAAGCAAACGAAATAAAATATAAAGAAGAAAATATTATTCCTTTTTTAATTGTCAGATGGAAACGCAATGCGCAGAATAAAAAAATAGTAAGTGCATATTTGTCAAGCAATTTTGCCAAACGTTTATATTACAATAGTGTCCTAATTAGTTTTACTTTTGTTTGCTTTTTTAATTACTTTTTACAAAATGTGTCTATGTTGTAAAATATCAACTAAACCAAAATGAGCAGGTAAATATTCTGGTTTGGGTAAACATGGACGCAAGGCAATAAAAACAACGAAAAATGCGAACAAACATCTTTATTAAAATTAAAATTACAACGAAGCAGACAAGAGCCCCAGAAACACAAAGTACATATTATTCTGAAATACTCCCGATGACTTGGGTAATGAATATTTAACCCTTGGACTCACAACATCTCCACCATTTTCCTTAGGACCTGTTCTAACCAGAATCATTCTGCTTATGAACGAGAACTAGTTTAAGAAAATAGCCTTTTATAATATGAACAATAACCTTACAATATCCACAATCGAGTCAATATTATACTGTAGATTTCGATTTAGTGATATACAATGCGTCTATGTTTTGGAAGTTGCACAAAATATAATTTAAAGAAATAACAATGGCCCATTATTAGTAATATTTGACGTGTCCCGCATAGATAAATTCATTGTACTTAATGATTGTTATCTCTTCAACGGTCTGCTGTGATCACATGCGGAACAGCAAAATAAAACGCAACGCCTTTTTTGACGGTTCAAAACAATGTTGCGACAACGGTAAAACAGAAAACTTTGCTGATTAAAAAATGGAATAATTTGAATACATAATTGAATATCGATTGATAAAATGAACGTGTTATATTCGAATTAACGTTAAGGTATATTATACAAATATCGCATTGTCGTCTAAATCGCTAGTTAACAATGGAATGATAGAATCTTGCATTCAAGCATTTAATGATACAGAGCTTCGTTGCCTTAATATTAATTAGCCGTGAATTCGTTTTAAAACACAAATAACAGGTTGACACAAAGACATTATCATATTTTAAAACCAAAAAGCTGTAAAAGTATTAATAATTAACCATTACTGTGTTCCAATTATAGCAACTCTTCATATTTACGGTATAAGGCGATTCGCGCTTCTCCCGAAAACATGCGTAAAACCAGTTTCACACTGGGCTGGGTTGAATATCTTCACAACATCATATACAGTGAAACAAAAAAATAGCCCCGTCCATGTATTTGAATGATGAATCGCTGGAAAAGAAGCAGGTATGTTTAATTATTGGTACGAAAGCTGCAGGTGCGAGCGCACATTTATCTGTTACTTTACCACCATGTTAACACCTATTACTGCCATTTTGCCAGTGTCAAGTGGTTAATGTTATCTCCCTGTCCGCTAAATGTCCACGCCAAGAGTGCGAACTTGAAAAATTAACAGTCGTTTTAATTGTTTGTCACAAATACAATATTCCACCATAAATCTTTGGCCAGTGACACTTGATAGCCGGTTAATTATAATTCCCGTACTCATGGCGAACGGTCTCCTGGCTTGTAAGTACTTGATGGCAAGGGTCGAGCTTTACGTCAACATGTCAAACTGGTTCGGAAACAGTGTTCTCTACCATGATCTAGCTAGATCTAAATCGTTTGTTTTAAATTGTTGTTTACTTTTTTTTCTTAGTAGTGTTTGATACTTTGTGGTTGTTCGATGTTTTTCATTCATGTTTGTGTTATTTTGTTGCTTTTTACTTCTTTTGTGAGTGTTTGTGGGATACATGTACTTGTTGTGTGTTATTGTCGATGGGTTTGTTGGCGTGGTGGGAGGCTTTTGCTTTTGTTCTTAATGTTCTGTGGTTGGTCATTTTCAGTTGACAATCGCTCTATTCTGTGGTTTTGCATGTTTTTGTGTTGGGTCATTTCGAGTTGAAGACCGCTCTATTCTGAGTCGAGAACGCAGTGTTATTAGCCCATTTATGCCTAGCGTCTAGAAAAAAAGGCATTGGCAAACAGCGTAGACCCAGATGAGACGCCGCATGATGCGGCGTCTCATCAGGGTCTGCGCTGTTTGCTTAAAAGAATTTCTGTAAGATATATTCTATATATAGAAATAAATTTACCAGACATCCCTAATTTTAGAAATAAATTTATCCAATTTAGAAGGATGGGAGAGTCCACTAGGAAATATGGGTTAATAACGTAGAACGTATCGGTAGATGCAATTTCTAAAACGTACACCGCTCGTTTGTGAGACTATAACCCGAACGGCAGAAGTAATGTCAGATTGCACCCGAACCCCACCATCAGAGTTGCATCGTGCCCACAAAAAAGCATACATTGAACAATAAATACAAATTCATTTTAATGTTTTATGCATCGTTGTTTATCAGCCCATCAACAACAATTTTCCAATTATCACAAGTTAAACACGCGGTCTTGACATTGCACTTAAAGAAGTATTATATTAATGCTTACACACCTGTTTCATTATTGTATGTTTTACCATTCGAAAAAATTGTAAACCAAGTACCGGTACATAAAAGTATGGCAACATTTTTAAAAACAGCCAGATCCGTTTTCGAAATGTTTGATGTGCACATTTCTCGGGATAATTAACTTAGATAATTATTGATAACAATTCATTATTTAAGTAAAACAAGATTGCCAGTTGTTTAAAAAATATTTGATTGAACATTATTAATTATGTATTATAGCCTCGCTGAATGGAAACCTCGCTTAATTCGTGAGCGTAATGTGTCGTCACAGATAAGTCTGCGAAGTCGGCACAGGCATATCAGGTATGACACCCTCCGCTTTTATGGAATTTTTCGTTTGAAGGCAGTCTTTTCTAAAAGAAAATCCAGTTTAGGCAGACATTGTCGTCCCAGATTAGCCTGTGCGCAATGTAATTTAATCTATTAAAGTATAAATGGTATTCAAGCTAATATTATAAATGTGTATTTATAAGTTCTAGCAGACGTTGAACACATAAGAAAAATGTAAAGGAAGTCAAACACATATAAATTTCTATTTCAAATTATTAAAAGTATTCGACACAATTTAGAGAACGCTGCGAAAATGTCTGTTATAAACTAATATAGAGAAACATTTCTAATTCAAGTAACTATTATTCGATCGATTCCCTTAATATTCTTACTCACCGCGACTTTCGCTATGTGAAAGCTACAGGCCTTAAATCAAAAATACATGTAATGATTATTGCTCAAATCACCGGCTTTTGGAGTAGCAATAAATCTTATGCGAGGTTGTGAAGTGTTGAAATTGTGATAAGTGCTCTCAAGGTCCACCTGTCGCGAACCTGTCCCGCGGTAAAAAGGTTACTCACGCAAATCCATGGTCGTCGATGAATATTATACCAAATTAGCACAGTCCGCGTATAATTATTTTAACCGACTATGCGACGTTTCCATTTTAATGACTTTAGATTAATATGTTTACATAACATGAACACACACAAGCATTTAAGTAATGTCTGCGTGCTATTTTAACTATGTTGTGTACACGATACTTATATTGTTATATGTATTGACAAAGAAAAAGCAGTCCGTTGTTAGTTTGATTGACAATATTTAACTCGAATAAATTTCCGTTGCTGTTAAATACAGTTAGCCCTTAAAAATGTTATGGTAGAATATGTTGTCACGTCATGTTATAATATAAAAAGATTTAACAATAAATCGTTGTTCAACTCTAAAATAATAAAATATTTTCATATTCCCTTTAGATTTCCTTAAAATTGAAATTCACAATCGCTTGTTGTAACAAAAACACTTCAAACTAGAGATGTTTTTCTGAAATATTAACTAATCTGGCCCTATAGTTTCTGTGTGTAATATAATGATGATAAATATCGTCTAGTAATGAATTCAGTTTCCATTCAGCTTCTATACAAGAAAGAACATGCGCATTCAATACTGACACTTTTGCACCGCACAACTGAATAGTGTCGTGTCGACAACGATTGTTCCATTTAGTCCTGGACGTATTGTACATGGCCATTTGTTTTTTTAATAACTTTGCAAGGTGTCGACTTTAAGCATATGACGTTTTTTTTCTCCCACAAATACTCGTTATACGGTTATAAGGCAGATACAAAGCTTTGGTCGCCAGCTGCACTTGTTCTATGGAGGACAAGTGTCACATCTTGCGGATGAATACAGGATGGCGTAATCACTGGGTGTCAGCCGGCGGAAGTCATTTGCAATGAAAATAGTGCCATGATAATTTAACATTAATGCACAATTCTTATTTTCACGCAAAAATCAACGAAAATCATAATGTGAATGTTAAATTGATTATTTTTAAGAAGTTAAAACGTGTCATGGGAAATATGACTAAAAATACAAATTCTAAATATTGCTTATAATGAATAACGAATATAGATTAAATTGATACATATACTACCTAACAAAACAAACAGTACGATTGAAGTAAAGACAGTTCATATCATTGAAAAACATATAAACGAGAGTGATAGTCGAATATACGACACACTAGCCTTAAGAACAGATACATTTTATACATTATAATTCTAGCGCTTTGTTTAATTATTAGCAACGTTATTTAATGTATGTGTGAGAATTTAACATGTTCATATGATGTTGCCCCACGAGTTCCATTTCGTGCGCAAACATTTTAAAATAACACTTAACATAATAATGAAACGATTCAAATTAATAAAGATTCTCTAATATGTTCAAAGTCATCTTAAATCAGAGGAAGTCATTTTTGAGCCATGAATACCACTCCGGTGCACACACAGTGTAAACAATGATTTGAATGAAAATTCTTTGCACATTTGAAGCGTATCCCAGACAAAAATGGGGTAATACCGACCCAATTGTTGCGTTCGCATTGTACAGCAAATGTCCGCTCTGTTTCACACAGTCACTATTCCACATTGCACCTGTCGAACAAGGGCATACGCGTTGCCATAACAACAAAAGAGGCAGACGTTCATTATGCGCCACGGAGCTGGCTGTTTCTTTTAAAGGAATGCGACGTTGGCCTTTGAACGTCGATTCTAATGAGGAATTTATTTTTTAAGTGCTTAAAGTGTCTTAAATGCGTCCCTTGTCAAATTGTGACAGCGTGTTAAATTGGACACTATTTTCCGATGTGTTTACCATCGTCGGTCGGTATCGGATAGTGTCGAGACTGAAAACCGCCGAGTTTTAAAAATGTCGAAGGAGCTGTTTCCGGTTATATTGTTGTTAGTTGAAGTTGTGTTTGTTTCAATGAAGAAGTGGTGGTGTTGGTGGTTGTGGTGGTAAAGACGATGAAGAAGAAGAAGGAGAAGAAGAAGAAGAAGATAATAATGATGATGATGATGATGATGGTGGTGGTGGTGGTGGTGGTGGTGGTGATGATGATGATGATGATGATGATGATGATGATGATGATGGTGATGATGATGATGATTATAATGATGATGACGATGATGATGATGATGATGGTGGTGATGATGATGATGATAATGATGATGATGATGATGATGATGATGATGATGATGATGATGATGATGATGATGACGATGACGATGACGATGACGATGACGATGACGATGATGATGATGATGATGATGATGATGACGATGGCGATGGCGATGACGATGACGATGACGATGACGATGACGATGACGATGATGATGATGATGATGATGATGATGATGATGATGATGATGATGACGACGATAACGACGATGATGATGATGATGATGATGATGATGATGATGATGATGATGATGATGATGATGATGATGATGATGATGATGATGATGATGATGATGATGATGATGATCTACAAAATATTATATATTATATATTACAAAAAAGTATACAAAACCCTTCTCCTGAGAGTGACTTTCCTCCATGTCATCGTACAGATGATTATTTATAAACTTACGGCTGAGAGCTGCGTGCACGCGCCTGATCCTAAATCACATTAGGTGTCATTACGATGGGCTAATTTTGTCATTCAACCTGCGATTACCGGCGTTGATAACGAGCGTCTGTCTACTAAAAATATGATGTGCCACTTCAGTATTACGCCTCTTACACGCTTAGGAATCAAACATTTCACCTGTACTTTAATTGGCGGCCATTAAAACGAGCATTTTATTATGAAACATTTTAATTGATATGATGGGAAACTCGTCGCGCGACTGCTAGCCAATGGGTTCGGTCTTTGCTACAGGTGCAGGCTCCTATTTTATTATCAAATAAAGGTTTCATTAGCGAACGTTATCTGCATACAATCTTTCTTATCGTCGCTTTTTTCAATATTCTATAGATTACCTTTCACCTGACTAGCGCGTGTCGTTGTTAAAGGGATCTTTTCACGCTTTGGTAAATTGACAAAATTGAAAAAAGTTGTTTCAGATTCGTAAGTTTTCGTTTTAGTTATGATATTTGTGAGGAAACAGTAATACTGAACATTAACCATGCTCTAATATAGCCATTATATGCATCTTTTGACGATTTTAAAACCTAAAAATTATAAAGCGTTGCAACGCGAAACGATTGAATAATTTGGAGAGTTCTGTGTTTGTCGTTAAATTTTGTGAAACTACGATGATTGCTTATATAACGTATAAAATACGTCAAGAAAGTGTTCTCGGCGGAATAGCTCAGTAGGCTAAAACGTTTTTACTTCAGGACTCTGGCAGGACTCCAGGGGTCACTGGTTCGAAACCTGCTCCGGGCAATGTTCTTTTCCTTTTTTTATTTTTTTTCTTCATTTTTTACTGGAGCTTTTACGAGCCAATGTTTACATTTATCAATATAAAGCATTTAATGAATAAGTTAAAAAAATGCCAAATTCTGTGAAAAGGCCCCTTTAAAATATGAATGCATTCGACTTTTGTGCTTGTCCTGAAATTGTTTAAAATCACATGCATACGTGCCCGTCGATTTCATTGCGCAGCTTTATGCGACGAAATTGGGCAAATTTCTGTCGCGTGTCAATTAAAGGATGTTATTTAAACAACACCTTGCTTGAGCCACCATCGCGTATTCAGGCTGATTTGAATCCAGAAATGGGGAATCGATGCGATGTATTTAGCTTCGAGCACGATTTTCATAAATTAAGTATTGTTTGTAGCGACACCTGTTACCCCGGCGTTATAACGCGATCGCACAAGTCTCGCGTGAAGTGGGCGTGACTTGCCTTCCCCTCCCAGCATCATAGGGTGTCATTTGATTGGACAACAGCGCTTCAAGTGGCGGGACAAATTAATACGGCCGTGCGACAACTGTATGTCTTGTGGCTATAAACATTTGTTCGTGCTTGACTCTGGGATATTTTCTGTTGCAAGAAATCAGATTAGTTGAAATATCCATTCTCGTCGCAAAGGCGTTGTTTGTTTTTGCAAGTTACATCGACACCTACAGATCATTAATTTACGTCTCCTTTCAGATGTGTGAATAGTTCTTTTAAATGCTAACACTTGAATACGGTGACATATAATAGAGTATCAACAGATTACGATTCAGCTTAAAAAGATTTAATTGATTCCAAACAGGTGTACGGGACGGATCGTTCATTTTGTGGGATCATGCCATATTCGGACCAATTTTTGCCTGCTGAGATCGTTTTTGGTCAATCATGAATATTACGGTGCTCGGAGACATGGACAGGTCACGAGACTTGAATGACAATCATCTGCACGAGGACATGGCGGATAGTAACTCTCATGAGAAAGGTATATATTTGTGTATATTTTATCATCATCATCATCATCATCATCATCATCATCATCATCATCATCATCATCATCATCATCATCATCATCATCATCATCATCATCATTATCATCATCATCATCACCACCATCATCATCATCATCATCGTCATCATCATTATAATTATCATTATCATCATCATCAATCATCATCATCTTCTTCTTCTTTTTCTTCTTCTTTATCATCATCGTAATCATCAGTAAAAATAGCTGCACCTGAAGCATCATACTATTCGTTATCATCAGCATCATCATAAACAACAGCAAAAACATCATCAATATTACCACCACCAGCATCATCATGGCCATCTCTAACAGCAACAACAACAACAACAACATGAACATGATTATATATCCTTGCAAAAGATACGGATTTCTCGTTAAAGTTTATACAGAAGAAAACGTGGGCTTTTTATCAATTATTACCGGACTACAATTTACTATGTAACGATATCGGCGTGTATTCATTACTTTGTATTTCTGTTGGTGTTGTATTACATAGTGGTTTTAGATACGTTGTTAAAATAAACTTATATTGATGTGATTGATGTCCATGTAGTTACAACTAAGCAAAATCATTTACAAATTTCACATACTTTTGAGATCAATTATTCCGTACGAACTTGGGCTCTAAGGTATACTTTCATATACATGAATACTTGTAAAAAAAACTTGAGCATTTTATATTGAATGTAATATGAAGTATACTCTATAATATATGATATGGTTTGTATTGGAGATAAACTTCAAAAACCAATAAACGCACAAGAGTCTACATTTAACTTCATTTACACAATGTATAGAAATCAAGTTTGCATAGAGTTTTTTCTTTCCAGTTGATGACAAAAGTGTTCATCATGTTACATCACATTAGCGCGCTGAAAATTAATGATAAATTCATAATTCAATAGCAGCTGTGTATATCATGTTTACAACCGAAGCTCATTTTAATATTCGGCTTTCTTTCACTAGCCCTTTGAATTTGCACCTGTCGTCCGTTTCAATATTTTGGATTAAAATGATTTCAAATCATTTATTAGCCCATTCGGTATGTGCTCAAGCGATGTGGGACTTATGAACAGGTGCATTTAAAGGGATCCAATATAGCCATTATATGTATCTTTTGACGATTTGAAAACCTAAAAATTATAAAGCGTTGCAACGCGAAACGATTGAATAATTTGGAGAGTTCTGTTGTTGTCGTTTAAATTTACGAAACTACGAAGATTGCTTTCATAAGGTATTAAATACTTCTTCTGTGTATACCCGGCGGAATAGCCGAGAGAGCTAGTGCGTTCAGACTAACTCCAGGACTCCTGGGGTCACTGGATCGAGGCCTGGTACCGGCTACAATTTTTTGCTTCTTTTAATTTCATTCTTGATTTTTTTACTGGAGCTTTTAAGATCCAATGTTTACATTTATCAATATAAAGCATTTAATGACAAACTTCAAAATATGCCAAAATCTGTGAAAAGGCCCCTTTAAAGTGAAGCGATTTTATTTTGCTTTTTTTGTATATGATCGATGTTTAACTGTCACAATAATATAAAAAAAAATCAAGAAAATAAGTTTATCTTCTCCGATAAGAACACTTGCCTCACGCATCAACAACCGTGTCCCAGTCCCATTTGCAAATAGAATTGAGCTACACGATTATAAAATTTAAGTGACATCGGTTTTATGTTCCTTTTGGAAGGAAACACTAGGTAACTACAGATATACAATAGTCCGTTCTCATAAAACGTGGTTTAATGCACGTGTGTAAAGTGTCGTCCTATATTAGCCCGTGCAATCTGCACTGGCTAATCAGCTAAGACGCTTTACACAAAAAATGATTTTGACTTATAATAGACTTACTTCATACGAAAAATACCACAAGAGCGAAAAACGCAATCCCTGATATGCCGTGCAGTCTCTCTACAATCTGAGACGACACTTAACGCGCATGCATTAAACCCCTTTTTGACAGAGAGAGACTCAAATTCCATCAATATTTGCCGACTTCTAAAAATTACCATGCCGCCTATCGAACGACTGCGAATACAACGCAACAAACATTTCCTATCTTATTAACCTCGTATGTCCTCATGTAAACCATAATCAGCGTTAATCACCTCCACATTCATCCCCGCAACCACCACCACAATCATCAACGGTAGCAACTACACTATATTTTTGAATTACACTGTTTCACCATTTAGTCAGGTGATTGTGATTATACAATTATGTATGGGATGTAGTTTTATATGACTATACTGTTTGGTTCACAGAAAACAGAAAGGTCCGACGAGTGCAGTTGGTGGTACCTGAACCTAAGCGTCTCGTGTCACCGCAGATGAAGCCGCTCGCCGAGGAGACGCTTGCAAGTGTCTCACGGGACCAAGAGCGCGACGGGCACTCCGTCAGCCAAGGGTTCTTCCCTTACTTGCAATACTCGCGCCTCCCATGGACGTTTCCGTTTCATTCCGGATATCCGGGATTCCAAAACGGGTCGGTTTATCCATTTCCGGGAGTACCAGGATATCCACTTTCGGGATTGACGGACGCTTTTCCAAGATTGCCGTATGATTATCTGCACCATTTCGCCATGGGATTTCCAATTCCAAGACCCCAACTTCCAGTTCCGCCATTCGCAGGAATTTACCCACCAAGTTTCGAAGGCGTATCTGCCCCATTTCACAAACTTGATCTTGGTCTCTCAACAACTGAGAAAGTTGAACTCAACGAAATTAGAGAGGTTTCAAAAATAGTGACAGAAACTGATGAGAAACTAATTGCAAACACAGATTTACCAAGTCCGAGTATGTCCACCACAAACGCGGCGTCAGAAAGCGAAATTGAGCATGATCATGAAGAAAAATCACATATTCAAAAGGACCCTCCCTACGAAAGTTTTAAGTACCAGTGCAGTGACTGCGGCAAGTCGTATTCCACGGTCAGCGGTCTCTCGAAGCATAAGCAGTTCCACTGCAATCACGACAAGAAAGACTTCGCGTGTAAATACTGCGACAAACTGTACGTATCGCTAGGCGCACTGAAAATGCACATACGGACGCACACGTTACCCTGTAAATGTAAAATTTGTGGGAAAGCGTTCTCGCGACCTTGGTTACTTCAAGGTCACGTTCGGACGCATACAGGTGAGAAACCGTTTTCCTGCTTCCACTGCATGCGCGCGTTCGCGGACAGGTCAAATCTTCGCGCGCATTTGCAGACGCATTCGGAAGTGAAGAAATACAGCTGTAAGTCATGTAGTAAGACATTTTCGCGCATGTCTTTGTTGTTGAAACATGAAGATTCCTGTATGCGTTTATGACGTAATGACATTGTAAGTTGCGACAGTATTTATTTATATTATGGCGTCATAATTAACATTATTTATATCTAGTGGTTTTTTTTACAAACGTAATATATCAATATTTATTGTTTGGGTTTAATTTTGTCTTCCAGTATTTTAAAAGACCATTTATTGATATAAATGATATTAGAGCGAATGATTATGCATGCATACATGTATCATCACTTTATTTGTTTTGACTGTTCAAATTGGTTCATGCGAATTTGATATTAGTATTACCAGATCAGAAGTTACATATTGATTTAATATTGACCATCTATAGTACTGTAGGAATGTTGCGTTTTCGAAGGTTTTTTTTACCAACTAGCTAACACGAGTCTCACATCCTTGATTTTGAACTCATGTTTGAAATACTGCCATGTGCAGTTATTGCGGTATATTTTGGGATGCACTCCGATAAAAATGTATTCTGTCAATAAGTGTTTGAAATGAGTATTTATTCTTCATTATAATATACCTGTTGTTGTTTTCTTCAATAAATGTAATGGGAAAAATAGCAGTCTGTCTGTGTTTTGTTAATTTACGGGTAGATATACAGAGGCGTATTGAGGGTGGGGCAGGGAGGGCAATTTGCCCCGGGCGCCTTCACAAGGGGGCGCCCGAAAAGGATTCATTGTATTCTTGTTGGACTAGAATGTTTAGTGCCAGACACCAGTCTAGTACGATAGAGCGAACGGGTGAACAGATAATGAAGAACCGGTTCTGAGCTGACCAGCAGTCCTGTTCTGGAAATACGACAGCAAGGCGTCCATTCTGAGACTAAGCAATAACAGAGAAGGACTTGCTTTTTATAGAGGATCTTTTTCTTAGTTTTTTTTGAAGATTGTGAGAAATTCGTTGTACCCACGCGTAAGAAATATAGTTGTGAGGAAGGCTCAATTGATCCGAAAAGCATTGCCGAATTTCATTGTTTATGATAAGTTAACAAATTCTAGCCACAAATAAGCAAACAGTTCTCAAGCAATTCGTGTAACTAAGATATTAGGATCACTGTTAAGCGGGAATCTAAAACCAAATGGAGAGTGAGATTTGAAGATGTTAAAGCAAGCATTTTATAAGAAATGACCTATTCAATTTAAAGCGTTATGGTAATGAAACACATACCCACACATACATAGAACACTCCGAGGCTGACAATGGTTAACAAAAGTATAACTACTTTAAGAATTGTTTCGATGCAATCATATCATTAACAGTGTATTATTTTAATTGTATAGTATTAATACAGTAAAACGCCGTCCATGAAGTCACGACTACGATTTATTGAACAAATACGGTACATGTACTATGTATCAGTACAATCAAATAATCGTCGAAAATATTCGTCTTAAATGTACAACACTTTTTTTCACTTTAAAAATACTAGAAACCAATAATTATGAAGTGAAAGTCCGAATAAATTTGTCGGTCAGTATATTTTTACACTTTCAATTAGCTTCGCTTGACCGTTGACAGGTGGAACGTAACCTGAGGTTACATTAGCAGGTGCGAATTGAACCTCGATGACCTTTTAGAGAGGGGCTGCTTTAGGCCGAGGGGCTTTAATATGTCGGGGTTCGCAATAGCTGTCAGCAACCTTGCTAATTACATGTGTTGTGTCAGTTGATTGTTATTACAGAGTTCAATATTCGCTTTAAGAAATAATTCTTGCAGTCGGCTATAATAAACAAGAACTTAGATTTCTTATGCGCAAAAATCCAATTAGTAGAACGATGGGCAAGTACTATAATAAACTTCATAAATTCATTGTTTAATTGCAAATAAACAACGATAATTTGAAAACTATTTCTATTATGACCTAGACTTTCAACATGACCGTCTGGAACACAAAATGTATTCTACCAAGTAATCTACATGTTATACAATTCGTGATGTGTTTATTAATATTTTAATACCTGTAAGCTTAGTTCTTAATTTATAGAATATGACAATGCTGCAATATTAAATCGTAGATCGACAACGTTAAACTTGTTTTCTAAATTTTCTTACATCTGATGCTTATTGCTTGATTACAAACGGCAAATGTAAATGCAGTTTTTAGTCATTTGTCATTGAACAATCAAATGTTGGCAACTATGATGATCAGACAATAAGCTGAACAAGCTTGTTTTCTCGGGATGAGAGCTTCTTTTTGTGAAATTTGTCATTGCATATGATCATTTCTGTATTTCTATATAATATTAATTTACAAGATAACTTGACTTCAGTTCGATGAGCAATCAACCATGGTGATCATCGATAATTAACTGGTGGAATTCCATTTTTCATGAATGTTAATCTTACAGGTGAAATGACATTTTCGAATGATCATAAAGCATTTGCAGGACTCCATGAAGAAAAACGTTACGAACGACTTTATATGCTGGTAGAAAACCAAAAAGTGGTTATAATGTATTATGAAAACACTTGATATCAACATATTTTGCTCACTGAATACCATTAAAGACCGGCTCCTGTTAGAACGGTCATTAACTCGACAGTTTTACGAACTGCTTGAAATGTACATTTTGAGTTTGATGTGTCAGGAACACGATGGATCACTGCTAAAAGATTATACAAATACGAATGTAACTTGTTTGCAACAGGTTTGCGACGATTTCAATAGAAATCAGCATTACAGTGTTATACACACTTGAGTTGGCGTCGGTGATACCTGCAACAGGTGCACAGGTCACATATGGCATCATGGATTGGGTTGCTAAGCAACCGACACATGCCTACGCGACAACACGTGGCGATGTTTTTATTAACTTATCAAAGCGTTTACGTGTATTCTAAAACTCTATTATCAACATGTGCTTTTTTACACTTTTTATTTTGTCCTTCTTGTTCTAGTTTGCACGTATAAAATTACTTACATGTAATGTAATGTATGTTCATTTACTTAAGGAATATGGATAATCATCCATCGAAATCGTAAAAATTAATAAAGCGTTTATACCGATTGTCATTGATAATATCAAAAAACGTAAATTACCGACACAGCCTTGCGCTCGCAGTTGCTTAAAGAGGTCTCGCGTTTTAACCACAGGGCTGGCTTTTGAACCCCCAGGGCTGACTTTTGAACTCCAGGGCTCACTTTTGTTTACCAGAGTCCTCGTGTATAATTATTCGAAACTATTCCTAATATTAAAGTTTTTTAAATAAGGTTATGAATTGCATAATATTCTCATTTGAAAAATATCAATGTATAGTTCACTTACAAATTGTTTAGGTAAAATACGCAACGCAAAACAAAATGGGACTACAGTGTATATATTCATAAAGAACATAAAAATAACATCGCTGAAATTTCCTTGTCCAACACAAATTTAAAGACAGCGACACAAATAAGTAATGATATTATTTGATACACTTTTTACTGCTAGTATAAAAGCATCTTGATACAACAGTAAAATCAATTGCATAATAATTGCATAACGCATAATAATACAGAACAGCATTCAGACAGAACAAATATTCATTGAATAGAAAATTAAAAAAAGTTTACACACAAAGAACAGAAGGTATTCAGGAATGAAACATTATATGCGTCATATTAAATTGACACGCCATTTGTACAAGCAAACTCCAATAAATACTCTACATGAATAATCTAGTGTCCTTATATTCTAATAATAATAATAACTATCACTGTGCATGCATTTCTATATATTAGTATATAACTGCTCATCAACTCTGGTATATTGACCATCGCATAAGGATCGCGTACAGAACCGCGGCGCAGAGGCGGAGGTCCCAGGAACCGTGGTAGGTCTCGAACCCTGAAAGAATAGCAGATAACCCATTGTCGCTCTATCGACGCCTTTATACAATAGGCAACCTTGTTATATGCAACTTTCAAGATACGGATTTTGAGCAATGTTTTGCACCAACAAGTTGTTAAACAAAAACACCTCGCTGGTTTGTTGGTCACGACGTAACTTACATTGAATAAGAAGTAAAAATTGCGACCCAAACGATCAATCAAACCGAAATGCACATAATTCTCGCAAATTTACAAGTAGGGGTCGCAGAATAATTTTAAACTTTACGATCAAGTATATAATGCACAAATCAAAGCAATGAAGGCACCTTAGTTGTTTGATTTTTTAGTTGGTCGCGTTAGCGGCCGAATTAATTTACAGAGCATATTTTGCAAATCAGTATGTGCTTAGAAGCCTTAGCTACTGTAACAACCGCAACTCACTCTGCTAGGGACGATTACCACTGCCTGTCTGACGCAGAAGACAAATGATTCTGCTCTAGCAGTGAGTGTATATACCAGCTTGTTAGAAGACATTGGCTAGTCTAGTGTTTATCATTGAAATCTGTACATATTGTCTGCTTTCAGGGAAAACGGGGCTTAATGCAAGTCAAATAAGATTGGCCTGTGCACACTGATTACCCTGTGCATTGCGAACAAGCTAATCAAGGACGACAACAGCGAACAACTTCGGTGCCTTCAGCGCTTTGATTAATAAAATAGCATGAAGCTCACTTTTCAAATTAAAGCATTCCTCTTTAAATCCCAAGTTCAAATAAAAAGCAACAAAAGTGACAAGTTTACCGAGAGAGTGTCTTAATTCAAAGGTCGTGTATGTATATGGATTGTTCAGAAAATATAGAATTCAAAAGTTTTTGTCGAAAACGTGCGTCTGCCGCAACCGACGCAAATTACATGCGCAGAAGTACTTCATGCCATGAAAACAACCGGGTTGCGTCGACCTTACTTCAAGCTTGCGTCGAGATTCTGTTCCAAACATGGGTCGGATGTATATCGATCGTTGATTTTTTTCTCCACCGACTTAAAAGGATCTTTTCACGTTTTGGTAAATTGACAAAATTGAAAAAAGCTGTTTCAGATTCGCAAATTTTCGTTTTAGTTATGATATTTGTGAGGAAATTGTAATACTGAACATTTGCCATGGTCTAATATAGCTATTATATGCATCTTGTGACGATTTAAAAACCTGAAAATTATAAAGCGTTGCAACGCGAAACGATTGAATAATTTGGAGAGTTCTGTTGTTGTCGTTAAATTTTGTGAAACTACGAAGATTGCTTATATAATGTATAAAATACGTCATTTAAACATACTAGGCAGGATGGCCGAGCGGTCTAATTGGTTTTTTCTCCAGGACTCCGGGGGTAACTGTTCGAGCCCTGCTGCGGGCTACTTTTTTTATCCTTTTTTTAATTTTATTCTTGATTTTTTACTGGACCTTTTTAGATCCAATGTTTACATTTATCAATATAAAGCATTTAATGACAAGCTTCAAAACATGCCAAAATCTGTGAAAAGGTCCCTTTAAGTGACATATACACAAGCATTTGTGGTGCTTAGCCCAAAGTATTACCAATATTATGGTTAATTTTGGTATCATGGAACAATTAAATTATAATAATCACTTAACATAAAATGAAAATTTAAAAAATGCAATCAGCTACGAACCAGTCGTGATGTCTTAGCACAGACGGAAAATATTTCATAATGAAATAGCAATTACAGCATTTGCAAGCAGACACTTACCGGAACAGCTATCAGTTCCGTTGATGGCTATGAATCCAAACTCGCAGGCGCACGCACCCGCGGTACATGCGGTGTTTTCCCCCAGGCACCCCTCACTCACATTGCAAGGGAAGCCCAAACCCATCTCTAAAAGTAACATTATACATATAAAAGCCGCATTCAAGAAAAGCTGGGCTGAATGCATGTGCGTTCAGTGAGAAAATTAACTTATCTCATATCTGTATCCGACATTTAGACTTATCTCATATCTGTATCCGACATTTAGACTTATCTCATATCTGTATCCGACATTTAGACTTATCTCATATCTGTATCCGACATTTAGACTTATCTCATATCTGTATCCGACATTTAGTGCAAAATGGTATTCTTTTGATCTGATAATAAAAAATGACGTCACGAAAATATCTTTATAAAAAATTGGTCATATTTTGTTATAGTCAAGAAGGTGTAAATACGGTTTTGTTTATGCAACTAGGTGTTGTATCTATTTCGTTTATAAGAAGGGAAATAAGAAAATAAATACTCACTGCGCGAGCATTTGTTGACATCTGTGAACATGCCCTCGTTACACGTGCATACATCCGAAATGCATGTGCTGTTGACGTCAAGGCAGTGGCGCGTGAGTTCACAAGGTAACCCGGGGAAGCTCTCTGAACAGAACAGTTGTCATACATTAATATCCTATAAATATCACCTTCCGTAGAGAGCGATACAACGTATTGTTAGCCCGGGCATGGCAATGTCAAACGGCGTAATCTTTTAACCCATTTATGTCTAGTGGACTCTTCCATCCTTCTAGATTGGATCAATTTTTTTCCAAAATTAGGGATGTCTAGCATATTTATTTCTATATTTATAATATTTCTTACATAAATTCCTTAAAGCAAACAGCGCAGACCCAGATGAGACGCCGCATCAAGCGGCGTCTCATCTGGGTCTACGCTGTTTGCCAAGGCATTTTTCTAGACGCTCTAGGCATAAATGGGTTATGGGCAGTATTCTAATTATTACTTACATATGAATTGCGAGTTGTGTGAAGAGTACAACTCCAGAAGCACACGAAAGATTTAAAAGTATATGTAACCCAATGATACAATGTTGTGGGCATTTGGTTTACTTTCAAGTACCGTTGACAATTTTAAGATTAATTTATTCAACAAATTAGCCTTCTCAATGGTAAGAATAATCATCAGCAAAGGTACGAGTTTGAGTTTAGTGGATATATTTTCCAAATGTTTCTGCATAATATCCCATACATTGTTTCCTAATTTCTATTGAAAACCAGTTGAAGACCTGGCGACTAAAATGAGTCATGCCGTAATTGCATTAAAATAATCAATAACCCACTTCGTTTGCATATGGATCCTTTCTGATAGCTGTCCTCTGCGCACAAACAGCGCCTGATCCTACTTCCGGGAGCCTCTGGTACGCAGATCATCTCGCGCCCACCCTGCACGCAACCTTGTGCGTCTGTACAGGTCCGCCCGTATCCGGTCACCGTCCTCGGCAGATCTGTAGAAGAGAATATTCAAAACACATGATCATCGCTCTGGTGAAAAGGGATTGAATGCATATGAGTAAAGTGTCGTCCCGGATTAGCCTGTGCAGTCCCCATATGCTATTCAGGGACGACTCTTTCCGCTTGTCTCTTATTTCTCGTTTAAAAGAAGACTCTTCTTGACGAAAATTCAGTTTTCTTGATAAAAAATGTTGGGCTTTCTTAATAAATAAATATCAATAAATAAAATGTGGAGACATTTGTTAATTGATTATTAATATTCCTTTCAAAGCACATGCACCTTCTCTAAGGTCACGTAAAAAGAAATAAACGTCCGCTTAGAGTTATATTCTATTCTACACAAGTCATGAATATCAGGAGTAAATAAACAGCGATATTTTAATTTTTAACCCATTTATGCCTAGCGTCTAGAAAAAAGGCCTTGGCAAACATCGTAGACCCAGATGAGACGCCGCATCACGAAGCGTCTCATCTGGGTCTGCGCTGTTTGCTTAAAGGAATTTCTGTAAGAAATATTCTAAATATAGAAATAAATATACTAGACATTCCTAATTTTGTAAATAAATTAATCCAATTTAGAAGGATGGGAGAGTCAACTAGGCATACATGGTTTAAAGTCGGGAGTTTACGGTGTGTACCCGGATTATCCTATTACAGTTTAATTAACCAAACGCATTTCCTCTGTGGTGGAAAAAGACGTTATTACGCTGTTGTCATTTTTTGTAAAAGTCATGTCTTAATGCATGTTGTTTGTGTTGCAGTATATGTCGCCATTGATCACATGAGTATTTGTTTTAAATAAAAAATGTTTACGTTTCATCGAGTAACCATAGCGTTGTAACATGCAGAACTCAGGAACAAGGCCAAACGCGCTGTTAAAATATTTGTATACAAGCTTGTTTAATACTTTGTCTTTTAATGAATAAAATTATTATCATGATTTCGCTGTGTGTAAGCTGCTTGAAGTGCCAAAGGACTGTCAAGCCCACATAGTGAGAGAAAGTGGATAAAAACCAATGCAATTCCTTCTTCAAACGGATGTAAGCTTTACCAAAGCACACAGCGTAATGGACGAACACCTTACCTCTTATTTTTATACCAATGATTTATATGTGCGCCTAGTTATTATTTTGGGCACTTAAACAATTAAGTATACCGGTATATCGTCATCAAAAATTGTGTAGAGTAATTTGCCCCTCAATGAATGGCAATTTGAATTGTGTTCAATAAACGGTTCGAGTCTCATAAGAATAACTACTGACCCGCATATTATTTTGAAATATATTTTTTTAAGAATTCTAATGGACCCATGAGTTTGTAAGCAATGTTTAGAACAATTTAACACTTTTGTCACCAGTTTTTACGTGATGTCTCGGGGAAGTTATGAACAGAGCATTCGCGTAAATATAAGGGTAACTTTACAACGTGTTTAGAGCAATTGAATACTTTTGTCACCAGATTTTACGTGATGTCTCAAGCAAGTTATGAACAGCGCATTCGCGTACATATACTGGTAACTTTACAACGCTCCAAACATTTTGGATGTGATCCGAATGGGGAATAAACGTCTGAATACGACAAAGAAAGGACGAAACGACTGTAATTTTGTAGGATGGGCCCGAATTCAACAATCAATGATTCTACTTAAGAATATAGAATATAAAGTAAACTTAGAACAAAAAAAATAAGTCCAGAGTTTGAATTTACGCGGCTAACACTGTTAATAATGTCATTGAGAGAATTGTCTACGTAAAAGCCTCCTCACACATAGACGAATCCATATGACGAAGCCTGGTGAAAAGCGTAAATTTATGAATTCTAGCGAATTCTTGCCGAAACTGTTTGAAATGTGTTGCTTTGTGTAATATAACGAAAGGTGAACGTAGAGGAACTATTTGGTGCGAATGATCTTTGAAGTGTGACGAACAGTTACTGCAATTCGCTAGAAAGCGTTAGGTCGCGCAAATAATATTCGTACTTTCGGTTGGCGATTAGGAGCTATTAAGAGCGTAAAGATACGAATGTAAGAGCAACCTTGCGCATACTTGCGAATACCGCCGAATATTTCCGAAACGGTGTTTCTGCATCCGGGCGTTTTGATATAGACTAACTTTTGTTCCGACATATTTGTATCGTTTGTCATGATTATATTTTAGGTGAATGTTCAAGTCTTCCGTAGTCTTTATTTGACATGGTTATTATATTATGTCAGTAATGAGGTGTAGGTTTTCTGTTCACTGTATTTGTTTCTTTAATAGTATTGTATATGTAAGCATGTCGATTACGCCTAGATGTTCTCATAATGTACTCAGGGAAGTACCTTAGACACTTTGTCAGTGACATTATGTCACTAGATGTTCACTGTATTTGTTTCTATAATATCATTGTCAATGCACGCATGTGGATAACGCCTGAGATGTTTTCATTATGTACTCAGTAAAGTAAAGACTTTGTCAGTGAGATTTTGTAGATATTCACTGTATTTGTTATTTTGTAACGTATGTATGCATGTTGATTATGCATGAAGTCTTTTTCATTAAAGATTTTGCGTAAATTTCGTGTCTTCCTATTACTATTACTTCCCTTTATAAGACCAATACAAAAAAAAAACAATATTCTTTATTAATTTATTCCACTAATCTGTTACACTTTATTTCAATCTCTAATGTGGCACCATCCTGTCTTGCTATGGCACACATCCCGCTGGAGCGTTGACCCAATGCTTCAGAGTGTTTCTCACAATCTTGCCTTTTTTGGTTGCTGTGTTGTGGCCCCTGATATTGACATTCCTGGTATCCTCCAAGTTGCGACCTCTTCTCCTCTTCTATCATCATGGTCAACCAGTGCATTTTGCATGTTGGAGTACCTGATCCTCATCAAGTTGTGGAGAATGCAGCATGTCTTTACAATCAGCCTTACTGTGGTTGGGCTGTGGTTCATCTTTGTGAAATGTATCTGCAATTACAGATGACCAGTATTGTTATGTGTTAAAAGTTAACGTGAACATTTTTTTTAATGAAAGTGTGTTTTGAAAAAGGGTATTGCACTAAAGTTCCGCTATTAAGACCACTTCGAAGATTTAAAAAATTCAGGGGGTTTTCTGCCTATTTTGGGAAAAGGAGTCTGACCAAATTGGGAATTTTTTATCGACAAAATTGGTCATTTTGGGAATTTTTGCTTCGATGAAACGGCTCATTTGGGAAAAAATTGTGAATTAATCATGCTTAAATAATTCAGTGGTTTAACAAATAAATTTGTTTTTATTTGGTTATTTTGTCTTCTTTATGTAAACAGATGCAATATTGGGCATGTTCAACGTTAATTCAATTACTGCAGTTTTATTTTTCAGTTACAGTTACACTCTGTGATAAGAACTGAACAGTCGAAACCTTATAGCAAATATTTTTGACCAAAACAAACACTGGTTAGTCACATAAGTTATAAGAACAGAACAGAACAGAACAGACAGTTTATTAAGACTTATACATAAGTACATCGTCTTTAATGCATATAATTATAAATAAAGTAAATAAAGACACTTCATTCTTAAAAAAAAAAAAAAAAAAAATTTTTTTTTTTTTTTTTTTTTTGGAAATTGGGAAAAAAATTATAATTTCGGTTTGGGATCGGGTCCGTTTGCTTTGGGAGTGCCTCCGTTGTCCGGAGGCGCAGACAGTGCTGAAAAACCCCTGAAATTATGCGGTTTTTGACAATTTTCAAGTCCCAAATGGTTACTTAATGAAGGAAAATGGTCCGAAATGGTCCGATATTAAAACCACTTTGCTATTGAGACCACTATTTTGCCTGGTCTTAATAGCGGAACTTTTCTGTACCTGGAATCGGTTGGCCAAAATCCCAAATGCATTTTCTGATACTCTCCTAGCCCTGGATAACCGGTAGTTCAGGATTCTTTCGTCTCTTGTCAGGACTCTATGTCTATAGGGTTTCTGCATATTCTCGCAAAGGCTGAACGCGTCATCTCCAACCAAGAAATATGGCATTTCGACGGCGTCATTTGGAAAGGGCTGTGGGTCTTGAAAATCCAATGGAACCATCCTGCACCATCTCCAGAAATTCTGATTCATTATAAATCTTGGCATCTCCACTTGAACAGTATCCTGAAAATACAAAAGGATATGAAATTGTTAGTATACATCTGAACATTCAAAACAGCACTAAATGTTTATAATTTATGTAATTACAAAATAATGCAGTTAAAATTATGTAGACTTATACTCACCACCCAGATCACACCATACGAACTTGTAGTCCGAGTCGACAATGGCCAGTAAGATGATGCTGAAGAATCCCTTATAATTATAATATAAGGAACCAGACCTGGCAGGCTTTCTGATAGCTATGTGATTGCCATCAACAGCAGCAACGCAATTTGGAAAGTTCCAATTCTTGAGGAAACCATCAGCCAGCTGTCTCCATACTTCAGGTGTGAAGGGGGCTGTCATAACCTCATCAACATACAGTCGAAACCCGATGGCTCGAACTCGCTTGGCTCGAACTTCCGGTTGGCTCGAACTCGCATCAAAGCACCGATTTTGTATGCCTATATATTCATATAAAATTTTGTCGGATGGCTCGAACTCGCTTGGTTCGAATTATCGGATGGCTCGAACTGTTTTAACAGTCTCGGCTACAGTTTTCACACGTTCTTTTGTTCGGATGGCTCGAACTCGCTTCGTGTCCCAAAGTGTCATTTGATTAGGACCGCTTGATTAAAGGCACGCACAAATCGATTTAACTCCTTTCTCATAAACTGTTAATCGATTATGACCGCTTGATTAAAGGCACGCAATAATTGATTTAACACCTGTTTGCTAGCATGTCATCGACTCAATCGTTAATTGATTTGAGTAAAAGATGACGTTTTGTATAAGACATGGCGTTCTTGTAAATGCTTTATCATAATGGCTGCAACGGCTAAATCGCTAAAAAGCTTCGTTTCTCGACGACAGCTACGGAACGCAACACATACGGACATAATGTCATTCTTCAAAAAATATAAATAAATAAAGGAATATACTTCTGTATTGTATGTAATGTGTATATAGTGCGGATGCATGTTTCGTTCTTCACATATAGCATGACACACGTCTCTGACCACTACAGAGAGGGTATTCTCAGCGACCCGCCAGGAATACTGCATGTCTGAGTACTTGACACCAGAAACCAGGTGACGTAGTGTGACAGCTAACTTTAGCCCTGGATCCAAATACTTCCTGCACCGAGTGTGTTGCTTCACGAGGCAATGACGAACCCTGCCCAAAATTTCATCGTAGGCATGCAGAGGAACTTCTTAAATGTTCCAGGACCTGAGCTCAACCATGAGCTGATCATAGATGCTTAATTGGCGACGTCTCCCGGGATGCAGCCATGGTCTTCTCCAGATATTACGTGCTCTGGCTCCTCTTCTCCACCTTAGTCGGCCTCTGAGAAACCGGTGTATGTTTAGTTGTTGCTGGACTACTTCTTGATTGGCCATAGCAGCAACATACTGCAGTGTCAGGCGTTATATATCTTCCATTTGGACGAAGAAATAATGATACCTTCAACATTATATATATGAAATATAGGCATATGTCTGCACAAACTACTAAAACAGTCAGGAGCGCTATTATTCGAATGGATTCGCATATATTCGCTTATCGTAGTTACCTTTCGGATTGATTCGTATACGAGCGTATACCGTTCGTTTTCTGAACGTTAACTTATCGTTATAAATCGTTTAAATGCGTCGGATTTAATTCGCTACAAAACGCAAATCCTCGCTATAGTTCGCAAAAGTTCGCAAGCTATCGCAAAGATTCGTTTTCTTATTGAAACGAATTTTAACGAACGATAGACGAAACTTTTATTCGCCAACAATTTTTCAACATGTTTAAAATTTTCCGACGAACAGAACTAATCGCAACGGACGCAAAAGCTCACAAACGCATCCATACGAACACCACCAAAGATAGGCAACGTACATATACTAATGAGAACGAATTTTCCTGAAGTCTTATTCGCCAGTACACGCAAGTTGACGTCGGGAGACTTTCGCCTATGTGTGAGGAGGCCTAAAAAGAATTATGTAGAAAGTGGTGCCTAATGGCAAGTTTGACTCTTCGCAATTCTGAGTACCGGTTTTCCAATAAGATATTTTTTCTTAGACCCTAGTGTAAGAATAATTTGTTTCTGGGGGGGGGATGAGGTTGCCAAACTATGGCAAATTGTTGGAGCGCAAGGATTGCTGGGCTTTTAAAGGGACCTTTTTAACAAATTTAGGCATGTTTTTAAAGTATGTCATTAAATGCTTTAAATTTAAACATCGGAACTTAAGAGTTCCAGTATAAAACACAAATGAAATTAAACAAACAAAAAAAATAATTCACACTTGGGCTCGAACCACTTACCCACAGAGTATTAATCTGGCGCTTTAGTTACTCGGACATCCGTACTGCCAAAACGCAGTATGTATTTTATTCCAAATATAAGCAATCCTCGTATTGTCACAAAATATAACGCAAACAACAGGAATCTTCAAATTATACAATCGTTTCGCGTTTGTAACGCTTTATAATATTTAGGTTTTTAAAACGTAAAAAGATGCATATAATGGATATTTTAGAGCATGGTTAATGTTCAGTTTTATTGGTTCCTATCAAAATCCATAGCAACTACGAAAATTTGAAATCTGAAACATTTTTAAAATTTGTCAAATTATCAAAACGCGAAAAGGTTCCTATATGGAGGTGGCAAAGATAATTGGACGCGAACAATAATTGCGAGGTTTTGTTGTTTTGTAGTTGTTGTGTACAGTGAGATCAAGAAATGGGACCCTAAGACGAAAGTATCACCCACCCGAGTTACAGAAGTCGGCGTTGCAGCATAGCGTTGTACCGAGGCACTGGTCGCTTTGTGTGCAGCCCTTGTCGACAACAGCCCCCGTTTCCATGATGGCGTGTTTGCTAAAGCAACGGTTCTGAAAACAAATATTGCGTCTCCTTTCTTTATTGTATAGAATATGCACTTTTCGTAAAGTAATAAACGGTAAGGTTAATGCAAGTGAATATGTATCACAAAAATCTATTTTTTTACAAAAATCTATTTTTGAGAACGCTGCGTTTTTTCATTCGGTGTTACTTTTTGACGATGCTGCAACACGCCTCCCAGTTTCGCTGAATGGGTCAAGTTCCCCACGCGTACTACTTCCCCGTACCCCCAAATTTGTATTCGTTCCAAAAAAAATCGTATCCAATTTTATTCGTACCCAATTTTTTGTTCGTACCCAAGTTTTGTTTTGTACCCAAATTTATTTCCGTACCCAATTTTTTGTCCTTCCCATTTTTTTCGTACCCTATTTTTTTCGTACCCAATTTTTTTTTCGTACCCCAGTTTTTGTTGGCATGATTTTTTCGTACCCAAAATTTTCGTAACCAAATGTTTTTTTTTGCTACCCAAATTTTCATACCCACATACACAATTGTGGTGATGTAGATAAACTTAAATTGATGCTTGTATATCCATCCTCTTCAAACGCATCGTCACACCAGTTCTGTCAGTACTTTGATTTTTCTTGTGGGTAAAATGTCAGTTTCATTTATAAATATAAAATTAGTAACATCACGATTATCTTGTTATGCGGATAGTGCCAAGGCAGAAGGTTTAAAATAACAAGTTCTGTAACATCATATTAAATATATGTACACAATAACGGGGCCGAATAAATCGTCCGCTACAATTTGCTGGTGGTTCAAGTTTTCGACTTTCTTTTCACGTTTTATTTTTACACTCGGATTTTCCATATTTGTTTATATCTCTACCAAACATTGAATATATCCGTAGATCTTAACTTATAACATTTCAATTGTAACACTAATGACTAGAAAACTTTTCTAAACAATGAGTCGGCTCGAGAGGAGCACTGCTTAACTGTTAGGGGAGGTAGCCGCAGAGAGACACTTGCTGAAGTCACAATACTTTTGCAGCGGTTACGACCCCTTCAAAACTTTTCCACTCAGAAGCAAAGGGAAAATGGCTATGTGCAAACAGCATAAAACCAGAACAGCCTGCGAGTGTTTGCTGCTCATCAGTAACTAAGAGTTGAAAAGGAAGCCTTTACAACTTGACTCAAGTAAGAAAGGTATTTAATTAAATTTAACTTTACAAAGGACTACATATAAGTGAAAATACGTATCTAAGTGGTAAAGGGTTAAATTTTAAATTGACGGCAATCACAAAAGTAGACTTTGTACGGGTTATTTTTTTTCAACGTTTTCTAATTTGCTGGCATGGTCAACGTAAAAAGCCTTTTCTACTCACACTTTACAGCCCATTAAGAATGAAAACACATACGCAATTTTGACCCTAAATACTTGTAACATCTAACAAGATCAATCGCTATCACAATATGGTGTGTTATGGCGGCAGGTATTGGAATCCAGCTCTGGTCGGAACACATCTCTCTGATCGGAGGTTTGCATATGCATGTCCTTACCTGATTTGTGGGGCACGTGATGTTGAGTCCTACAGCCAGGCAATCAATGTTGGCGACGGGCTGTGTCGTCCCGAATGTGGCATCACATGAATAGCAGATGAGTCCATCTTTAAAAAGTACTAATGATTATAGTAACAGCAGATATAGTTATAGCATAGATAAAGTAACCCATTTGGCATCATGCGGCTTCTCATCTGGGTCTACGCTGTTTGCCAATGCCTTTTTTTCTAGACGCTAGGCATAAATGGGTAAATGTGCATATTACGGTCAAACCAATCACAGCGACACACACTACCACCACGATAGATTAACCCATTTATGCCTAGTGGACTCTCCCATCCTTCAAAATTGGTTCAATTTATTTCCAAAATTAGGGATGTCTAGTATACTTATTTCTATATTTAGAATATTTCTTACAGAAATTCATTTAAGCAAACAGCGAAGACCCTGATGAGATGCCGCATCATGCGGCGTCGCATCTGGGTCTACGATGTTTGCCAAGGCCTTTTTTTCTAGACGCTAGGCATAAATAGATTAACGGCAATCAATGCCGTTACAAGTAAAATCCTTTCAAATCGGAGGTTGTAAGTTTTTATTAATTACTGAAACTCAGGCGATTATTTAGTCAAATTTAAACAGAAATAGAAAATAGCAATTTATCATGCGTAATGTAAACAAACAAAAAAAGAAAATAATGAATCAAAATCATAAATAATTATTGAAGATACATTGTTCCGACTCTTACCTGTAGAACTAAATAAGAACGACAGAGAAATCAACATGAAAAAATCCGCACACACCGAGCTGTCCATCTCAGTTCCTCCTTCCCTTGCCGAAGAGTGACTGTGTATATCAGTCAGCGTCCATGGTTACCAAGTCCGAACGCGTGGTCCAGTGCAGTTATTCAATTTTCAATTCGGTGCAATGTTGCAAAATGAGGCCCGTCCTTTGAATTTGGTATTCGGTGAACATAAGCGAGGTTACGGTAAGTTTTGAGATTCGTATCATTATCACAGGAGGGAAGCCAATTGTAATTATATGAGCCGGGTTCGGGAAAAACTGGGCTTAATCCATGTGCGTAAAGTGTCATCCCGCATTAGCCATTGCATTTCACATAGGTGAATCAGGGGCGACACTTTCCGCCTAAACTGGATTTTCGCTAAGAAGAGACTTTCTTTAAACTTATTAACCGTCTAATACATATTGTAACGCCACAGTACTACCAAATGCGTTAAGCCTAAATAAATATACATTTATGTATCGATGCAACGCACTATGGTGATGGCTAAATTATATCAAATGCATTTGGTTATTAAGGCCGAAGATGTTAAAGTGATATTATGGGCATTTTTCACAGTTGAATTGAGCTGAAAAGAATAAACAGGTGAAAAAGGTAAGTTAAAATGTGGTTACTGACCAATTATCGGCAACTCATCTTGCTACCAGTTATTTATAAAAATATATTTTATATTATATATTTTACGTGACCCACCCAGTCCTGTAAGCCGAAACGATCCGTAAAATAAAATGGTGTCTTTGTGTCGTATAAACGAATCGGCACTAAAACTAAATTTAGGTTCATATTGTACATGCGTGATCAGTTGTCAAACGAAAGTACGGTTGATATTCAAATGCATTATTTTTCTCTTTCCGGGATATTAATATAGTTTAAGTATGTTGATGCTGCATGAACAAATATAAGTGCATATGAAGTGAAAACACCAACAATAAACAACGATTGCGATAGACACCTATATACTGTTAGATGCCCATAATATCACTTTAAGAAACGGATTTATATAACCATATGAAAACTTAAAAAAAAAATAAACCTGAAATGTTTAGCTTATCTTTTTTCTTTTTTCAAAAACTATATAAAGTATATATTTTATATTGGGGAGCGTACTACTTTTCCGGACACTCCTATGTATGCAATAGTTAACTCTAAAGAGTAAGCATACCAAACATTGATATTAATATTGAGTGATAGATGTATTTATTTTTAATTGATCAATTTCATTACTAATAACTCCGGTCACAGTTTGATATGAGTCTTGCTCTGTGAAAAGGGGGTTTAATGCATGTGCGTAAAGTGTCGTCCCAGATAAGCATGTGCAGTCCGCACAGTCTAAATCAGGGACGACAATTTCCGCTTTTATGATAATTATCGTTTCAAGAAAGTTTTTTCGTCGAAAAAAATCAAGTTGTTGCGGAAAGTTTCGTCCCTGATTAGCCTGTGCTAAAAACCCTTTTCCCCAGAGTACGGCTCATTGGTATTTTCTCATTCAATTGCGCTAGCACCAGCATTGGGCCGCGCTAGCACCCGCATTGGGCCGCGTGGTACCGTAAAAAATCGTGCTTAATGAGTATATCGGCAATCCATATCAAACTGCATTAAATTTGGCGTTTATATCAATCTAAGAATTAATTGAAAACGATCGTATTTCGCAAGATTGGTGAAACAATGTCGTGATTAGTCTGGCAAACACTATCAAGATTACATAACGTTGCGCTATTATTACAAACTTCCTAGATACAATCCGTCTGGCATGGAAGTATGCTGATTTTACTGAGCTTTACTTTCGTTATCCCATTTATGCCTAGTGGACTCTCCCATCCTTCTAAATTGGATCAATTTACTTCCAAAATTAGGGTAGTCTAGTATATTTATTTCTATTTTGAGAATATTTCTTACAGAAATTCCTTTGAGCTAACAGCGCAGACCCTGATGAGACGCCTCATCTACGCTGTTTTCCAAGGCCTTTTTTCTAGATGCTAGGCATAAATGGGTTATGAAAATACACCAAGAGCGATGTTCGTTCAAATAAATTTAGTACAGCCAAATATAAATACATCTTGTACATTTAACAAGAAAAATGAAAACGTGACTTGTTTTGACGGCTGTGAACTGAGCTGTGCTCGAAACCAATCAATTGTGCACCAGTGTTTGAAATACAACGTCTGATCTGCCTGTGTGTTCAGATCTTGAAAGGAGTTAACTCTTTCAGTGCTGGAACCGAATTTTAAAGGCTTTTGCAAACAGTTTGGATCCTGATGAGACGCCACCGAACGTGGCGTCTCATCAGGATCCAAACTGTTTGCTATTCTGATAGTATTCTTTGAAAAATTCAAAGAAAATGCAAATTTTAGAAATTCAGCAGACGACATTTTAGCAGACGACAAATTTCCCAGCATGCAAAGAGTTTCGTCAGACGCTTCTGCGGCACTAGGGTTTAATGCGGGGTTTTATGGTTCGTAAAAATCTCTGCGCAATCATGAGAGGTCATGGTCTGTCAAGATGAGAATTATAATTTTGTTGGTTGTGGTGTTGTGTATGTGACACGTTAAATTCTAAAGTCCGTCCCTCCATCCGTTCGTTTGTTAGATATGTCACTTATTCAGTCAATAATCAAAGCTGCACTCACTCGATCTCACATTTATTCTGTCATTCGTTCATTCTCTTACTCCACTTTGACTCATTTAGTCATTATTTTCATTCAATGAATAAATTCAATGAATCAGTTAAACGAATTTATCCACTCATTTTTCTATTCAGTTTTCCACTCATTAATAAACCATGCATCTATTTAAATGCAATACAAATTAATAAGTATTATCCCAACCGGAAAGTCATCTACATCGAATCCAATAATAAATAAATAATGCATTTTTTGTTAATTTTAATGATTTTCTTTTGTTTATTATCATAAATGCCTTCGATGTGTTGTTTATCAAAATACACGTTCCGGTAAAACCAGTTATACAAATTTGTCAGCCGGCAGGTTCTTATAACACGGCCGTTAATCACGCGCGCCACCTCTTTTTTGCGATGCATTAATAACTGAGCCAATGCAACTTCCGAGGTGGCGCTCAGGCCCGGATGTTTTGAAATTTCATGGACAACTTTACAGGGTGATTAGGTTTAATATGTTTGTACAACATATTTCGCAGTATTTTAACAAATCGGGCAATGTAGTGCGATTCAGCGAAGATTGAGTCGTCTAAAAATGTTCAGACACGTGCATTCGCAACCCATTTAAAAACGTGAGAACCTTTATAAGCTGTGGCATGGTGGAGTTTAAAAAGCATTCCGATGAGTTTTTCATGTGTGACGAGAAAATATCCACCCAATTAAATCGCCAACGGCATCAAACGATTGCGTACAACATAAATTAGATGCTGCATGCACAAAAATATTGGCTTCTTGTCGACGTAGTAGATAATTTTGCAGTTTTCCAAAAGAGATGGAGCCAATGCTTAGGAGGTGGCGCTAATGATAGGAGGTGGCGCCAATGCAGGATGTTATCAATTAACAGTCGTATCGCAATGACATTATCACATGACGTAGATTTGATGGATAATGATATTTGTTATATTAAATTTATTTTTCAACGTACATACGAAGGCCCAAATCTTTACAGAACATAAACACAATATGTCATAAATATAATGTAGTTTTTTAAATATATAAGTGATCAACTCAATTAAGAAGTCAACAACATGAATGAAACATATTGTACGGTGTATACCAACAATTTGTAATACTCAATCAAACCAATAACTTAATGTTCAATATTATCAAAATAATTCATCGACATCAATATTTGTTTACAGTATGAAAGTTCACGAAATAAGTATAAGATAACACTTCTTCTTGAAACTATGATTTGTGGCCGTTAATCCAAATGCTTAATTTACTAAAAGACCAAGGTCAACAAATCTTAACTAGGCTCAGTTATGTTGTTTTTCCGAACTATTAACTCCAAAAAATGAAGATAGCTCGGTCTTTTTCCGTTAACATATTTGTATAAATCATGTTAAATGTTGTTATCTTACAAAGACGATCGTTTAAATCCATCAATACATCATTAGAAAACTACTTTTTCTAATTAATACGCACGCGACTCAAATGTGCTGAAGTAGTCAACTTACAAAAATAATGTAAGTTCTGTAAGCGTAATAGAAACCCAAAGACCTATAGATTTCATCGTAATCTATAGGTCTTTGCTTCAAATTATGTAAAGCGTGTCGTAGGCCAGGTAAGCCCGCTTACCCAGCCGCCTCGCCTCCTTCATTTTCGGCACTAGTTGACGCCTTTTCATCATGACTTCAGGAGGGAATTGTTCGAACACCCGGAACGCCGTGCCATCAAGCTCCTTCCACCTTTTTCTCACCATTTCTCTGTCCTTAAAGAACGAAAACTTAGCAACAATGTTTCTTATCTTTCCATGTGTCGGCGATCCCGGAGACCGGTGAACACGTTCGAATCTAATAGAGGTAGCTACTTCCTGTGAAAGCTTGAAGGCGCTCACCAAATGCTGGCGTAACTTGACCTCCGTCATCTCCGGCGTCTCCATAACGTTTCCGGTTGCCTCTGGTATTGACGTGAAGATAAGGTTGTTTCGCATAGACTGCGATTGAAGGTAGCTTACGTCCTCCCGAAGGGTATCACGCTCCTTTACTAGCACCTGGACCCTCTCTGCGAGCTCTGCAGCATGAATATCTGCCCCATCTACCTTATCTTCCAAGCGTGATACACGCTCCTCCACCTTTTTAGCCCTCTCCTCATGAACCACCCACAGCTGCTTCATCTCCTTCTCGAAACTCTCCATCCGCTTCTCGATCGAGTCCATCACACTCATCTTTGCCTCTAAACACTGTAAACGAGATGAGACGGACTTCAGAAGAAGCATCACATCACGAATAGTGGGCTCCGCACTGCTGTCTGCCATGTTGTTATCGATACCACTTCCGGTTTCACTGATACCACTTGTACCACTGGTACTTCCACTACTTCCACTACCGCTAGAACTAACAAACACACTATTTTCTAAAGCGTCTACACCAAACAACACTGAGTTCACCTTATTTAGAATATCGCTAACTGACACGTCGCCTTTATCAGAGTCCGAGGACGGGCCTCCTTGCTTACGCACCTTGACAGCATTCGGATCATTGTTATTGTCACTACTGTTTCTTTGTTTTCTTTTATTGCTTTTCGATCTTGGCATTGTCCAACATACTATTCCGATGTAAATCACATGTGCACATATAATCCAATTAATTTCCAATCAAAATAATAACCTAAAACACTGTTAAATGCTAAAATGTATTAATTTTCTCTCCCGCTAAAAACCTGCGACCGCTCACACCTACATCACGTGATAAGCAGGCTCAGTTATGTTGTTTTTCCGAACTATTAACTCCAAAAAATGAAGATAGCTCGGTCTTTTTCCGTTAACATATTTGTATAAATCATGTTAAATGTTGTTATCTTACAAAGACGATCGTTTAAATCCATCAATACATCATTAGAAAACTACTTTTTCTAATTAATACGCACGCGACTCAAATGTGCTGAAGTAGTCAACTTACAAAAATAATGTAAGTTCTGTAAGCGTAATAGAAACCCAAAGACCTATAGATTTCATCGTAATCTATAGGTCTTTGCTTCAAATTAGCTATAAATGTGCATTGGCGCCACCTCCTAATCTGAGCGCCACCTCCTTGGCATTTGCTCCATCTCTTTTTGACAAATATAGATTTATCTATTAGATCGGCTAGAAGCCGACGTTTTTTGTGCACGCACTAACTTGTACAGGTTTAAAGCAATCGTTGTATGTAATGAGCGATTTAATTGGCAGGGAATTTGCTCGTCACACAGGCAAAAGACATCGATTTGCATTTACGAATTCTACCATGCCACAACATGGTCCTCACTTTTTGAAATGGGTTGTGATTGAATGTTTCTGTACATTTTTAGATGAATTTATAATCGCTGAATTGCACTACATTGGCCGATTTGTTAAAATACTGCGAAATGTCTTGAAAATCATATTAAACCTAATCACCCTGTTAACTTATCCGTTAAATTTCAAAACATCCGGGCCTGAGCGCCACCTCTGAAGTTGCATTGGCTCATTTATTAATGCATCTCAAAAAAGAGGTGGCGCGCGTGATTAACGGCCGTGTATAATCGTTGTTCACCCGGTTGTACTCAAGCACGGTGCCTATACCACGTGACTTTTTAAGATCTGTGTTGGGATAATAACGCGCGACCTAGTTATTTGTGGGCGTTAGCTCACAAATAATGCAGACGCAATTTTGCAAATCAGTATGCCTTAGCTACGGTAGGAACCGTAACCCGTGACTGCCTGTGTGGATAACTCCATTAAATTTAAGCAGACGAGAATGCTAAAAGCGTCTGCTCTAACCACCGCATCTGCCTGTTCTCAATGGTACACTACATAGTGTGCATTTAACAGCTTGTAAGACAACGTTGACCAGTCTAGTGTTTATCATTAAAATCTGTACATATTGGCTGCTTTCAGGGAAAACGGGGCTTAATGCATGTCAAATACGATTAGCATGTGCATACTGATTAGCTGTATCAATGATGTGAAAAAAACACACATCTCGACCTGTGTTATAAGACACACTCTTTATAAATTTGAATGGGTTGTGGTCATTTCAAACTTGCGATATAAAAAGCTATAACATAATTTTAAAAACTGAGTTGCGTCTAAGATTATACAACAGCGAACAAATTCAGTGCCTTCAGCGCTTTGATTTTCTATAGGTATCATGATCGACCGGTTGTACTCGAGCACGGTGCCTATACCACGTGACTTTTTAAAATCTGTGTTGGGAGAATAACGCGCGACCTAGTTTTCTATAGGTATCATGATCTTTTAAGACAAATATGTATTTTTTCAGTAAAGTGCAAACGCGCACTTGTAATATGAAGTCCCCACACTGATCCGACATTTTTCTAACCGTTGAAACGCGCGGTTGCGCTTTACTGAAAAAATACTTATTTGTTCTGTTCTGTTCCTATAGAAAACTCTTACGAATGAGCGGGTTCTCCACTTTATCCCTTTAAAAATAGCGAAATATTTAAAGAGATCCTTAAAAATGTTAACTGGGTCGAGCTTTTTTCTCCCAACACAGATCCGAACAAGTCACGTGGTATGCAGTAGGCACCGTATCAAGGTTGATGGTGAATTTCTTCGTTATTACAAACGAATGATTCAACCTTATGTTGAATACAATTAATTTGGTATTGCGTTGCCTGATCAAGTGGTTTTGTTGCCATAACAAGTACGTCCCTGATTATTTTCAAAAATCGTGTAAGAAACGTTAGCTTACATTTTACCGTGAAAATCTCATTAAAATATTCTGTGCGAGCTTCAATATTTATGAAAACATAAATATTTACGTTTCATTAAATATGTTCTTTGTATAAACGTATATACTGCAAAAAGGGTTTAAAACGGAATAGACTCGGACTTATGTTAATTTGTGTATTCTTTTCACGAAGGTCATTCAGATTTTGTTAGATCTAAATTGCTTTGTGTATAAGTAGAAGCTGGATACCAAGAACCATAAACAAAACAGTATGCTAAAGTCAATATCAACCAGTTATAGTCCTAATGTCTGTTGTTTCAACAATAACTTTTAAGGTCAAAGTTCATTCAATCGAGGTAAAGCCTTTATACTCAGCATTCGGATCTCTTGCGAATGCTACATTACCGACCACGCTCTAGGAAAAACGGGGCTTAATGCATGTGCGTAAAAGGCCCCAAGCTTGTTTGGCGGCACGTACTAAAAGGCGGATGAAAGAGCGGATGATATAGCGTATATAGTAAAGAGCGGATGATATAGACAAAGAAGGATTATCGGAAAGAGCGGATGATATGAACAAAGAAGGAAACAGCGGATGATATAGGGTATATAGTAAAGAGCGGATGATATAGACAAAGAAGGATTATCGGAAAGAGCGGATGATATGAACATAGAAGGAAACAGCGGATGATATATACAAAGAAGGAATCTGTGGATGATATATACAAAGAAGGGATTTGCTGATATATAAATAATTATTAAATCTGCGGACATTATGAATCAGCGGATAATATATACAAATAAGGAAAAGAAAAACATTATTATATTAAAATGAATAGAGTTTATGAAAAGAAAAACATTATTATATTAAAATAAATAGAGTTTATGAATAACATTTTTATGGCACAACTTGAACAAATTACAACTTAAATAGACACAATATTATTATTAGAATATGAAAATGTATAAACGCCACTTTATCTCAAAAAAATAATTAAGAATTTCTTTAAACTTAAAATAATTAATAAATCTGCGGATAATATATACAAAGAACGAAATTGCCAAAAAATCTGAAAAGAGCGGATAATATAGACAAAGAAGGATTATCGTAAAGAGCGGATGATATGAACAAAGAAGGAAACAGCGGATGATATATACAAATGATATGAACAAATAAGGAAACTGCGGACATAATAAACAAAGACGGCAATATACCATAGAACACTGAATGGTGTGACTGGCTAACACGAATTAGTATTTAAAATATGTTTGGCTATGATGCAATGAAAAAGGATGATAAGATTATTATTTGTTTGTAAAACCAAGTTTTATTGCACATCCAATTTTAATAGCATTCATTACTTTATTGATAATAAACTCATCAGTAATGTTAGATTTATGAAATGAATTACTTTTTTATCCACAAAAGCAACATAATATATATATATATATATGTGTGCCTTGGGTTAATTTTATGTTTTCCGAAGTATAGATGAAATCATTGTGTGATAAGAGTCATTTATGAAGGAAGGAAAAAAAATAAAATAATATATCTGCACCGTTATTGTCTTTTTTCTGAAAACAAGTAAACAACAACTGGTAAGACTCCCTATTGTTATCATTAATACGCACCCTTAGTGTCCTTATTGAAGCTATTTAGCGCATTATCGATTATCGATTGCTTCTAGTACACAAGAAATTGGCATGTTATTTTAAACTAATTGTTGATAAGCTGATAATAATCTTGATAACAAGTCACCCAGATCATTAAAGCGTAGCATAACGGTTTTTACCAATATATGATTGAGATAACGTAAACATTAAACTTAACAAATTTCGAAGGAAATATTTTCTAATGACATCTTCACTAATTGCACATGCAAGTAAAAATACATAAACGCAGTATGTATTATGTGCAGCAAATATGAATATGTTAATTTCATGAATTAAAAATTGTCAGTTTTACCTTTAATTTTCATTAACAATTTTATGATTAAAGCCGCATGTCACACCTTAAACAAACTGTAAAGATTGTCAGTAAGTTGTACCGTTTAAGTTCCATTAACAAGTATATGATCAAAGCCACAGGTCACACCTTTAACAAACTTTTACCAGCTGTAAGGATAGAGTAAATGTCGACTGCGTATATATATTTCAAAATCATCGAGCTTTTTTACAAACCTTTACAGCATATCTATAGTATACTGAGCATTACACAGTGTTTTTTTGTAATAAATATTTATTATTAAAGCGTGTGTTTTTTTGTGTGTGTGTGTGCAGAAATAGTGTCATTATGGCCATGATAGTTGGACATTCACAGACTAAGTATCTTAAGTCGAGCACTTTGTGCCCAGTGTTCCCATACCCTGGATTTAAAGTGAAAGATTTCATGCGCGGTCACCTGGAATTTTACAAGCAATTGTGCCAGAAATCGGTAAGTTCATTTCTATAGTAATAATTTTTCATTTTTTTAATTATTCATATTGTCCGCAGTTTCCTTCTTTGTATATATTATCCGCAAATGCCTTCTTTGTACATAACATCCGCAGTTTCCTTCTTTGTACATATCATCCGCTCTTTCCTTCTATGTTCATATCATCCGCTCTTTCCGATAATCCTTCTTTGTATATATCATCCGCTCTTTACAGATTATTTTGGCGGCCGAGCGCTAAATTTTGCGCTCAGCCGCCATTGGTGTGTTTTACTATGTACACTTATACTAAGATAAGCAGACTATATATCATTCACAGTTTCGTTTTTTGTAAATATCATCATTGTATATATCATTTGTATATTAATAATTATATTTTCCGCAGTTTCCTTCTTTGTATATATTATTATTATTATTAATTAATTAATTTATTATTATTTAATAATTATTTATATATCCGCAAATGCCTTCTTTGTACATAACATCCGCAGTTTCCTTCTTCGTACATATCATCCGCTCTTTCCTTCTATGTTCATATCATCCGCTCTTTCCGATAATCCTTCTTTGTATATATCATCCGCTCTTTACTATATACGCTATATCATCCGCTCTTTCCTTCATTGTTCATATCATCCGCTCTTTCCGATAATCCTTCTTTGTCTATAATATCCGCTCTTTACAGATTATTTTGGCAATTTCGTTCTGTGTACATATTATCCGCATATTTATTAATTATTCATATTGTCCGCAGTTTCCTTCTTTGTATATATCATCCGCTCTTTACTATATACGCTATATCATCCGCTCTTTCCTTCATTGTTCATATCATCCGCTCTTTCCGATAATCCTTCTTTGTCTATATTATCCGCTCTTTACAGATTATTTTGGCAATTTCGTTCTTTGTACATATTATCCGCATATTTATTAATTATTCATATTGTCCGCAGTTTCCTTCTTTGTATATATTATCCGCAAATGCCTTCTTTGTACATAACATCCGCAGTTTCCTTCTTTGTACATATCATCCGCTCTTTCCTTCTATGTTCATATCATCCGCTCTTTCCGATAATCCTTCTTTGTATATATCATCCGCTCTTTACAGATTATTTTGGCGGCCGAGCGCTAAATTTTGATGTTAAACTAGCAAATGATGATAAACAATTTTTACCAGTTCAAGAAAAACCTCTTACACAGATAGAATCGATTAACACATGTATTGATATCAGCGACCGTCTCGAAAGCATTCCACCTAAAATCATTTTATGGTGGAACGAAAACCTCAAATTAAACGTAAATGACAAAAATGACATTACAAACAACGAAAAACTACATTCTCAGCATATGGAGGCAGTCAATAAGCTTTTAAGAAATCAATTCGGTAATGATATTGGCGGCCTTCAATTACCCGAGAAGGTCCCACAATTTGACAAGACAACAAAAAAATGGGAAACGCATATTCCCTTAAAACCAATTAATAAAAACCTGTCGTGTCAGATCCATCACACCCACAACGATCATTGGGTAACATCTTTCGAACACAAAAATAAAATTTATTTACTTGACAGTTTAGGCAATACAAGACCCGATGATAAGATCATTCCTGATGGTCTGAAAATACAATTGGCGCAAATTTATGGTGAAGGCGAAGACAAAATTAATATCATAGTTCCGTCAGTGCAAAAACAAGATAATTCCGTCGATTGTGGGCTTTATGCAATAGCGCACGCAACATCTTTGTGTTTTAGGAAAAAACCTTGTTTTGATTTGATATTTAATTCCTTAAAGTTAAGAGAACATCTTTTGTCTTGTTTAGATTCCGAACTTATGATTGAATTTCCAACAACCAGTAAAACTATCAGTGTTCGACGCAAAACTAAATCCAAGTCAATAACAATTGATTTATATTGTATTTGTAATTTACCATCATGTGTAGGAGATCAAGTTCAATGCGACAAATGCTCAAACTGGTTTCACAAGCAATGTGTTCATGCACCATCGGACATTTCTAATGTTGATGTGCAATTTGTTTGCCCAAATTGCAAAATTTAATAATTTCAATTATATAACAACATAATACGGGATAAATAGCAATGTATGACTCATATTTTTTGTATTATATGTTATGTATTTATATTGTGTAACATATATTTAATTACACTTTTTATCCCCACGCTTTTTGAAAAAAAGGTGGGGATATTGTGGTGATCTCCGCCGTCCGTCCGTCCGTCTGTCCGTCCGTCTGTCCGTCCGTCCTGGCCACTATCTCCTCCTACACTAAAAGCACTAGAACCTTGAAATTTACACACATGGTAGCTATGAGCATATGTGCGACGGTGCACTATTTGGAATTTTGATCTGACCCCTGGGTCAAAAGTTATAGGGGTTGGGGTGGGGCCGCGTCAGAAATTATCACTCATTTTTTTAGGTTATTTTACATTTACTTCTTTATTTCTACACCGATTCACTTCAAATTGATACTGGACCTCACCTATGACAATACGGTCAATCTCAACCATGCATGGCCCCATTCCCAACCCTGGGGCGCCCCGCCCACATAGGCCACACCCACCAAAAATTTCCATTTACTATAATTTTTTCATTTCTACACGGATTCACTTCAAATTGATACTGAACTTTTGTTATGACATTAGGGTCAATCTCAACTATGCATGGCCCCAATCCCAACCCTGGGGCGCCCGCCCACATAGGCCACACCCACCAAAAAAATCCATTTACTATAAAAAAAATTTAGGTTATTTTACATTAACTTCTTCATTTCTACACTGATTCACTTCAAATTGATACTGAACCTCTCTTATGACAAAACGGTCAAACTCAACTATGCATGGCCCCGTTGCCAACCCTGGGGCGCCACGCCCACATAGACCACACCCGCCCAAAATTGCCTTTTACTATAATTTCTTCATTAATACACTGATTCACTTCAAATTGATACTGAACCTCTCTTATGACAATACGGTCAATCCCAACTATGCATGGCCCCATTACCAACCCTGGGGCACCCCGCCCACATAGGCCACACCCTCCCAAAATTGCCTTTTACTATAACTTCTTTATTTTTACACCCATTCACTTCTAATTGATACTGAACTTCTCTTATGACAATACAGTCAATCTCAACTATGCATGGCCCCATGATCAACCCTGGGGCGCCCTTGGGTCAAACATGCGGCGTGGGGATACGCGTCGGCCTCTGCCGCGCCATTTCTAGTTTATTATAAAGTATTTTTATTATTTTTATTATATGTATTTATATTATGTACCATATATATATAATTACACTTTCCGGCCAAAATACCGGTGTATGTCCTGTTTTATTTTATTAAAATTAGTAATTACTTTCTATTATAATTATCTAATTTTTGCATCATGTAATAACTTCTATTATATAAAAACATAATACGGGATAAATAGCAATGTATGACGCACTTTTTTATTATATGTATTTATATTATGTACCATATATTTAATTACACTTTCCGGCCAAAATACCGGTGTATGTCCTGTTTTTTTTAATATATAATTACTTTCTATTATAATTATCTAATTTTTGGCAACATGTAATAACTTCTATAATATAAACACATAATACGGGATAAATAGCAATGTATGACTCATTTTTTATTATATGTATTTATATTATGTACCATATATTTAATTACACTTTCCTGCCTGTTTTTTTTAAATATATAATTACTTTCTATTATAATTATCAAATTTGGAATTGAGAATAACATACTCATTGACAGACAAGCTCATATGCAGGTTTATTTCATTACAAACAGCTTCAAAATTAAATTTATTGTTTATATAAGTGACGATTTCGGCCTATTTTTTTTCAAAATTTGGCTCTTACAAGAGGTGGCCTCCACGTGGCAAGAGCTGGGCAACATATTCATTTTGTTGGCAAACTACCTCATGTATATTTAGAGAGAAATTGAATAGTATTCTGCTTTTTGATAAAAAAATTAAGTCAATATCTAACGAAGTTATTATTTACTAAATACATATATATTCAGTCGCCTAAAAATACTATTGTGCTTTATATTTAAACTTAAATAACTTAATATTTACTTTCAAATATTTATTTATATAATTAATTAATATTAATTAATTATTATTATTAATTAATTAATTAATAATTATTTAATAATTATTTATATATCCGCAAATCCGCTCTTTTCCTTATTTGTATATATTATCCGCTGATTCATAATGTCCGCAGATTTAATAATTATTTATATAATTAATTATTATTAATTAATTATTATTATTAATTAATTAATTTATTATTATTTAATAATTATTTATATATACGCAAATCCCTTCTTTGTATATATCATCCGCTCTTTACTATATACGCTATATCATCCGCTGTTTCCTTCTTTGTTCATATCATCAGCTCTTTCCGATAATCCTTCTTTGTCTATATCATCCGCTCTTTACTATATACGCTATATCATCCGCTCTTTCATCCGCCTTTTAGCACGACCCTTGTTTGGCCCAGTCCGAAATTTCGGGTCGATTCGACACCAAGATTGTTCGGCCCCAAATTGACAAATTTTATTCGTCCCCGTATTTTATTACACCTTTTCTTTAAAACTTTGATTACACCGGGTATAGATTGGCAGTCCGTTTATCGGTAATGTGTCGTCCCCTATAAGCTTGTGCATTCCGACAAGACTGGATTTCATATAGAACGGACTGAGCAAAATTTTCGCATGAAACCGCATTTTCCCAGAGCGAGGCTCATTTCTTAACTTACATGCTGTGATCATTTCTTAACTTACATGCCGTGATCATTTCTTAACTAACATGCCGTAATCATTTTTTAACTAACATGCCGTGATCATTTCTTAACTTACATGCCGTGATCGTTTCTTAACTTACATGCCGTGATGGTTTCTTAACTTACATGCCGTGATCGTTTCTTAACTTACATGCCGTGATCGTTTCTTAACTTACATGCCGTGATCGTTTCTTAACTTACATGCTGTGGTAGTTTCTTAACTTACATGCCGTGATCATTTCTTAACTTACATGCCGTGATCATTTCTTAACTTACATGCCGTGATCATTTCTTAACTTACATGCCGTGATCATTTCTTAACTTACATGCCGTGATCATTTCTTAACTTACATGCCGTGATCATTTCTTAACTTACCTGCCGTGATCATTTCTTAACTTACATGCTGTGATCATTTCTTAACTTTCCTGCCGTGATCATTTCTTAACTTTCCTGCCGTGATCATTTCATAACTTACATGCCGTGATCATTTCTTAACTTACATGCTGCGATCATTTCTTAACTTACATGCCGTGATCATTTCTTAACTTACATGCCGTGATCATTTCTTAACTTACATGCCGTGATCATTTCTTAACTTACATGCCGTGATCATTTCTTAACTTACATGCCGTGATCTTTTCTTAACTTACATGCCATGATCATTTCTTAACTTACATGCCGTGATCATTTCTTAACTTACATGCCGTGATCATTTCCTAACTTACATGCCGTGATCATTTCTTAACTTACATGCCGTGATCATTTCTTAACTTACATGCCGTGATCATTTCTTAACTTACATGCCGTGATCATTTCTTAACTTACATGCCATGATCATTTTGCCACAAAGATTGCTAGTCAGCGTATTGATTGTTTGGTGTGAGCACACAAATAGTGTCCAAGACATTGCGAAATTAATTGATCAAAGAGACCGATGTACTTGGCATAAGTGTTTCTGATCATTACAATTCAGAACTCAGGCATGTCATGGGAGAACCTAAATGTCTTTCATGTACATTCTTACAATATTGTCCAACTTTAAAATGAACCGTCATGACCCTTTCAGCGTTTATGGTATTTTCTGTCAAGGCAAAGTCCCTTCTAAATCCACTGCAGGTGTAAAGCCCCATGGATCACTTTTAATGTTTTGCATGCAAAGAATCTCTGATTATGTCCGTTAACTTGCACCTTATTGAATATTTTTGGATTATAGACCAGGGAAGTAATGCAGACCACATAAAACTCAAACACATGATTTAAACAATAGTTTTATTCAATCATTTTACAATAATAATAACTCTTTGGTGTCTGTTAATCAAATATGCCACATACATATTTGGTAAAAATAGTTAATACAAAATTGAAAATGAAATGTTGAATCTTCAAAACAGAGTACTATTACCACCAAAAATTTTGGCTAGTTCAATATAAGCCAACTGTAGAACCAAAGACCTTCTTCAAATTCATTTGCGCCAATTATTTACACTCTTTATACAAGATTGTATTGGAACATGTGTTACAAAATAATATAAGGTTAATGAATTGCACTAATATAACAGTAACATGTCAGTGAATTGAAGTGACTTATTTATAACTTATACACAATAGTAATGTAAGGGAGGCAATTCTAGAACTGTTTGATGGCAGAAAGATTTAAAAGAGTTGTCTTATATGAAATACAAAATGTGTAACAATTAACCCTATTATTTAACATCTGCTAGAGTAAGATGGGAAAAACATAAATGAAAATGAAGTTTACAATAATGGTTACTTGCATGCTCACTGAATTTCTAAATAAAATGAATAATTGTATCTTAAAGGATTTACCTTATGCCATATTTTATTTAAACTTTAAGTTTTGTTTGTTCTCAATGCTGTAACAAACTTAAGACAAGTCCAAAGAATCAATCCATTTTAAAATGACATCAGTTGTAATTGCAAAACCTAATAAAAACTGTGCTGAAGACAATTTTGTTTGTAAGAAAGTTATTTACTTATGATCCAAGTGAAATATACACTAGATGTATGGTATGAATGGAATAGTATTTACTCCAATAACTCTAAAGGCATCTGTTCCTCATTTTACCTGATTTGAATACAAATCTCTTCAGAAGAAAAATAATTGAACGTCATTCTGAGAAAACGTGGCTTAATGCATGTGCGTAAAGTGTCGTCCCAGATTAACCTGTGCAGTACGCACAGGCTTATCAGGGACGACACTTTCAGCTTTTATGGTATTGTTAGTTTCAAGGAAGTCCCTCCTGACCGAAAAGTTTAAGCGGAAACTGTCGTCCCTGATTAGACTGCACAGGCTAATCTGGGACGACACTTTACGCACATGCATTAAGCCCAGTTTTCTCAGAACGCGGCTCAATTGTCTTTTTATATTTAAAAATAATAAATTTGTTGCATGGGTTTATCCCGTGGAGTATGGTGCACATGGGTCAAAGTCAATTTATTTGAGCTACACTACACTTAACACCTGATAGAAGAAAAACAATGTATGCCTGTGTCATGGTAAGAAAATTATGTACAACATAAATAATCCCAACAGTGCACGATGAGGTAGAAACTTGCTTCGACTGGGGCTACATTCCAGATACATCTTGAAATATAGCTTCTTTTTTTATCCTCTTAAACCAAAAATAAATGTTAACAGGTATTGCAGTGTATATTTTATCAATAAAAGCCATTAATAAATATGACTAATAAATTATATAAAAAACATGGTGATTTAAGTGCAGGATATTTTTTTATCAAAATATGTTTTTAGAACATAGCCCCAGATGAAATACAAATGGAAATTTTTTACAAAAAATAAATCACATACAAAATTATATACATATACTTGTCCTAAATTGACTTGTAACAAATCATACACTGCTGATAACAATTATTTCTTAAAAATCAAAATATATCATGATTGACGGTGATACATCATAAACACTCAGTAAAAATGCATATCATTAGTATACATAATTTACTTTTTCTCGAAGATATTTAATGCATGCCACTTTAAGTCCAAGGCTGCATGCTTATTGAAACACATTACGTAGGTTACAACTGAGTCTAATAAGACCAGTGCCCATAAAAAGCCATCATAGCATATTATCAAGGTAAACAGCAAATCAGTTTTACCACTACACTGAACTGCTTGGACTTATATTAAGTACAAAAATTATAAATGTGCCATGCTCTGCAAAAAATCAGGCTTTATAAATGGGCATGAATTATTGTTCCAGATTAGCCTGTGCAGTCCACACAGTCTTATTAGGCTGTATAAATTGGTGTGAATTATTGATCCAGAATAGCCTGTGAAGTCCACACAGTCTCATGAGGCTTTATAAATGGATGTGAATTATTGTTCCAGATTAGCCTGTGCAGTCCACACAGTCTTATGAGGCTTTAAAAATGGGTGTGAATAATTGTTCCAGATTAGCCTGTGCAGTCCACACAGTCTTATGAGGCTTTATAAACGGATGTGAATTATTGTTCCAGATTAGCCTGTGCAGTCCACACAGTCTTATGAGGCTTTATAAATGATTGTGAATTATTGTTCCAGATTAGTCTGTGCAGTCCACACAGTCTTGAGGCTTTATAAATGATTGTGAATTATTGTTCCAGATTAGCCTGTGCAGTCCACACAGTCTTATGAGGCTTTATAAATGATTGTGAATTATTGTTCCAGATTAGTCTGTGCAGTCCACACAGTCTTGAGGCTTTATGAATGGGTGTGAATTATTGTTCCAGATTAGCCTGTGCAGTCCACACAGTCTTACGAGGCTTTATAAATGGATGGGAATTATTGTTCCAGATTAGCCAGTGCAGTCCACACAGTCTTGAGACTTTATAATTGATTGTAAATTATTGTTCCAGATTAGCCTGTGCAGTCCACACAGTCTTATGAGGCTTTATAAATGATTGTGAATTATTGTTCCAGATTAGTCTGTGCAGTCCACACAGTCTTATGAGGCTTTATAAATGGATGGGAATTATTGTTCCAGATTAGCCAGTGCAGTCCACACAGTCTTGAGGCTTTATAAATGGGTGTGAATTATTGTTCCAGATTAGCCTGTGCAGTCCACACAGTCTTATGAGGCTTTATAAATGGATGGGAATTATTGTTCCAGATTCGCCTGTGCAGTCCACACAGTCTTATCGAGGACAACATACTCAAATGTTATGGAATTTTTTATTTAAGAAACTTCTAAATGAAAATGCAATCTTAGCAGAAAATTGATATACCTAATTAGCCAGCGCAACCCATGTGTTACTCTCAGCTTATATGGAAATCAGAAACCACCATTAGGTTCACTCTTGTTTTTTATTGACAAAATTTTTTTTTTAATTGTTTAATTTAATCAGGTTTTATAGTAAAATTAAAATTACAGACATTTACAGAAATGAGAAACTTCAAGAAAGACAACAACCATTGTTTACGAATGCTTTACAATAAAAGCTGATTTGTCCAGCAAATGTTACATTCTATACACAACATTGTCCATGTATTTACAAAATTTGACAAAATATTGATTACATAATAAATGATTTGTCATTACCCTAATACAGCCACAACTCTCATGTCTTCCAACAAATAAAGTTTTTAAGAAAAGTAACAAATGTTTCTTTTGTTTTTATTTCAACAACATTCAAATAAAAAATAATTTTCAAAATGCAACCTAAACATAATAATCAACGTTGCTTCAATATTTGGGACGTGCTCTGTGAAAAGGGGGTTTAATGCATGTGTGTAAAGTGTTATCCCAGATAAGTCTGTGCAGTCCACACAGGCTGATCAGTAAAGACGCTTTCTGCCTTAACTGGACTTTTGCTAAGAATAGACTTTTTAAAAATGGACTGCACAGGTAAATCTGGGACGACACTTTACGCACTTGCATTAAACCCCCTTTGTACAGAGTTTGGCTCCTATATTTTTGTTCTGCACTGTTTTATGTTTAATACAGTTTTTAATCAACACCTGTGAATTTTGATATCTATTGTTAATTTTTATGATAATACACCTTGGGCTGATAAAACATTTCCGACAGAAGAGCCCACAAAAGGTACAAATGATTGCTTTCTTTTATTTACATCACCACAAGACAAAACACGTAGACACAAAACAACACAAAGTATCACAATTACAAAGTACAAAATACAATAAATGCAAGACCATTAATCTCAAGACTCATCACAAAACTTGTTTACCGACACTGCCCACAACACACCCTAGAGCTGCAACCCTGTGGAATAAATATCCTGCACTGTACGAGCCACATTATGCCAAAATGGGCCTTATTTCATATGCAGCCAGGGTAGATAATGACTAGCCCGCACATCGGCATTGTCTGATCAGGAGCTAAGCTCTCCGCTAAAAAGGCATGCAAGGTTTTGCGGTCTTATTAGCGGACAGGACAGGTTTGCTCCATACCAGACTGCTCACTTACATTTAGCCTGGTTTGCTCCATACCAGACTGCTCACTTACATTTAGCCTGGTTTGCTCCATACCAGACTGCTCACTTACATTTAGCCTGGTTTGCTCCATACCAGACTGCACACTTACATTTAGCCTGGTTTGCTCCATACCAGGCTGCTCACTTACATTTAGCCTGGTTTTGTGGTGTCATTAGAAAACAGGTTTGCTCCATACCAGACTGCTCACTTACATTTAGTCTGGTTTGCTCCATACCAGACTGCTCACATACATTTAGCCTGGTTTTATCAGAGTGCAGCTCATATTTATCAGTAATTGATCCATCATTCTGATTACTTCCAAAGAAATATTATTATTACCCCTACATTAATTAAATTAATTTATTTACAAAATAATTCAACTCTGGACAGTTTGTCCCCACCCCCTTATTACTCACAATACAGCATGGAATATTGTTACAACCCCCAAACAACTATTCAAGAGTTCCCTACTTTCTCATTGCCCATATAGCGTTGTTATGCAACAGAAACAGGATAGAGACCAGCTAGCTTTAAGACATGTATGTCCTTTAACCCTTTCCAACTCAGAAGAAATTGAAAACAGCTATGTGCAAATAGCATAAAACCCGAACAGCCTGCCAGTTACTTGCAGTCTGTTCAGGTTTATGCTGTTTGCTGCTCATAAGTATCGAAGGATTGGAAATGAAGCCTTTAAAACTTGAATCTAGTAAGAAAGGTCTTTAATTAAATTTAACTTTCTATGGGACTACAAATGCGTCAAAATACGTTTCTAAGTGGTAAAGGGTTAAAGATGACAAGGTCGAATAAAACTCATCATTACCTGTACATTAATAAAAATCTGAGGATAGGTTCTGTGTACAGTTGTGGTGGTATCATGTATGTAAGATTAACATCCTCAAAAAATATTTATTTTTTCATTTCACTGCTCTAAAAGAATGCTTGAGTGGATTTAAGCTAGCAACAAATATATGAAACTCTATCACTGTTGCTTCAAACTCTAACCTAACTGTACAATATATAGTCAGTGCCCATGAACTTATATTTTGCTACTCCACATGTGCCACTGCTTTGTATCATAACTTATATATCAAACACAGTTACTGATCTCAACATAAAAATTATTGTCACAGACAAATGTTTAAATAATATTTGAAAATGTCTGAATAACATTCGTCCATAAAATTTTTCCCAATGTTACAATGCATATGAAATCTCTGAGAACTCTAAAGTATTGAAATTTAAAGATGACATCAACAAAATTGCTTTAAATAAACGTTACCCTTTCCCGCTCAGAAGAAAAGTAAATATGGCTATATGCAACAGGCATAAAAAATCGAGAGCAGCCTGCGTGTAACTAGCAGTTTGTTCAGGTCTTTGCCTGTTTGATACTCATCATTATCTTGGTGTTTGAAATAAAGCTTTTAAAACTTGAATATAGTAAGACAGATCTAAAAATTAATTTTATTGTTTAAGGTACTACACATGTGTCTTAGTGTGTATCTGAGCCGTAAAGGGATAACAGTTCTGGTTTTAACTTTTAATGCATGTGCGAAAAGTGTCGTCAAAGATAGGGATCAGGGACAACACTTTCCGATTGTATGACATTGTACGCCACAGCTTGTGGAACCACTAGGCCTCATAGTAGTGGTGGTAATGATGGTGGTGGTGGTGCTCGTGAATGTGATGATGCTCATGGCGCTGTATCACAACATTCTCGCCCTCATATTCCACCATCTGTTGATGTTCTATCCACTCCGCTACCTGCTGCATTGCCAGATCATGATTTTTGTCTCGATGCCGATGTCGACGGTGATAATGTGGCGAAACCATTTCCGGAATCTGGCCAGGCAAACTGACTGGTCGAAATTTCGCACCATTTTGAGTCTGTGATTGCCTTTGAGTAGGTGATTGCTTTTGAGTGTGTGATTTGGTAAGAAAATTAGGATTTCCACTAGTTGCTCTGATATTGCTGACTTTGGAATCCTGCGGATCAAATGATCTTGACCGCAAGTGTTCCGCGCGAGGTGTGGCATCATCATTGGGTGATTGGCAATGGTCAGGTAAAGTGTCCTCTGGAACCATTTCACCTTTGGTTTCATGCGACCTTGACCTAAAATGTCTCGGCACAAAGAAGTGTCCCGGCGATAATGCTGAGAAAGGTTTAACTGACTGAGAAGTTGAGGTAATCACATGCGAGTTATTCATTTCTGTTTTTTTCTCACTTTCTAATGCTGCATTCGGGCTGTCCTGAAATTTTGAGGAGTTATTTTCCACACCAGCCAAGTCCAGGTAATAATTTCTGCGGTCCTGACACTCCTTAGGAGAGTTATCCTCCTCTGGTTTACCTCCCTTGGTAGCAGCAGAGATTGTCGTCTGCCTCTGCTTAGAGTTGTTGTCTTTTGCCGTGTTTGTTGTCTGCGCTGATCGCTGCTGCCTCTTGAGCGGAGTCTCAACCCGGCAACCGCGGCAATCGCTATGGTGACGTCTGAAACCCAAGATTAGGAAATATTGTAGCAAGTGTATAATCACATCTGGGCCTGTTTAATCAAAACTTGTGAGGCCAGTTAAACTTACAGTAATTAATTTTTTTTATCAAGTTATTTAATAGAACTACTTGTTAACCATTTCAGATGTGTTAATTGTTGACAAAGTTGTTCAATCAGATTTGAGCTCAAATAATATGAAAATGTTTGGTAATAAGATTACTTTAATAATGCATTTTATGGGTCTAAAATAAACTTACTGTTACCTTAATTGGCCTTTAAAGTTGTGTGCAACTTGAGACAGAAATGTATTTCATTCAGGAGCACACATATTTAAAGCTGGAATGCTGCTCCTCTCTTCTCTAGAGCATTATCATGCTTCAACTTTACACTTACTATTAAACCAAAGCTTGGGATTGCAATTTTTAACATAAGAGCATCATCAATTGCACATACAAAAGAATATAAAAGCACAACTTCCAAATAGTCCAGCCCATTCCTCCTGCACACTAATCCTTCATCCAGCATTGTGCAGATACCCAAGGTTTTATAAAGCGCAAATTTCTGCATCTTTTACGCAAAAATGTTTGTATCTGCCTAAAAAAGTTCGTATCTGCGTCCATATTACTGGTATATATTAATATTATTAATGACCGTCATATAAAGAGTTGGGTTTTTCCCAATCCAATAATAGCTCATAAGTCATGTAACCCACAACTCATGCGTGCATCTTTCATTAGCCATGCGTATTTCTTAAAACATCAATATTGTTGTATTGATGGCATGCAACTTTATGCCCTTAATTACTGTCCATTCAAAATTGTTTTAAGGTTCACTGAAATATTTCCAACATGTTTATACATAAACTTGTCCACGTAAAAAATGACAACATACCAATTTGACCAAATTTAATAACCATATTTAGTTTGAACAATAAATTTAACAAGAGCACCGGTGGCCTTGCGGGTGCAGACCGCTCATCTATTTTTCTTTTTAAAGGTGTAGGATCCTATCTCAATTTCAATCACAAACAAGGGAGGGGTGGAGTGGAGAGGGGTGTATAGTGTGGGGGTGTGGTCATTTATTACATTATCTTCCAAAATTGCAAAAAAAATGAAAAAAATAATAATATTTTGGGTGGGGGGGGGGAAGGGATTCTTGGGTGGGATGGTTAGACGGTATTTCAAAAATGTAATAATAACAAGATGTGTTTGTGAAACACAATGTCCCCCTATATGACATTTGACCTTGAAGGATGACCTTGACCCTTCATCACTCAAAATGTGCAGCTCCATGAGATACACATGCATGTCAAATATAAAATTGCTAGCTTCAATACTGCAGAAGTTACATTACATGAGCAATTTTGACCCATATATTTGACCTAGAAGGATGACCTTGACCTTTCACCACTCAAAATGTGCAGCTCCATGAGATACACATGCATGCCAAATATCAAGTTGCTATCTTCAATATTGCAAAAGTATTCATAAAATAAGCGATTTGGGCCACATATATTTGACCTCTGACCTTGAAGGATGACCTTAACCTTGACCTTTCACCACTCAACATGTGCAGCTCCATAAGTTACACATGCATGCCAAATATCAAGTTGCTATCTTCAATATTGCAAAAGTATTCATAAAATAAGCGATTTGGGCCACATATATTTGACCTCTGACCTTGAAGGATGACCTTGACCTTTCACCACTCAAAATGTGCAGCTCCATGAGATACACATGCATGCCAAATATCAAGTTGCTATCTTCAATATTGCAAAAGTATTCATAAAATGAGCGATTTTGGCCACATATATTTGACCTCTGACCTTGAAGGATGACCTTGACCTTTCACCACTTAAAATGTGCAGCTCCATATGATACACATGCATGCCAAATATCAAGTTGCTATATTCAATATAGCAAAAGTTATTGCAAAATGTTAAAGTTGGCGCAAACCAACCAACAGACCAACCAACCAACAGACCAACCAACCAACAGACAGGGCAAAAACAATATGTCCCCCACTACTATAGTGGGGGACATAAAAATAAATATTTGTGTTTTTTAACCATGTTTGAAAAAACAAGAGATGTGTTTGTCAGAAACACAATGCCCCCTATTGCTCCGCTTTGAAAAAAAAGAGTTTTTTTTAAACTTTGACCCTGAAGGATGACCTTGACCTTCCACCACTCAAAATGTGCCGCTTCATGAAAACGCCGCTTTGAAAAAAAAAAAAATGACCTTTGACCTTGAAGGATGACCTTGACCTTGAAGGATGACCTTGACCTTGAACTTCCACCACTCAAAATGTGCAGCTTCATGATAACGCCACGTTGAATTATATTTTTTTTTTGACCTTGAAGGATGACCTTGACCTTCCACCACTCAAAATGTGCCGCTTCATGATAACGCCGCTTTGAATTATTATTTTTTTGACCTTTGACCTTGAAGGATGACCTTGACCTTGAACTTCCACCACTCAAAATGTGCAGTTTCATGAGAACGCCGCTTTGAAATTTTATTTTATTTTTTTGACCTTGAAGGATGACCTTGACCTTGAACTTCCACCACTCAAAATGTGCAGCTTCATGAGATACACATGCATGCCAAATATCTAGTTGCTATCTTCAGTATTAAAAAAGTTATGGCCAATATTAAAGTTTCGGTGGGACAAACACCATATATTTGACATTTGACCTTGAATGATGACCTTGACCTTCACCTTCACCACTCAAAATGTTCAGCTCCATGAGATACACATGCATGCCAAATATCAAGTTGCTATGTTCAATATTGAAAAAGTTATGGCCAATGTTAAAGTTTTTGGACCGACAGACGCCATAAATTTGACATTTGACCTTGAAGGATGACCTTGACCTTTCACCACTCAAAATGTGCAGCTCCATGAGATACACATGCATGCCAAATATCAAGATGCTATCTTCAAAAGTGAAAAAGTTATGGCCAATGTTAGAGGTTTTTTTCGGACAGACGGACTGACATACTGACGGACAGTTCAACTGCTATATGCCACCCTACCGGGGGCATCAAAATTATTTTTTGGGGGTCGGGGTGGGGGGGTATAGTGTGAGGGTGTGTTGGTCATTTATTAGATGATATTTAATTTAAAAAAAAATAATGGGGGGGATTGAGGGGGGATTTGGGGGGTAAAGGTTGCAAGTATGAAAGCAATAGCTTTGATACTTAAGGAATAAAATGGACCTAAACACAAAACTAAACCAAACTTTTCAATTTTCTAAGTATAAAAAGGGCACATAATTCTGACAAAATGCAAGCCAGAGTTATCTAACTTTGCTTTCCCAGTCCCCTCATGATAGTAAGTAAGTGTACCAAGTTTGCAATAGCATTGATACTTTATGAGAAAAGTGGACCTAAACGCAAAACATTATCGGATGCCGACGCCAAGGTGATGACAATAGCTCATAATTAAAAAAAATAAAAATAGATGAGCTAAAAACGACAGAATGTTCAAACCATTAATACTATATATTATATATATCAATCAATATATACACTATCCATCCACATAGATGAATGGATTCCATTTTGTATAGCTGTCTCCTAGAATGTGATTCCTTGGACCCCTAAGTTTGAGTGCTTTTGTATATTATAACCTTTCTCTCGTGTCAAAGCTAGCGAAAAATGTAGTTGGTATAATTATATCTCAGTAAGACAGCATGGTAATAATTTCATTGTGTACTACGTTTTTATTAAAAAGCCATAAGTATGTCTGCTGCAAATGTTGAAACCAGGCCAATCTTCAATAATTTCCAAACTTCAAAAATAAATTAAAAGCAGTGCTGGATCACGTAACTCAATTTACCTGAGAGGCTTCACATGGTTGCGCTCCATATTTTCCTCCACCAGACTAACCAGCTCCTTGTGTTTGTGGGAACCCAGTCGCTCTTTGGCAGCCATCTTGCTCTGAGCCTGTGTTTCATTGTTGCACTTTGGAGCACCTCTACTTCCAACCAAATTGTTCAGTCGAGAAATTTCCTTCACTTTTGCTCGAGAAGAGTCTTTTTGCTTAATATTTTCCTTAGTTTTGCTAATAGGACTTTCTTTTGCCTTAGAAAGGTCACTTTCCTTCACTTTGGCACTATCTTTTTTCTTTGGGGTAGTTTTCACCTCTTTTTCCTCCTTTTGATTGTTTGGTTTGTCACTCTTACCCAGAGATGTTTGGTTTGCGTCCCCATTCATTTGTGTTTCCTGGCCAACACTGAGGCGCAGTTTAAGGGTCTTAGTTCCATTATTTGGGATCTTTATGGAGGAGCCAATGGCATCGTAGAGGGCTTTCAGAAGCCCAACCAAATCCTGCAACAAGCATGCCGAAAATGGAGTCATCGAAACTGACAGTCAGGAAAACCTACCCCTTCATTGTTTACCAAGAATTAAGCATACAATAATTCAATCATATAATAATCAGACAAACTAACATTTGTAACAACAAACCATATCATTATTTTACCAGATATTAATTTGCAGCACACTACCTTTTTCATACAGGTCATATTTAGTATTAACAAGAGCACCGCTTTGCGGGTGCAGACCGCTCATCTATTTTTCTTTTTAAAGGTGTAAGGACCTATCTCAATTTCAATCACAAAGGAGGGAGGGGTGGAGTGGAGAGGGATGTATAGTGTGGGGGTGTGGTCATTTATTACATTACCTTCCAAAAATGCAAAAAAAAAAATGAAAAAAAAAAAACAACAAAATTTGGCCTGGGGGGATTCTTGGGTGGGATGGTTGGGCGGTATTTCAAAAATAAAATAATAACAAGATGTGTTTGTGAAACACAATGTCCCTCTATATGATGTTTGACCTTGTAGGATGACCTTGACCTTGACCCTTTACCACTCGAAATGTGCAGCTCCTTGAGATACACACGCATTTCAAATATAAAATTGCTAGCTTCAATATTGCAGAAGTGACATTACATGCGCAATTTTGACCCATATATTTGACCTTGAAGGATGACCTTGACCTTTCACCACTCAAAATGTGCAGCTCCATGAGATACACATGCATGCCAAATATCAAGTTGCTATCTTCAATATCGCAAAAGTATTCATAAAATAAGCGATTTGGGCCACATACATTTGACCTCTGACCTTGAAGAATGACCTTGACCTTGACCTTTCACCACTCAAAATGTGCAGCTCCATGAAATACACATGCATGCCAAATATCAAGTTGCTATCTTCAATATCCCAAAAGTATTCATAAAATAAGCGATTTGGGCCACATATATTTGACCTCTGACCTTGAAGGATGACCTTGACCTTGACCTTTCACCACTCAAAATGTGCAGCTCCATGAGATACACATGCATGCCAAATATCAAGTTGCTATCTTCAATATCGCAAAAGTATTCATAAAATAAGCAATTTGGGACACATATATTTGACCTCTGACCTTGAAGAATGACCTTGACCTTGACCTTTCACCACTCAAAATGTGCAGCTCCATGAGATACACATGCATGCCAAATATCAAGTTGCTATCTTCAATTTTGCAAAAGTATTCATAAAATAAGCTATTTGGGCCACATATATTTGACCTCTGACCTTGAAGGATGACCTTGACCTTTCACCACTCAAAATGTGCAGCTCCATGAGATACACATGCATGCAAAATATCAAGTTGCTATCTCTAATATTGCAAAAGTATTCATAAAATGAGCGATTTTGGCCACATATATTTGACCTCTGACCTTGAAGGATGACCTTGACCTTGACCTTTCACCACTCAAAATGTGCAGCTTCATGAGATACACATGCATGCCAAATATGAAGTTGCTATCTTCAACATAGCAAAAGTTATTGCAAAATGTTAAAGTTGGCGCAAACAGACAGACAGACAGACAGACAGACCAACCAACAGACAGGGCAAAAACAATATGTCCCCCACAACTATAGTGGGGGACATAAAAATAAAGGATGACCTTGACCTTGAACTTCCACCACTCAAAATGTGCAGCTTTATGAGAACGCCGCTTTGAAATAAAAACATCGACCTTTGACCTTGAAGGATGACCTTGACCTTGAAGGATGACCTTGACCTTGAACTTCCACCACTCAAAATGTGCAGCTTCATGATAACGCCGCTTTGAATTTTTTATATATTTTTTACCTTTGACCTTGAAGGATGACATTGACCTTGAAGGATGACCTTGACCTTGAACTTCCACCTCTCAAAATGTGCAGCTTCATACTACCGCCGCTTTGAATTATATTTTTTTTACCTTTGACCTTATAGGATGACCTTGACCTTGAAGAATGACGTTGACCTTGAACTTCCACCACTCAAAATGTGCAGCTTCATGAGAACGTCGCTTTGATTTTTTTGATAGTAAGTAAGTGTAGCAAGTTTGAATGCAATATCATTGATACTTTATGAGAAAAATGGACCTAAACGCAAAACTTAAACGGACGCCAACGCCAAGGTGATGACAATAGCTCATAATTTTTATTTTTTTTAAAAGATGAGCTAACAAGAGATGTGTTTCTCAGAAACACAATGCCCCCTATTGCGCCGCTTTGAATTTAATTTTTTTTACCTTTGACCTTGAAGGATGACCTTGACCTTCCACCACTCAAAATGTGCAGCTCCATGAGATACACATGCATGCCAAATATCAAGTTGCTATGTTGAATATTTCAAGTTATCGCAAAACTTTAACCAAGGTTAAAGTTTTGGGACAGAATGACAGACAGGCCAATATACCCCTGGTCATTCGATCCAGGGTCATAAAAAGGCAGCCCAAGAAACAGCTATATACCATGCCCTGCTTCTATTAACCTTGAAGAGGTGAACTTGATTTTGAGCCACCATGATTCACTTGTGACAGTGGCACATCTTTTGAGTGACATTAAGTTATGGGTGAAGGAGATATGAAGCAGTTACAAGAATAATTAAGGCTTAACTACTGATCTTTCTAAAGTGACCTTGACCTTGAGCAAATGTAATTGACTTATGCCCTTTCTGTATTGTATAAGTGACCATAGTATTGTAGTCCATTTCCATAATATCCCATCAAAATGTTTATCATATATGGAGTGAACATCAAGAAAATGTTGACGGTCAAGCATTTCCTTGACCTTGAACCTTCATAACTGTCTTTGCATATACCTTCTAAAATTGTCTTAATAACCTATATGTTTGAAAAATGTCATTAAAATCCTTCCAATTATATAAGAGGTGGTTAATTGCAAAATAAATAGAAGCTTGTTGGTACTTGTTGACCTTAGAATGTGACATTGAACTTGAGCCTTTATGGCTGAATCGTGCCTTATGCACATTGCCTTCATAACCTTAATATTGTTGCAACGTTTTATTAAAATTCTTCAATGAATATAAGGAGATATGGATTTATAACAAAAGTAGAGTTTCACTCTTGGCTTAAAGCCAGCGTTACTTCCTGAACATCCTTCACCTTGTATGTAATACTGTTAGACATAGTGCAGAAACTAAAATGAAGGTTAAAACCTTTGAACCTTAACCTTGATTCAGCATGACTGATTGATGCCCTCAGCACATTGTCTCAATGACCTTAATATTTAATCTTAGTTTCCTAAAAATCTTGCAAAGGATATAGAAACTATGAAACGGACACACAAATATACCCCGAAACCTTTGACCTTGAAGTACCAATAATAAGTATGACCTTGAACGAGAGTGACTTGTGCCTTCTGCACAAAGTCTATATGCCCTGTTCATTTGAGGCAAGCAAATCTCTCTGTCAAGGATATGGGGCGGACACAAGAGAATTAAGGACAGCTGACTGACTTACAGACAGACATTCCCATATTCTCCCATCCGCTTTGCGACTGGGGGTAAAAAATTAACTAAACAAAATGTTTAATGTAAGGCATTGTTCAATGACGAAACCTGTATTAATGATAAACACAAAATTGTTACAGATATGGAAAATCAAATATCAAACATCAGAATATCAAAATTGACAGTTGTTTACGTGATTGCATCTTTAATTATCTTTGAATAACAACAATAGGTGCTTCACCAATATTATCATTGGATTTTGATTCCTGATCACTGATGTTAATAACAATGATTTACTCGTTGAACGTCTTAAAATAAATTTTTAAACACACTTAATGTACACAACATTTGGCAGATAGCATGATTTGTTTAAGTCAGCTGTCTAACAAAAACAGCCTAAATGTGTGCCAAAATAATCAAATGAAATGGTGGAAATGATATTGCCCAATGCACACTATTTTGTTTTCTTTATATACAAATATTCACCCATTCTCAGTATCAGTTCAAAAGTTAGCATTGTGATGAACACCTGCAAATCCAGTTGCATCCTTTCCCACAATAACTATCACCTGTCCTTTTCTGAATGTTTCCAGGGTGAAGCAGCAAACAAGTGTATCTAATGTAGACATGTTCAGCAGGTACAATCTTTTCACTCTCAACCTTTGAATTTCTAACCACAGCTTTCCTATGAGCTAACTGGAGGCCTGAAAATTTGTTTGGCTTACCTCTTTTGTAATTTTCCCATGTCCATCAAAGTCATACAATGTGAAAGACCACTCCTGCTTGGAATTCTCTCCTCCCCCAAAATGCACACCACATTCAAATTCCTGAAAATATACAAAAAGATGTGAGGAGCTTTAACTCTTGTTATGTTTGTGTTTCATCTAAACAGGATTTTCTCCCTTTTCTTCTAAAATAACAAGAAGAAAATAAATGAAATCTAAGCAGTGTAACTATACTTAATACTTACTTAACCTGCAGCATATAAATGGAAGAAACTAAGCTTGCAATTTTAGTTTATATTTAAAGGAATTATGGCTCAATATGTTTTCATAATTATCACTAAAAAAAAATTCTTACTTTTGCAAAGAAGTATCAGAGGCCCAATTGAATGATTGATTGACTATTTATTCGTACCTGTTACTCAGATCTTTGTAATGTAAAAGAAGCTATTTCAAAGATCCAAAAATATGATGAAGTGTATCATAATACTTTTGTCCCTTAACCACACAGGCTTTTGGCAACCTCATGAAATGTAGCAAAAATAGGCTTCTCAGCTTTGCATTGCCTATCTAAATAATTGTAGATAGTGACAGAGATTGATTGAGAATTTCAAAGGCACCTTATCGCTGTAGAAAACAGCTCAAACCCACATGTCTTCAATATAAAGTTAATCATTGAACAAACAGGTGAAAATCCTGGAATGTACCCGATAAGCCAAAAAACACCTCTAATAATGAGAAATATTTCACCAAAAGCCCTTTTGTTTAAAACTTTTGCACTATAAACCAAAGGTCGATATCATAACTATCCGTATTATGAAGACCATTCTGAATTTTATCTAATCTAATACATACAATGATGTGAGGGAAATGTATTAAACCAAAGACGTGAGAAAGGCCAAAAGAAATCTGAGTAATGGCAAAATCAAATGCAAGACCAGTAATATCATAATCAAATCAGCTTTGAGTGTGAGTACCATATCATACACACACAAATAATGGCTTAACCGTTAGACAAAAAAACAGACAATCATTTGTAATTCACAAATCACACATACATATCACAACCATTTACACATACATAACCCTATCAATCGCACAAACGGCAGACAAAGTCACATGTACCCATTCAACACATGCTAAACTGTTAAGTCTTTTTTTGCATGAATGTTCAGAACAGTCAACAACTCTGTCACCCTGTACATATTCATCCCACTGATCTTCTATCATGGAATCCCTAAATGCTGACACTGTGCTAAGTAATGTGCCGCGGACCTGAGAAATGCGTTTATCACTGCCACTATAATTACCATGTGGTCTTGTAAAGCTGATGCCTTCAACATGCTTGCATTGTCTAGATGCACACAGTACCTGCCTACCATGAATCTGTCATCTGTAATAGCTGCTATGTAGTCCTCTGTCACAAATGTGCCAGAAACAAAATGCATACAAAGGTATAATGCCTGTTGTATCTCAGTGGAAACTAATTTATTAACCCTTTGCATGCTGGGAAATTTGTGGTCTGCTAAAATGTTGTCTGCTGAATTTCTAAAAATAGCATTTTCTTCGATTTTTTTCAAACAATACTATCAGAATAGCAAACAGTTTGGATCCTGATGAGACGCCACTGTGGCGTCTCATCTGGATCCAAACTGTTTGCAAAGGCCTTCAAAATTTGGTTCCAGCACTGAAAGAGTTAAAGCTTGATCCCATAAAAAACTTCCATTTGTTCAGTGACACTCTTGAATGGATTGTGCCTAGAACCAGTTCTTGTCTTCAGAAAGATCTTGAGAGTACTCACATAGCAGGGATCAAACCAATGACCTTGTGGTCAAAGGCAGACACTGTACTGGTATCTCATATACCATTAAAGGGTGTTAAATGCATTTCATAAAGTGTCCACACAGGCTAATCAGGACAACACTTTTACTGGATTTTTGATAAGAAGACTTTATTTAAACAAGGGCTGTTTGTACAACATGCATGCCCCCCATTTGAATGTCAGTTGTAGTGGCAGCCATTGTGTGAATACGTTTTTTGGCACTGTGACCTTGACCTTTGACCTAGTGACCTGAAAATCAATAGGGGTCATCTGCGAGTCGTGATCAATGAACCTATGAAGTTTCATAATCCTAGGCGTAAGCTTTCTTGTGTTATCATCCGGACACCATTTTACTGTGTCAAGCCACCATGACCTTGACCTTTGACCTGAACGTCAATAGGGGTCATCTGTGAGTCATGATCATTGTACCTATGAAATTTCATGATCCTAGGCGTAAGCGTTCTTGAGTTATCATCCGGAAACCAATTTTCAAAGTTCAGTCACCGTGACCTTGAACTTTGACCTAGTGACCTGAGAATCATTAGGGGTCATCTGTGAGTCATGATCAATGTACCTATGAAGTTTCATGATCCTAGGCATATTGAGCGTTCTTGAGTTATCATCCGGAAACCATTTCACTATTTCGGGTCACTGTGACCTTGACCTTTGACCTAGTGACCTGAAAATCAATAGGGGTCATCTGCAAGTCACGATCAATGTACCTATGAAGTTTCATGATCCTAGGCATAACCGTTCTTGAGTAATCATCTGGAAACCATTTTACTATTTCGGGTCACCGTGACCTTGACTTTTGACCTAGTGACCTCAAAATCAATAGGGGTCATCTGCGAGTCATGATCAATGTACCTATCAATTTTCATGATCCTAGGCCTAAGCTTTCTTGAGTTATCATCCGGAAACCATCTGGTGGACGGACGGACATACAGACCGACGTGAGCAAAACAATATACCCCCTCTTCTTCCAAGGGGCGCATAACAAAAAATATTAACGTGGATTTTGTTTTCCCTGATGAGCCTGTGTGGACTGCACAGGCTAATCAGGGATGACACATTATGCCATGCATTAAACACCGTTTTTACAAAGGTCAACATTTTAAGGTGCACAGTCACAGTTTGTGAACACAGCACTTCTCCCAAATGATAATAATATTATATACTATTGAATCTTCAAGATGATAACTTCATATACTAGCTCCAGACAAAAAACAAGTATCAACATGTACAAACTGCAATAACTCCGAAAATGTGTGATGCACAGTAATGGTTCTTGTTCACTGCATATCTAAACAAATTGCAATCCATATCTGCAATGCTCCACACTAGTGAAAGCGGATGCAAACAACAAAATCTTAGCCACTGACTAGGAAAACTCCTTTATTAGTGTCCCCTGACTGACTACAAAGGCGATACAAGTTCCTTTTTACATTACCATACCTTTTTTTCCTGTCACAAAAATATATCTTTAAACATGCAAATTAACATGCAGTCATGTTTGTAACACGACATGCAGTCATGTTTGTAACACTACATGCAGTCATGTTTGTAACACTAATTTGCTTTGCACAATCCTAAAGGAGTGTTGGCAAACCAAAAACTTTTTTTTTTAAAGAAAGAAAAAACAACTCCAAGGTATGTCTGTACTGGCAAACATCAAAGTGCAAATAATGTGAATGTACCAGGGTCAAAGTGGCTTTGATCATTTCTGTCTACTCTTATCTCCCAACCGCCTGTTATGAATATCATTTTGCTAAGGTGAAAAGTACCTGTAAATTTCAGGCTACATCAAACACATTCTATCAGCTTCCATTGATAGACATCCAGTAACATTTGGCATAAACTTTGGCTGAGAAACTAATCCTTGTTTAGCAAACGGAAATATGCAAATAACTTCATTAAAAATGCATTTTTCTATTTTTTCTGAATAAAACTGAATTTCTCACTTTGGAATCATAATTATATTTTATGTTTTTCTACTGTCCTGAATGAAAAAAAGGACTACAAAGGCTTAGCTGGGACAATATGCATACACTGTAACTCCAATATAGTGCGGTCCGTTATAACGCTGTGTCCAATATAACGCGGGGGGTCCTTGGATCCCGTTTTTTCTCCAACCTTCCATTTCTGATTCAAATCCATGTTATGCAACTTCATGTATTTTCAGAAAACTCAAAGAAGCCGGCGATCACAGCTTGATTGCTTTATCCGTCCGTTTAACTGATTTTAATCGATTAGAGGTTAAACGACACTCGACAGCTAATTGGTGTTAATCTGTTGTGTAATGTCAATAAAGGTGTGAAAACTCGCGAGTCTGTGTTTATTACATGTACATGTATTCCCTATCAGAGCGGTTCGGTGCGCTAATTTCAATAAGGCAAGTGCAAGCGGAATAATTATCAAATTACAGTTATTTAAAACGATTACCTGTTTATCTTTTGTATTATCGTGTATTATATTTCATTGTATAAACTATGGCTGTGTAAGTGTGTTATCGTTTATTATATGCTACACATGCTTGATAAATAAAAATATCTCTGTGTGTGTTTAATGTTTCAGTACGTATACGAAAAATAAATTTAACAAATCCTGACAATTTATTTACATTCTAACGCAGTGTAATAGTTAACAGAAATGCACTTAAATTTTTGCCCGTTATCAGAAAGTCAACGGAAAGCACGTTTTTTACATGCTGTGTATGACGCAATAAAATATTTCTTTGTACATGTATTGTATTGCATTCAATCTAAATTTAAATTCGCTCGTCCAATGAAAGCTGTGTCCCATAATGCACTGTACTAATTTTTTCTGAAAAATGGTGTAGGCATATGAATTTGTTTACGAAATTCGTAAACATATTTCTTGTCATAAATGTTTAACATTATTTTTTCGTAAGTGATGTTGTAATTATATTGGATTATCAGATAAATGTGCACATTAGAAAAGCGGTATGTATACTGTTATCGTTCGATTCGGTTTATATGCATGTATTTGCGGATCACAACACAGCATGACAATACCAGAGACGCAGATATCTATGTCTCTGACAATACACAGGACCTATATTATAGGCTATACTATACCTGTTTTTATAGCCCCCTTAAATAAATAAGCTCAAAACTTATAACGCTGTCCATTTATTACGCTGTTGCGTGGCTTGGACCCCGTCATCCGCGTTATATTGGAGTTACAGTGTATTATATTATCCCTACAATAATAATATAACAAACTAAATGATTTTTTTTTGTTTATGATAACAAGCGCATACATGCCAAAACATAAATAATGGACGGCTCTAATGTGTTCATGCATAATTTTTTAAAGTTGGAAGGTAGAGGCTTATTGAGACACTCGGATCCATTACCTGGGTAGAACCAGTACTTTGCATGTTCAGAATTTATCAGCACTGCCATTGAACTCAAGACCAACAGAACTTTTGTAAAGGGTTAGTGCAAAAAAGTCATAATCAATTAAAATGTCTCAATAATCTATAGAATTTCAATAATTGCTTCAATTTTCGATGGCTCTTGTTTGTCTTTTGCATGCATGTTAAATGACATTGACATTAAAACAAAAACTTATTTATGTTATTAAGTACAACTAAATAAGGCTAAACCTAACACTAAATGTCATAAAATATATATTTAAAAGTTGGATCATAGCGCCAAATGTAATGACGCCAATACCGGACATCAAACACAATCCCTCTTGCATGTAGATGCAAAGTGACAATCAAACATCAAAAGTGTAGAGATCGTATTGTAGAGTTCAAACAAATTTGTTCAATCAGACAGTCAAGCACCAAAACACACTACAAACACTTAATATACCCCAGTATCTTGCATTTGAAGATACATATCAAGTATCCATAAAATAAAATCGCAATAAAACCAACAATGTCTGAGCCCAACTGAATGAGTCACCATGCATTTCCATTGAACATTTTATCTACCAATGTTCATTCACAAAAGCCCAAGGTCCTAACCAGTACTTGTCAATTAATAAAAATTCTTTAAGCAAATTGATGTTGGGAAAAGTCGTTTTAAAGACATTAGTAATGTTGCTCTTGTCCCGAATAAAACCTGAGGTTTAAAATCCTTACACTGATAAGTTTTACATTGTGAGTGTTTAATTTAAAAAGCACACATTGAACTCTTTTGTAAGCTCGTTTAGTTTTCACATTATTACATAGTATCGGTTACACTCCACTCAGTCTGAGAAGGGGTGAATGGGTAGAAATGACCTAAACTAAAGTTTTTTACTATGGAATAACAGAGCAGTTAATGGCAAAGGTTTGCTGTAGGAATAACAGAGAGGGGCTGATGTAAGTTTAGATCACATAAGCTAGAGGTTTGCTTAACCCTCTAACACTTGGATATGTTTTTGAGGCATTTGTTGTCCCTTAGAAAGTTACATTTAATTAAAGACCTTTCTTACTAGATTCAAGTTTCAAAGACTTCATTTCCAACCCTTAGATACTGATGAGCAGCAAACAGCATAAAACCTGAACAGACTGCGAGTTACTCAGATGTTGTCCCAGATTAGCCTGCGCAGTTCACACAGGCTAATTAGGGACGACACTTTCCGCCTAAACTGGATTTCTGCTAAGAAGAGACTTTCTTAAAACAAGCTATCATAAAAGCGGAAAGTGTCATCCCTGATTGGCCTGTGGGGACTGCACAGGCTAATCTGGGACAACACTTTCCGCACATTCATTAAACCTCCTTTCCACTGGGCAAGGCTCATATGTTAAATCAGTTCCCATGTCAGGTTGTCATTAATGTAAGAGAAATGTCACAGGGTCTCCTCCTTGCAGGATCTGTCCATGATTGGTTATCATAAACTTCAATTATCATTACACAAATTGCACCAAATTTTCCCCCAGACTATGGAAATTGTTCAGACACTTCTAACCTGAAGACATTTTCTATGAATCACCACTCTCCCCAATCCAATGTTCAAAGGAAATATTGTTCAGATGATAAAGAAACTTGAAGCAAAGAGAACACAAAAGAAAGTGTTATAGTTAAGAAATGTTCCTTCTTTTGCTACAAAAATAAAATCTTATTTCAACAAATTTGTTAAACATGTCCTTTCTTCGTCAAATAATATTTATCATTATCAGTTGTCATCAACAACTTCAACATCAACAACAACATAATCACCACAATCTTCATCACTATCATCATCATCATCTTCATTTGTAGTCGACGCACCCTAATCAGGGACAACGCTACGCCTTAATGGTATTTTTGTTTAAAAGAAATCTCTTTATAGCAAAAATCCAGTTTAGACAGAAAGTGTCTTTCCTGATAAGCCTATGTGGACTGCACGTGCTAATCTGGGACGACACTATGCACATGCAATAAGCCACGTTTTTCCAGAGCAAGACACGTATTTTTTACTTTATTATAATTGTTACTCCAACATAACAGTCATCACATTTACACTATTGGTGCAAGAAGGTAGCATGTGCCTTCTTATTTCAATGTCATGTGGTTACCTTTTTGCAACAAGGGGGCGATTATATTGTGGAGATGATAAATTGCGACTAAAAATAATATCCTACTGTTTGTGACCCCATTCATGAGAACTATGCATACAATTAAGTTAACAAACATGAAACAGACCTAATAGCATTCTGTATGTCAAACCAGTCTTTTTACATCTTGATTATTTATGTTGTTTATGTTTTAACACACCTGAGTTAAGACAGGTACAAAACAAACAACACGTCACAAGAACAGAAAGTGAAGGTGAAATAAGAACAATGCTACTGGCTGGAGGTTCAGTTCAATGTTCTCCATAACCTTTGCAGTATTTAACCCTTTACCACTAAGATAGGCATTTTCATGCATTTGTAGTCTCTTAGAAAGTTGCATTTAATTAAAGACCTTTCTTACTAGATTCAAATTTTAAGGCTTCATCTCCAAACCATAGATACTGATGAGAAGCAAACAGCATTAAACCTGAACAGACTGCGAGTTACTCGCAGGCTGTTCTGGTTTTATGCTGTTTGCATATAGCCATTTTCACTTTGCTTCCAAGTGGAAAAGGGTTTAAATTATCAAACATTTTCTTTATGTCTTTTTTTCTCATTTTTTGGATGGGTTGATTTAATGGGGCGGGGGGGAGGGGGGGGGGGGGGGGGGGGGGGGGGGGGGGGGGCGGGGGGTAAATAGCCATGTAAACCTATCACAACTTGAACGTGTTTTGTGAAGGGCAAAATAACTTTCTATCAAACCGTTGAATTACCTAATCATACCTGTAATTGTATAGCTGTTTCTTATAACCATTATTATCAAGCTTATAAATGAGAATCCTAGGCTATCATAAGTGTTTGAGATTTAAAAATTTCAACAATCTATGAAAATCAGATTTTATATAACTTTAGAAATTAAGTAAAAACATTCAGCTGATTAAAGTATGATAAATGTTGTTCATGCCGGATGTATATATATATATAGTATACATCATTACGCCGAATCACAACCATCATTATCAATCCTTCATAATACTGAATGAAATTATATTCTAACAAGAGTGCCAAACTGTCACAAGATACGCCCGTTCAAAGGTTTTGGACACCATGCTCAATGCTTGAAATGCACTAAGTGACCTCGAGACCTAGTTATTGACCCGGCATGACCCATATTTGAACTTGACATAGATATCATTTAGACGTAACATCTGACTAAATTAGGTGAAGATCAGATGAAAACTACTTCAATTAGTGAGCGGACACCATGCTAAATGCTTGAAATGCACTAAGTGACATCGTGACCTCGTTTTTGACCCGGCATGACACATATTTGAACTTGACCTACACATCATCTAGACACAACTTCTGACCAAATTAGGTGAAGATCGGATAAAAACTACTTCAATTAGAGAGCGAGCACCATGCTAAATGCTTGAAATGCACTAAGTGACTTCATGACCTCGTTTTTGACCCTGCATGACACATATTTGAACTTGACCTACATATTATCTAGACACAACTTCTGACCAAATTAGGTGAAGATCGGATGAAAACTACTTCAATTAGAGAGCGGACACCATTCTAAATGCTTGATATGCACTAAGTGACCTCATGACCTAGTTTTAGACCCGGCATGACCCATATTTGAACTTGACCTACATATCATCTAGACACAACTTCTGCACAAATTTTGTGAAGATCGTGTGAAAACTACTTCAATTTGAGAGCAGACACCATGCTTAATCCTTGAAATGCGCTCAGTGGCCCTGTGACCTAGTTTTTGACCCAGCATGACCCATATTCGAAATTGACCTAGATATTGTCTAGACACAACTTCTGACCAAGTTTGGTGAAGATCGGATGAAAACTATTTGAATTAGAGAGCGGACACTGCTGTGGACGCCGCCCACCAAGGGTGAAACTATAATACGTCCCGTTTTTAAAAAGGGCGGATAAAAAGTACTTGTGTATGATTTCTATGATTTACATTAATTTATATGATGAATTTCGTTATCACCAAGACACATGATCACCAATTAAATGATAAATACCTGCACATTTCTTTTCACAAAAGTGACCATCCTTAAAAAGAAGTTCAAAAATAAATATCAGACAGAAAACATCAGTTTGTAACCGACCAATTGGATGTAAGGCAGCAAACATAATTTAGTAACAAACCAATCAGAAAGGGAAATCTCATTCCCAGCTCTTCAAGAGAATTAAGTATTCCATCCCGTCTTCAAATTGGTTTCAACATGGAAAACTTCAATTAGCAGCAGCCAGTAAGACACCATGGGACAGAATCTCCAGCACAAAATGAGCATATTTAGAATAGTTCTGAAGGGAAAAACACACCAGATAAGGCATTTCTGTGCAGGACTTAAAAGTCACAGGAAATGTATTATGTCATGCCTCTAATGAAACTATGTATGACCCAATTTAAGTATAAATGAGCATGCATGCAACAGTTATGTTTCTGTTTTAGACCCTTTACAATTATTTATTTACCACTTTGATATGTATTTTCACAAATTTGTAGACACTTAAAAATTTATATTTAATTTAAGACCTTTCTTAATAGATTCAAGTTTTAAAGGCTCCATTTCCAACTCTAATAGATACTGATGAGCAGCAAACAGCATAAAACCTGAACAGACTGCGAGTAACTCACAGGCTGTTCTGGTTTTATGCTGGTTGCAAAAGCCATTACCACTTTGCTTCTTATGATGGAAGGGTTATTAAGATATCTGACAGGCTTTTTCAAACGTCTTTCACAGTGCTCCTTAAATTATTTCTGTCACATAAAAACAACTATTTTCCTTTAATGAAATAAACAGCATCAATGGTTAAAAGTATGCATTATAAATAACAATGAGACTTAAAACATCATGTATGAATGAGTACCAAAACTGATCTCCTGGTGTCGGTTTAAGTCAAGTTTATCTATAGCCTTTTACATCCAGAGGTCAACCTCCTTTCATATCTTATGATCTCCAATACATCTACTTATTAAGATTCAAAGATTTTCCTTTAATGAAATAAACAGCATCAATGGTTAAAGCGGGTATATACGATTTGGTCAAATATTTATGAATTTATATAAACTGTGTAAAAAACTTATTATATATATATTTCAATATAAATTAAAATAAAAGTTAAGAAGAACATGCGTCGAAAAATGCAAAATAAGCCAGATATTTAATTCTGAAATTAAAAACGGCTGTACAGCCGAATTCGCCAGCATGTATACCATACATGTACGATGTGCATCTAAACTTACGAGGGGTGTTCCAGAAGTTAGTGGATTTTCGCTATAACTTTCATTTGGTAACATAAATGGACAAACAAATAGCATGTTAAGAATATTTCGTCCTTTCCAAATCTACTCTCCAAATATCATGGAAATACATAAAACAATAAATATAAATCAGAGTTAAACATGTGCACAATGCGCACACCGACGCACGTGTAACGTTTCTGTTCAACGTCAATGACGTTATGAAGTTAACAACTGTCAAATCTGTCCCACATTATCACCTCCAACGTGCATGCACTTTATGTGTCGGGAAATCCACTTGTCAAAATTGTCTCTATACCAGTCAGCGTCAAAAGATGACGCGATTCGCTTTGCTGCAACTGTAAGTTCCTGTCGGGAAATCCACTTGTCAAAAGTGTCTCTATACCAGTCAGCGTCAAAAGATGACACGATTCGCTTTGCTGCAACTGTAAGTTCCTGTTTACTTGCAAAGCGAATACCGCGCAACTGTGATTTAACTTCTGGGAAGACGCGGAAGTCCATAGGGGCCTAATCCGGGCTGTAAGGAGGACTTAGGCGCTGTAACGTGAAATTTGCCGTAAATTCTGTTTATCAACGACATTTAAACCAAATTTAAATTCGCGTAATGGTCATACTTATAATAAAATACACGCGTGCGCCGCATGTTGTTACTGAGGTCTCTATGGCAACGCGTTTCAAACGCGCTTTATGGAATTCATGCATTTTTAGCTTATATATAAAGTCCGTGATAATTGGTTTGTATAATATGTGAATTTCATTGACTTTTACCAGCAAACTAATAAGTTATAGCGAAAATCCACGAACTTCTTGAACACACCTCGTAGTTTAACGGTTTATAATACAAAGACGAATGCTTTGGTTATTGTAGGAAAATATGTACGTCACTATCGGCTCGGGGCGCTAATTTGTCTTTGCTGCATTTTATGAAATTCGGTTTTAATGTATAATTTTTCTTGCCTATTTTGTGTTATTGTAACATATTTTATCAATATATTACAATTAAACACATATAAAAAATTGTATATACCCGCTTTAAAAGTATGCATTATAAATAACAATGAGACTTAAAACATCATGTATGAATGAATACCAAAACTGATCCCCTGGTGTCGGTTTAAGTCAAGTTTATCTATAGCCTTTTACATCCAGAGGTCAACCTCCTTTCATGTCTTATAATCTCCAATACATCTACTAATTAAGATTCAAAGTCGCCTTTGATGCCTCACTTCAAGGGATTACTTATACCATTGTCCCAAGAGACAGATACCTAGTAATCAGCTACTTGAAACAAATTCACATTAAATGAAGGATATCTACTAAGGCCAAGACCTAGTGACCCAACAAGAGATGTGTTTGTCAGAAACACAATGCCCCCTTCTGCGCTGCATTGAAATAAAATTTCTACTTAGCATTTGACAGGTATAGAAATATCATCTCCCTTTAAAGGTTATTACTTCCCTTGAATTTTGTCCAATCCAACCGGGGGGGGGGGGGGGGGGGGGGTGTTACAGTAAATTATGACCATGTCAGACATCACTGACAACCAAGGCCTGTGGTTTAAAAGAGATCATAACCAGAATAATTTTTTTTCTTTTTCATAAAATTTATTCAAACGTAACTTGGGGTGTAGAGTGCCCCAAGTACCCGCTTAAGATAATTAAATAGACAATAACAAAATAAAGGTGACTTAGTATGCTAGGTAATATTAACACAGTTATAAGAAACACAATAATATTTTTTAATTGATATCAGTCTTTTTACGTCTGCACGCTTAATTTATATCACTGTCTTTGTTCACGTCTGCACGTATAAATATGTATATGATGTTATTGAAAAACAGAGAGAATTATAAGTTTAAAGTTGTTAACAAATAAAAGTCACCTTCCTAAATTAAAGCGGGTCTGAATAAGTATTTTGAATTGAGTTTGTTTGTTTCAATTTATAAAAAGAGTATTGTAACCACACTTCCTTAATAATTAAAAAAATGACAAAAGAAACATATAAGGTTGTATACTTAAATGAAAAAACTTTAATAAAATAAAATGAGGTTCCCAGCGAACCACCTCAGGTCATGCACGGGCACTTCCCGCGATGGTCCGCCAGAAAATGAGATTTTAAATGAATTTAAGGGTGGCAAATGCTGTAACAAAAAAAAAATGCATAAACGGTAGTTGTTTCCCTTGTTTGAACCATACTTAATCCTTAAAATGCCTATTTCCAGTAACTGTGACCTTCAACTGTGACCTTGACCTTTGACCTAGTGACCTCAAAATCAATAGGGGTCATCTGCAAGTTATGATCAATGTACCTATGAAGTTTCATGATCCTAGGCCCAAGCGTTCTTGAGTTATCGTCTGACAACCACCTGGTGGATGGACCGACCGACAGACAGACAGACAGACGGACAGACAGACATACCGACATGAGCAAAGCAATATACCCCCTCTTCTTCGAAGGGGGGCATAATAATAAACCTGTACAGTAACTGTGAAAAGAACTTCAATGCTTGGTAAGGAAATATATAATATGAGATTTATAAATATATAAATTACTTCCCTTGAAAATAATTGTCTGTAACAAATCTCTATTTTTAGTAGCAAAAAATTAAAAGCCACTACTGTGACTGTAGATTCACCAATCAAAATGTGCAGCTCCATGAGATACACATGCATGCCAAATATATAAAGTGGCTATGTTCAATATTGAATAATTTTCTCCCTTTTTAAAGCTTATTACTTCCCTTAAATCTGTATTTTTTCACCGTAGACCGTAAAGGATGACCTTGACCTTGACCTTTTACCACAATGTGTTTGTCAGAAACACAATGCCGCCTACTGCGCCGCTTTGATTTATTTAACAACTAGGCAAAAGCGTTCTTGAGTTATCATCCGAAAATTATTTTACTATTTCGGGTCACCGTGACCTTGACCTTTGACCTTGTGACCTCAAAATCAATAGGGGTCATCTGCGAGTCATGATCAATCTACCTATGAAGTTTCATGATCCTAGGCATATGCGTTCTTGAGTTATCATCAGGCAACAAACAAACACAGGCAAAATCAAACTCAGTAAACCAATCAAGATGTACAAGCACTTGACTGAGACATTATTGTCTTTGAAATCCCATCTGATTAATAAGCAGAAAATATATTACAAAGGCCTTTTCTGGAACTTATTTCCTCGGCACTTCTTACGGCTCAGGTGAGATTTAATTATTACCCAATATATTCTCTTTGAAGTCTATGAGATAACCATCATAAAAAGAAACATCGTTTTCATGAACAGAGTCCTCTTAAGATTAAAAGACAGCAAATATAAAAATTCTTTTGAAACTGCTCCAGTCTTATGGCTTTAATTTCGCTGCTTTGGTAACACGCGACAGACGGACATTTCTAGATACTCTCCAAGTCTAAAAGATCATATCTGTATAAAGATGAAAGCTTACATAATTAATTTGTCAAATAAGTTCTTAGAAACAGCAACAGCAGAAGGCGATCGGGAACACTAATAGGATGTCAAAGAAGATAATCAAAAGGAAAAAACACTGAAATACCAAGCTTAATTACTTGAGACATTGCTGACTTAGAAGTTTTGGTTGTCGCACAAACAGAAAAAGCAATGCATTAGTAAAGAGGCACTAAGACCTTCACAAGCATAAAGTGTGCAAATACTTCCAGCCTATATGTGACAAAGTATTTTGAGTTATTCTAAACTGTCATGGTGCCTAAAAACAACATGTTTTTTCTTAAATTTTCGAAAATTGGCACAAAAAGCCCTATAAATATTTTATTATTTTAAGGAAACAAAATTGTTTAGTTAACATTAAGTTCCAGCGCATTAATTTTAATAGCATTAAATTCTGGATTCATGAATAATTCACAATGACTATAATATAAACTTGACTTCTTAAAATAACAGGAGCCAACAACAGAAAATGACCTACATTTCGCCCCATTGGTGCAAAAAGGTACCATGTCACATTGACATTATAAGGTAAGAGGTATCTTTTTGCACTAATGGGGCAATTCATCCTCTTAGTACAAAATTCGTATTTTTAATTTCAAAGTTTCCCATGATAGGTCTCTATTTGTCCCTAGAGCCAGAAAAGTCACTATTTCAAAATAAGTGTTCATAACTAAATGAACAAAAATGATGTCATTAAATATAGTGTCAGTGAAGCTATGTTTAGTCCTGTTATTACTTTCATGCTTGTGAAATAATTATATTGATTAGATAAATTGTCTAAAGTGTTTTTTAATAACTGTGAAAGATGTGAAACTGGATGGTAAATTAACAAAATTAATGTCAAATATGTACACTATATATTTACCAACACTGTCTCACATTGTTTGCAGTCAGTAAGAAGCCTCCAAACTTTAACCCTTTACCACTAAGATATGTATTTTCACGCATTTGAAGACGCTTAGAAAGCTATATCTTAAATTTGAGACCTTTCTTACTGTTTTCTAGTTTCAAAGGCTTAATTGCCAACCCTAAGATACTGCTGAGCAGCAAACAGCATAAAGCCTGAACAGACTGCAAGTTACTCACAGGCTGTTGTGGTTTAATGCTCTTTGCAAATAGCAATTTTCATTTTGCCTTTGAGTGGGAAAGGGTTACACCACAAGTGCCTTACCTCTATATTTAGCCTGGACGCCGGCTTATCTGCCTTTTCAAGGTCCTCTAACTGATCGAAGGTGAACACTTTTCCCGAACCATTCTCCAACTTAACTGGTGGCAAGTCAACTGGAAAATACAGAGCAATGATTCTAGTCAACAAACCTACTTATAACTTTGACACAAACTATTTACAATAACAGCGCCCATATTAAATTAACAGTTCCTGGGCCCATAATCAGGGAAGATTTCCATTTAAAATCCCAACTACAAAGTGTGTGTAGATTCTCTTCTGGACATGGATGCAGATCACAGAGACACTAACCTTATATCCTCCATTTTTAAGCAAAATTTTGTAGATGATGATGCTTATGATAATTATGAAAACAATTTGCACTCTGAACATATTACGTTTGTAAGAAAACGCAAACCACGCAGTAAATACACGATACTTACTAGGATACAATTAGTTATAACGAGGTATGAATACCATAGGGTTTAAGTCGATTGAAGGTAATTAATGAATAAAGCAAACAAGGACAATTTTCGTGGGAAAAATTAGCATATGTATCTTTACTAACTGACAAAGTGATTTATTTGGTTTGCTGTTATGTAATAGGAAGTAATACTATCGTGTTACCTTCCAGCGTACAGTTGAACATAAAAAGAATTATTTATATATAATGTTTCACTTAAAGAATTGGTTAAACACATTACTTTAACATTAATGACAATTCCGGCTCCTGTTTTCACTTGTTTGAATAGTTCAAATTAACAAGTGACTTCTCCTGTGGATACTATTAAATATGTCCTTCAATTTCAAAGGTCATAACATTACCTTTGCTCTTAGATAGGGGGGGTAGCAGAGGATTCATTATCTTATATGGTTTCTTTAGTGTGGAAGTTCTTCCAATTAAAGGGAGATTTTCCTATTTTATTTTATTTATTTTTTATTTTTATTTTATTTAATTTTTTTTTGGGGGGGAGGGCTTTCTTTCATATCTTTGACCAGTGGTATAATTTCAGTTTCCTTTATTTTTACACCTATCCACTTATGGAGGATCCCCCACCCCCACCCCCACCCCACACCCTTCTGTAGATGTCATGCTAACTATGCCATGTTGCATTTCTTTGTATAAAATTGTCTTCATTTATATTCAGATTTTCTATCTGGATATCACACTTTTTGACATTTCTAGAGGAAAAACATTGCACACCGCAATACTTTGTTGTAACTTTCATATATTTTATCACACCGTACATTCCTAAGATGAGTGATAATACAGAAATCAATCACGATCTGAGATTTCACATTTATAATCTTTATTTACAGCGGAGATGGTTCCCACTATTTCACTCTAGGCAAAGAACAGTTCTCTATGATTACATCACACAAGCAGTTCTATGAACAAATCAGCCCACATGACAACAGATACTGTTTCAAACAAAGTTAGACCTGCACAACAATGCTGTACAATTGGCTGAGGCCTCTCTGTTCAAACAACTCCATAATTTAAGAGACATCCAAACATGACAACATGCCATCTCCACAACCATATTGGGTTTCCTTGAGGTCAGATTTTTTTTTCAGAACTTCAAAAATCTACCAATGAAACATTGATGTCGTAATTATATCATTCAGGGACTATCCAGGGCCCTAGAGTCTCCTTTGATCACTAATATAAGCCATTTAACCAGGAGTCAAGTCCACTGTGTCATTGCATACTTCATGTGGTTAAAAGCTTTAGGCAATTAGCAGAGTGATATAATGGGCCCAGTAACATTCACAGCTGAAATATTAATAATTTTGATGACAAACTGTCACCGTCATGGAATGAATTGAAGAATTTAGTTCCATCCTAACTTATGCTGTTAAACCAGAGTATGAGAATTAATATCACTTACTTTCTCAGCCACCTTATCATTGGGACAAATAATCGGCCCTATATTTAGGACAAATAATCTTCCCTATAATTGGGACAAATAATCTGCCCTATAATTAGGAAAAATTATCGTCCCTAAAACTTTGACAAATAATCGACCCTATTTTTGGGAATAATAATCGCCCCTATAGTAAGGACAAACAATCAGCCCTGTAATTAGGATAAATAATTGACCCTATAGAATCATCGTATGGACAAATAATCGGCACAATAATTGGGATAAATAATCGGCCCTTTAATTGGGACAAATAATCAGCCCTTTAAGTGGGATATAGTATGGACAATCAGCCCAATAATTGGGATAATTAATTTGTCCTAAAGTATGGACAAATAAACAGCCCTATAAGTGGGTTAAATAATTTGCCCTATAATTGGGACAAATAATCGGCCCTATACTTGGGATGAATAATCGGCCCTATAGTATGAACAAACAATTGCCCCTATAATTGGGACAAATAATCTGCCCTATAATTGGGACAAATAATCGGCCCTATAATTGGGATGAATAATCGGCCTTATAGTATAAACAAACAATTGGCCATATAATTGGAACATATAATCTGCCCTATAATTGGGACAAATAATTTGCCCTACAATTGGGACAAATAATAGGCCCTATAATTGGGATGATTAATTGGCCCTATAGTATGAACAAACAATCGGCCCTATATTTGGGACAATAAATGACCCTATAATTGGGAAAAATAATCACTCAAAGTTTCATAAAGATTGGGCAATAAATGTGGTCTCGAAATGTTGACTACACATGATGACAACAAATGACTGACTAATGGAGATCACAAATGTTTATGATCATGTCAAGTTCAGTTTAGCTAAAATATTGAGACAATAACATGAAACGAAAGAACAATACTTACATTACTAAGTTTTTTAATGGGTAAAACTAATCATATTTATATTCTGTTTGAATTAATCTTGATTACATATTATATTCTCAAGATGTATTAGAACTCACCAGCAAACAAAAAAGCAATCCACTCAAACAAATGCTATTATCTGCTTTAAGGATCCAATTATAAGGTTATATAGGTTAATATGTTTTGTTAAGCATGCTACAACATTAATGTAACAAAACGGTCATCAAAAGGAATCCATCGCTTTGAAGACTCAACATTCCTCATAACCATCCATATTTCTACTCCTTAATTTGCACGTTAGGTTGATTATTATGTAATTACAGCGTGAAATCAGAGGCTTAGGAATCATAAATATTCCTTATAACTGCCACTTTATGCTCCAGATCTGTTGCCAAGCAGATGTCATGTGTCAGGAAAACAAAAATACAAAATACTGAGAGAGAAAAAAGCCATGCTCTGTATGGCTTTGAATAAATAAACATGGTCAGTTTCATTTGATGTAGTAATTAATGTTCAATATTTGGAGAAAAAATATACCTTTAATGTGCACCATCTTGCTACATACTCTTACTTTGATCTTTGATGGATAAATAACGGGAGGATACATAAATCACATACATATTCTACATCTAACACACAGCTGTTGTATGTAGGTAAGATATCAAAGAAAAATACCTTCCTTTGATAATTACAGAGATTGTTGCTTTCGACATATAAGCGCAAGTATTACAATAATATCCTTACAAGGCTTATTATGATCTTGTTTGCAAAAATAGCCTTATTATCTGTGTAATAGATAGATTCCCAAAATTTATCAGACTAATTTTTAAAATTCTTCAATCTGATTTTCAAAGTACCATACTCAAAGATTTAACTACATTTTATGTTAGACAAAATGTATTCAAATACTAAAACCAGTATTAATACATGTACTGAAAACTTTCCCCCATACGTAAAGTGTTAAATCTCATATATCACACACATCCACCATTTATAATGTAAACATTTTAGAGGCTAAACACTATCTTTGAAAAGTAACTTAATATCTTTCAGAGGGCAGACATTTATTTCCTTAATTGATGGTTACTCGCAACCATAAATAAGGTTACACACTACAATTACTAACGAGAAGTGTCACAATGCATTTCATAGTGCACATTACCTTTTAAAGGGACATTAGAATCACTGTTGTTGTCCTTTTTGTCTGTGTTGTCTTGCTTATCTTCCAGGCAAATTGACAGTTCCTGCAAATAAACAAAACATAAGAACATACAGAACTCATGTACTGCCTGATAAAAAAGTATTTTATCATTTTAATGGCTTCGCAAACTGACTGTGAATCTTTTCTGGACCAGTGAAGCATTTTCTAGAATATCCATCAAACAAGAGGGCCATGATGGCCCTGATTTGCTCACCTGACTAACCATATACAATCCCAACCCAGTTTTCATCAAGATAAGCATTCTGACCAAATTTCATAAAGATTGGATGAAAACTGTGACCTCTATTGTCTACACAAGGTTTTTCTAATATTTGACCTATTGACCTAGTTTTTGACCCCAGGTGACCCAAAGACAATCCAAACACAGATTTCATCAAGATTAACATTCTGATTAAATTTTATAAATATTGGATGAAAACTGTGACCTCTATTGTCTACACGAGGTTTTTCTATTATTTGACCTAGTGACCTAGTTTTTGACCCCAGATGACCAAAATACAATCCCAACCCAGATTTCATCAAGATAAACATTCTGACCAAATTTCATAAAGATTGGATGAAAACTGTGACCTCTATTGTCTACACAAGGTTTTTCTATTATTTGACCTAGTGATCTAGTTTTTGACCTAGTGACCTAGTTTTTGACCCCAGATGACCCAAATACAATCCCAACCCAGATTTCATCAAGATAAACATTCTGACCAAATTTCATAAAGATTGGATGAAAACTGTGACCTCTACTGTCTACACAAACAAATTGTTGACGGTTTTTCTATTATTTGACCTAGTGATCTAGTTTTTGACCTCAGATGACCCAAATACAATCCAAACACAGATTTCATCAAAATAAACATTCTGACCAAATTTCATAAAGATTGGATGAAAACTGCGACCTCTACACAAGGTTTTTCTATTATTTGACCTAGTTTTTGACCTAGTGACCTAGTTTTTGACCCCAGATGACCCAAATACTATACAAACCCAGATTTCATCAAGATAAACATTCTGGCCAAATTTCATAAACATTGGATGAAAACTGTGCCCTCTACTGTCTCCACACACACATTGTTGATGATTTTTCAATTATTTGACCTAGTGACCTAGTTTTTGACCCCAGATGACCCAAATACAATCCCAACCCAGATTTTATCAAGATAAACATTCTGACCAAATGTCGTAAAGATTGGATGAAAACTGTGACCTCTACTGTCTACACAAACAAATTGTTGACGGATACACATACGCACGCACGCACATACGGACGCCGGACATCACATGGTCACATAAGCTAACCATGTCACTTCGTGACAGGTGAGCTAAAAACTCAAAATAGCAAAAATAACAAGTAACTAACAATTAGTACAAGATCTATCATAGATTTCCTACCATAACATGAATTCTAACTAATAATAGTTATTTTGTATGTATGACTGTCATGGACTGCCAAATGGTAAGCTACTGTGTATGATTCATTCATAGATATACACATACATAATGTCCATGAACATTGAAGAAAACAAGATGTGTTTAAGAAACACTATGTCCCACTCCCCATGTATTTGACCTAAGACCTTAAAGGATGACCTTAACCTTTCACCACTCAAAATGTGCAGCTCCATGAGATACACATGCATGCCAAATATCAAGTTGCTATCTTCAATATTGCATAAGTTATGGCCAATGTAAGTTTGACGCAAACCAACAAACAGACAGGGCAAAAACAATATGTCCCCCAGTATTATAAGACTGGGGACATAAAAACATTCATAAGTATTGTTTTCATGAACAGTGCATAAAAACTGTAGAGATTATCATGAAAACAAAGAGAGGACATGGATCTAGATACATTTGAGTATGTTAGAGCAAGCCACTATCAAGCAAATAAAAATACTTTAACCAGTTAAAAGTACTTTACCAACTTAGCTCAAAGACACTTGGTTACCAGCTATAACTCTATTGAAACAAATTGAATACAAAGCAGCTTTCAATGATCAGGATTCTGGCTCAAAGAAAGAACAAAGGCTCTGACACACACTTTTGTATTCACTTTTAAGTTGTAACTTCACAGAACATCCTGGGTGTGATCATTGTTGCACTGAAACCATTGCTTTGACAATTGGTCACAAGAGGATCTTTTAATAATCTTGAACAACAAAAAGGAAAATCTACTTATAAAGTTTCCTTATACATTTGAATGATGGTCTTGAAATGTAGTACAAGTGTGATAAGCAACTTAAAGAAAGGCAATAGAGAAATTAAGTAAACAGAGTATAATATTTCTCTGATGTTCCTTGTTATCTTCAAGGTTTGCATATCTGTAATGAATTTAACACACAGTTAACATTAAGTTTTCGTTCAGTTATTTTTTTATATAAAAACAAACATCTAGATGTCACACACAGCTTTCTTGAGAACATCTGTTATTATATGAGCTGTGCTCTGTTAAAATGGGGTTTAATGCATGTGCATAGTGTCCTTATCAGAATAGCCTGTGCAGTTCGCACAGGCTAATCAGGGAGAACACTTTCACCTTATATGATATTTTTTGTTTTGTCTCTTCTTAGCAATAATTCAGTTAAGGCGGAAAGTCTTGTCCTTGATTAGCCAGTGCAGACTTCACAGGCTAATCTTGGACAACACTTTACGCACATGCATTAACCCATTTATGCCTAGCGTCTAGAAAAAAGGCCTTGGCAAACAGCGTAGACCCAGATGAGACGCCGCATGCTGCAGCGTCTCATCAGGGTCTGCGCTGTTTGCTTAAACAAATTTCTTTAAGAGATATTTTAAATATAGAAATAACAAGGGCTGTTTGTAAAACATGCATGCCCCCAATATGGGCTGTCAGTTGTAGTGGCAGCCATTGTGTGAATACGTTTTTTGTCACTGTGACCTTGACCTTTGACCTAGTGACCTGAAAATCAATAGGGGTCATCTGCCAGTCATGATCAATGTACCTATAGAGTTTCATCATCCTAGGCGTAAGCTTTCTTGAGTTATCATCCGGAAACCATTTTACTGTGTCGTGTCATCGTGACCTTGACCTTTGACCTAGTGACCTGAAAATCTATAGGGGTCATCTGCCAGTCATGATCAATGTACCTATAAAGTTTCATGATCCTAGGCGTTAGCTTTCTTCAGTTATCATCTGGAAACCATTTTACTGTGTCAAGTCACCGTGACCTTGACCTTTGACCTAGTGACCTGAAAATCAATAGGGGTCATCTGCTAGTCATGATCAATGTACCTATGAAGTTTCATGATCCTAGGCGTAAGCGTTCTTGAGTTATCATCCGGAAACCATTTTTCTGTGTCGAGTCACCGTGATTTTGACCTTTGACCTAGTGACCTGAAAATCAATAGGGGTCATCTGCAAGTCATGATCAATGTACCTATGAAGTTTCATGATCCTAGGCGTAAGCGTTCTTGAGTTATCATCCGGAAACCATTTTACTGGTTCTAGTCACCGTGACCTTGACCTTTGACCTAGTGACCTGAAAATCAATAGGTGTCATCTGCGAGTCATGATCAATGTACCTATGAAGTTTCATGATCCTAGGCGTATGCATTCTTGAGTTATCATCCGGAAACCATTCGGTGGACGGACCGACCGACGGACCGACCGACATGTGCAAAACAATATACCCCCTCTTCTTCGAAGGGGGGCATAAATATCCTAGACATCCCTAATTTTGGAAATAAATTGATCCAATTTAGAAGGATGGGAGAGTCCACTAGGCATATATGGGTTAAACCCCTTTTTTTCACAGAGCACGGCCAATATCACTCTCATACACCGTCATCTGGATCTAGCAGACAACCATCTTGATATGATATGAAATAATTTAGAGGTCACACAATACAAGTTTTAGTGGTCTTCATGTCACACAATACTGTTTACTTAAGAATCAAGGAATTACAAGGTATGCAGTCATATCAGCCGTCACATATTAGCTTGCCTGTTAGTGGCGCAAAAAAAAGGAAGAATTTTTTGTTTTATTTTTATCAGCAAACTGAAAATTTAGACTTTTATTACATGGGTGTGCCTTGTTAACATTTTGTTTTATTTTGTACTTGGTTTCAGTTCATCAAAATACAAAAAATTCTCCAGCTAAAGTAACAAAATGAACAACATAATTTTTATATACTATTTTAAATTACATAAATTGCCAATTTAAGGTTTATTTCTAAGTTTTAGCGGTATCATGATTGTAAGGTCATTGCCCTTTGAAATGTTTCTGTGTATCTGACGCGCTCATCTCTTCATCATACAATTTATCTCGGCCATGAATGTTAATATTTCACATAATAACATGAAAACCCTCTTGACTGATACAAGTTAAAATCCATAAAATTGTTTTTCTAAGCCAATAGATGTATTATGATTACTAAGTGCTTATCTCTTCTTTCGAGTTTGTTTCGTTCATTTTCTACCATATCTAATGTTCATATCACCCCCTTGGTGCAAAATGACACCATGTGACATTGAAATTAGAAGGCATATGGTACTTTTTTGCACCAATAGGACAATATATAACAAGGGCTGTTTGTAAAACATGCATGCCCCCCCATTTGGGCTGTCAGTTGTAGTGGATTCCATTGTGTGAATACATTTTTTGTTACTGTGACCTTGACCTTTGACCTAGTGACCTGAAAATCAATAGGGGTCATGATCAATGTACCTATGAAGTTTCATGATCCTAGGTCTAATAATTCTTGAGTTATCATCCGGAAACCATTTTACTGTTTCGAGTCACTGTGACCTTGACCTTTGACATAGTGACCTGAAAATTGATACGGGTCATCTGCCAGTCATGATCAATGCACCTATTAAGTGTTATGATCCTAGGCGTAAGCATTCTTGAGTTATCATCCGGAAACTATTTTACTGTTTCGAGTCACTGTGACCTTGACCTTTGACCTAGTGACCTGAAAATCAATTGGGGTCATCTGCCAGTCATGATCAATGTACCTATGAAGTTTCATGATCCTAGGCCTAAGCGTTCTTGAGTCATCATCCGAAAACCATCTGGTGGACGGACCGACAGCCGACAGACTGACCGACCGACATGAGCAAAACAATATACCCTCTCTTCTTCGAAGGGGGGCATAAATATAATAAAAACTTGCATTAACAACATTTAAAAAGAAAGAACAAACAAAAGTGGGAATTTGTATTCAAGCATTAAAAAACACACCAGGATGACATTGTTTTCTCCAGGCTTTATTAATGTTGCAGGCTGTTTTGACTTTTGAGATAGGGAGACTTTTGTTGCAAGCGACACATTGTGTTAAAATGGTTCATATTTGTGTCAAGATTATTTTAATCCATCAATTTATGGCAAAGTTATGGAGAAGACAGGAATTTTCTAGCTTTTGATGTTAAACATTTCTATTTACCACTAGTGGTGGTCAATTATGAGAAATTATGTAAAATGACATGATGCTTTATGAATTTACAGTCCTTGCAACCTGTGCATGTATATGGCCACTGAGTGTGACCTTAACCCATTTATGCCTTGTGGACTCTCCCATCCTTCTAAATTGGATCAATTTATTTCCAAAATTAGGGATGTCTAGTATATTTATTTCTATATTTAGAATATTTCTTACAGAAATTCCTTAAAGCAAACAGCGCAAACCTTGATGAGACGCCACATCATGCAGTGTCTCATCTGGGTCTACGCTGTTTGCCAAGGCCTTTTTAGCATAGGTGCGTTTACGCACCTATGCTTATGGTATATACCACATTTCAAAAATCCACATCGCTCGGTTACCCATTATGAAGCCTTACCTGATCAAAAATCAGACAAAATATCTATTTAATTTAGTATATGGTCATTCTTACAAAAAAAAATTTGGAAACGTTTTTCTAACGTTTTCTTCCAAGAATATTGCTGACACCGTTTTTAGTGAATTTTTCTAAGACCGTTTTATGTCAAAAAATCTTCTTATAACCTAAAACAAATTTCGTTCGTAAAACAATTCTATCTGCACTATAAATCTCAATCTCCTACGCAGTGGCCTCCCTTATACTAGAAGTTACTGACCGGGCGAAGCAAGGGAAGTAACTGCTTTGAGGAGTTTCTATAAAAATCTGCATTCAGAAATCTGTATTCAGAACACAATCTGTTGTGCACGTCTGCATCTAACGCTTACCACAAGTTTTACGACAAATTCTTGACGCAGACGAATAGGGTAGCGTCTATTTTCATTTGTGAAAAGATACAGATCTGTCTGTGCTTAAATTTTGAAAGGCTTGGGTAATTATTTTTCATAAGCGTTTTAAACACTGATGTAAATGGAAAGATTATCTATTTAAATAGTCGGTAATTGTTTGAAATTATTGATTTGAGAAATTCGCGGATGGCGATATCGAACTACATTATACCACGTGACGCCATTCTTCCCTGTATCTTGCACCTATGCTTTTAACGCCATCGGCGCTCTCGTTTCTAGAAGCTAGGCATAAATGGATTAACCTATGAGAAAAATGTTACATGTGGCACATCCCCTTATGGGCAGGTGCACAGAATGGATGGTCAGTGAGACTTCTATCAGCAACCTCCTTTGAAGGGGGGGGGGGGGCAAAATATTCACTAATTACCACTTTGTACAGTCCCTCTTTTAAGATGTGAAGTAAGTTGATGGACCACACACATGGCTCTCTGTGCATTTTAAAAATGACACACTGATTTAATAATGGCTATGGAGGAAATAAACACATACTAGAGACCATGTTATTGCTGAAAGCCGTTGTAAACCAGAGTGGAACATCCATGTTAAAATGTTAACTACTGGGGCGATTGCCACCACTTGACAGTATCAACAAGGTAATAAATATAATAATGTGTGTCAAGTTAATGTTCATGAAATCAGTATCATCAAATAGATCTTGCATTATACCAATTTAATACATGCTTCAATGAATTTATTACTCACTTGATTTATTTACAAGTACTTGAAAAAATGAAACTTAATTTACCTTGTGTTGGAAAGTATTAAAGCTAGTTTTTCATGTCCAAACTTACTATTCTTATCATATACATTAAAATATGAAACAAGAGGGCCTGAAAGGCCAAAAGTCGCTCACCTGAGATAACAAGATATTATTGGGACAAATCTTTTGACCAAGTTTTACAAAGATCGGAAAACAAATGTGGCCTCTAGAGTGTTAACAAGGTTTTACTATAGCATTATAAGGAAAAATGCCCCGCCCCCTGGTAGCCATGTTTTTCAACCAACCGGCATCATTTTTTAACTGGTCCAAGATATTATCGGGATGAATCTTCAGACCAAGTTTCATGAAGATCGGACAGTAAATGTGGCCTCTAGAGTGTTAACAAGATTTTACTATGGCCATATAAGGAAAAATGCCACGCCCCTTGGAAGCCATTTTTTTCAAGCAAACATAATTATTTTCGAACTCATCCAAGATATCATTGAGACCAATCTTCTGACCAAATTTCATGAAGATTGAACAATAAATGTGGCCTCTAGAGTGTTAACAAGGTTTTACTATAGCCATATATAGCCATATAAGGAAAAATTCCCAGCCCCTGGTGGCCATGTTTTAAAAGCAACAAAAACCATTTTCGAACTCATCCAAGATATCATTGGGACAAATCTTCTGACCAAGTTTCATAATGATCGGAAAATAAATGTGACCTCTAGAGTGTTAACAAGGTTTTACTATAGCCATATAAGGAAAATTATAGCCCTGTCCCCGTGGTGGCCATGTTTTTCAACCAACTGGCATCATTTTTGAACTCGTCCAAGATATTATTGGGATGAATCTTCTGGCCGAGTTTCATGAAGATCGGATTATAAATGTGGACTCTAGAGTGTTAACAAGATTTTACTATAGCCTTATATAGCCATTTAAGGAAAAATGCCCCACCCTTTGGCGGCCATGTTTTTCAAGCAAACGTAACCATTTTTGAACTCATCCAAGATATCATTAAGACAAATTTTCTGACCACATTTCATCAAGATTGGACAATAAATCTGGCCTCTAGAGTGTTATCAAGGTTTTACAATAGCCATATAAGAAAAATGCCCCGACCCCTGACGGCCATGTTTTTCAACCAACCGGCATCATTTTCGAACTCGTCCAAGATATTATTGGGATGAATCTTCTGACCAAGTTTCATTAAGATTGGACAATAAATGTGGCCTCTAGAGTGTTAACAAGATTTTACTATAGCCATATAGAGCCATAGTAGGAAAAATGCCCCGCCCCTTGGCAGCCATGTTTTTCAAGCAAAGGTTACCATTTTTGAACTCATCCAAGATATCAGTGGGACAAATCTTATGAGCAAGTTTCATAAAGATCGGAAAATAAATGTGGCCTCTAGAGTGTTAACAAGGTTTTACTAAAGCCATATAAGGAAAAATGCCCCGCCCCCTGGCGGCCATGTTTTTCAACCAACCAGCATCATTTTCAAACTCGTCCAAGATATTATTGGGATAAATCTTCTGACCAAGTTTCATGAAGATCAGACAATAAATGTGGCCTCTAGTGTTAACAAGATTTTACTATAGCCATATATAGCCATATAAGGAACAATGCCCCGCCCCTTGGCAGCCATGTTTTTCAAGCAAACGTGACCAAACGTGAACTCATCCAAGATATCGTTGAGACCAATCTTCTGACCAAATTTCATGAAGATTGGAGAATAAATGTGGCCTCTAGAGAGTTAACAAGTCAAATGTTGACGTCGCACAACGCATGACGCACGACTGACAAAAGGCGATCACAAAAGCTCACCATGAGCACGTTGTGTTAAAAGGGTAAACCATGTTTCTATGGCTATAATTTTTCAAGAGTAAATTCTTTAAGTGCCATGAAAAATCACAGTAACTGTCTGTGTGAGTGACCAAGGACAACAGTGACCAGGGATCACAGTGACCAGAGATCACAGCAACTGGGGATCACAACGACCAAGGATCACAGTGACCAGGAATCACAGCAACCAGGGATCACAGCAATCAAGGATCAGTGACAAGGGATCACAGTGACCAGGGATCTCAGTGACCAGGGGTCTCAGTGGCCAGGCATCAAAGTGACCATGGATCACAGTGACCAGAGATCACAGCAACCAGGGATCACAGTCACGAGGGATCACAGCGACCAGGTATCACAGTGACCAGGCATCACAGTGACCAGGCATTACAGCGACCAGGGATCACAGTGACCAAGGATCACAGTGACCAGGGATCACAGGGACCAAGAATCACAGTGACTAGGGATCACAGTGACCAGGCATCACAGTTACCAGGCATCACGGCGACAAGGGATTACAGTGACCAGGGATCACAGTGACCAAAGTAAACAGTGACCAGGGATCACAGTAACAAAGGATCACAGTGACCAGGGATCACAGTAACCAGGGATCTCAGTGACCAGGGGTCTCAGTGACCAGGCATCAAAGTGACCATGGATCACAGTGACCAGAGATCACAGCCAGCAGGGATCACAGCAACCAGGTATCACAACGACCAGGTATCACAGTGACCAGGCATCACAGTGACCAGGCATCACAGTGACCAGGCATCACAGCGACCAGGCATCACAGTGACCAGGGACAACAGTGACCAGGGATCACAGCAACCAGGGATCACAGCAACCAGGGATCACAGCGACCAGGGATCACAGTGACGAGGGATCAAAGAGACCAGGGAACACATGGATCAGTGACCAGGGATCACAGTGACCAGGGTTCACAGTGACCAGGGATCACATTATTTCAATATGCAACCATACATACACCATATTGCAATACAAAATTCATCAGGACAGTTACTCCATTGATATCATTTACAGAGTGAAGGCACTTAATTGGCCAATGCCCATAATCTCAATACTCAATTATAAATGTAAATTTTTCATTTAGGGACAGCATTTATCTTCAATACAAAATTGAAAAAAGACTGCACACACAGACATGATGCATATAAAGCTGTTACACGCATCTGCACAAAATTGTTATAAATGGCATCAACATGAGAATTGTAGATGCATTAAATAAATTAATCATTTTATCTCCTAACAGATCTTTCTCAGTACATGTTATCAGCGTAAATAATTGACTGCAAATCACTTCTGAAAATGAGTTATTGCACGCTTCTGTTAATTTCACTTTAACGATACAAATTATAAAAATTATATTTTCATTTGATCTGACATTTTCATGTCAATCAAATTTAATGGATTTATTTAATTTGTAACTCTGCTACAAGTGTTTATAATTTCACAGATTTATTACAAACATACATTTGGTGAACAGTGATAAATTGACAATTACTTTCACTGTTAAGAACAAGAGATGTGTTTGTCAGAAACACAATGCCCCCTATTGCGCCGCTTTGAAATAACAAGGGCTGTTTGTAAAACATGCATGCCCCCCCATATGGGCTGTCAGTTGTAGTGGCAGCCATTGTGTGAATACGTTTTTTGGCACTGTGACCTTGACCTTTGACCTAGTGACCTGAAAATCAATAGGGGTCATCTGCCAGTCATGATCAATGTACCTATGAAGTTTCATGATCCTAGGCCTGATTTTTCTTGAGTTATCATCAGGAAACCATTTTACTATTTTAAGTCACTGTGATCTTGACCTTTGACCTAGTGACCTGAAAATTAATAGGGGTCATCTACCAGTCATGATCAATGTACTTATGAAGTTTCATGATCCTAGGCGTAAGCATTCTTGAGTTATCATTGGGAAACCATTGTACTATTTTGAGTCACTGTGACCTTGACATTTGTCCTAGTGACCTGAAAATCAATAGCGGTCATCTGCCAGTCATGATCAATAAACCTATGAAGTTTCAAGATCCTTGGCCCAAGCGTTCTTGAGTTATCATCCAGACCATCTGGTGGACGGACCGACCGACAGATCGACATGTGTAAAACAATAATACCCCCTCTTCTTCGAAGGGGGGCATAAATATATATTTTTTTACCTTTGGCCTTGAAGGATGACCTTGACCTTGAACTTCCACCACTCAAAATGTGCAGCTTCATGAGATACACATGCATGCTAAATATCAAGTTTCTATCTTCAATAATGCAAAAGTTATGGCCAACGTTAAAGTTTTTTTTCGGACGGACAGACTGACAATTACACACATACTGACTGACGGACAGTTCAACTGCTACATGCCGCATTACGGGGGGCATAAAAATTGTCTTTTTTTACACATGAATGAAAACAAAACTGGATTCAAGTGCAGTTTTCGCATTTTGCAATTTGTATCAAATGTTCATTAGTAACAATATAATTTGACACTCTAAGCACATCTGATAAATCCATACCATTACCCCCCACCCCCTAAAAAAAAAAAAAAAAATGTTTATTTTTTCAAGAATGCTTAGCTCAGTGTATATCAAAAGATCTGACATGCTTTTGATACATCACATCACTCACAAAGCACCTTTGCTAAGGCAAATTACACCCATATCACTTGGTGTTTTTTAACCTTTTATCTGGCACAAAGCCCACAGCCTACTGAAAGAAAACAACTACCTCACTGTCTCAATGAGCAAACTGAGTATGCCATCAAAGAGTGGCAAGGTAGTTAAAATTGCTAGACAAATACATCCTAATTTATTATGGGATTAATCGCATAATCTTTAATAAGTGCAACAGCAAGACACCTTAAAAATATGGGTTTCCAATTCAATTCAATTGTTTCTTTGAATAATTTCTGGATTTTAAAAACAAACCAAAGGTTTTTACTAGGTACATGTAGTGTCAAATTGTTGTTTACAGAAAAGCATCAAAGCTAAAGGCCACAACACATTCCTGTGGTTATAATTTGTTGTGTACTTTCAAAAAATTTAATTTTTAACAATTCCATGTGTGAATTTGGGTAAACATCATGTGACAATCTTGAAAAATTAGGCTGAAATCAAGTTCAATAAGCTAGTAATGTGAAGTATATTAAAAACCATTCTTTAAGACTCTTAATATTTCTTTTCATATGTTTTGATGCATTATAGTGTTATCAAAAAGTTTAAATGAAATGTACATAAAAACATGTTTCTAAGCAACACATACTTTCAAATTGCTTTTTAAAACTTAATCCTTTACCAATTGTATTTTGACACATTTGTAGTCCCTTGGGCAGTTTATCTTAATTTAAGCCCTTTCTTCCTTGATTCAAAATTTAAAGGCTTAATTTCTAATCCTTAGATACTGATGAGCAGCAAACAGATCAAAACCTAAACAGACTGGGAGTTACTCAAAGGAGTGGGAAAGGGTTAAACCCTATTATGGAATAAATGGAAACAATCATTATGTAACAGGTCCGAAGCATGATTCATAATAATACGTATTTAGAGAGCATCATTAAACACAGAGCTGTATTAATATTTCATTCGTTCAGCACATTAGCAACGCATTTGCATATTGCTTTATAAAAATGGAAGCATTTTGTATTCACACTGGAGACATGTTTGTACTCAAGGGAAAACATTTGTTTTCATACGTAGTTGTAAGATACGTTGTAAATCTGTACGCTGAGATTTTGTAGAATGTGACCTTGGGTATGTGTACGATTTTAATTTTGTACAATCTTGACTTCCTGCTGCACACTGAACAACTCAAGTATGTTGAAAATATTTACATTTAATTCCACAGGAGAATTGTGACAAGAGTTGGGACTCTTTTCAATGAAAGCCTTATGTTCATATACAACATACACATGAGATTTGCTCTGGTAAAAAGTGGTTCAATGAATATGCGTAAAGTGTTGTCCCACTCACTCACTGGCGATTAGCCAGTGCAGTCCGCACAGACCACTGATTAGCCAGTGCAGTCCGCACAGACCACTGATTAGCCAGTGCAGTCCGCACAGACCACTGATTAGCCAGTGCAGTCCGCACAGACCACTGATTAGCAAGTGCAGTCCGCACAGACCACTGATTAGCCAGTGCAGTCTGCACAGACCACTGATTAGCCAGTGCAGTCCGCACAGACCACTGATTAGCCAGTGCAGTCCGCACAGACCACTGATTAGCCAGTGCAGTCCGCACAGACCACTGATTAGCAAGTGCAGTCCGCACAGACCACTGATTAGCCAGTGAAGTCCGCACAGACCACTGATTAGCCAGCGCAGTCCGCACAGACTATTCAGCGACAACACTTTCTGCCTGGATTTGATTTTCGATTAGACACTTCCTTTAAATGAAAAATACCATAGCAGAACGTTTTGTTCCTGATTTGCCTGTGCGTACTGCATTTAGCCCAGTTTTCTCACAGCCGGGCTAAAATCAAATTTGGTCATGTTTTAGATGGACCCAAGGATGAATAACACTTGTGTTAGTTGTTGTAGAATGTATAGCTGTCCATCAAATAACAAGTTTTTCTAAGGCAGTCCAAGAAACAGAAATATCCCCTCCCAAGATTCTCCTGACCTTGAAGATGTGACCTTGACCTTGTGTCAGCATGATTGACTCTTGCCACAAGAACATCACTCTTTCTGAAATGCTAATGACTGGCTAGACAAAACAAACATTCACTCCAATTCATTATGAATAATCTTAATTGAAACATTGGAACACCACACCCCAAGGAGCAATGTGGAGACGTTCAGGTAGTCACTTTGCTCACAATCATTTACAACAATGATGTGCTCCATTTATTTTCCTTGTAATCTTCATTGCCTTCTGATCCAGGAAGAATGAAACTGGTTTAACCAGATGGAAATTGTTCCCACATGGCCACCTCCAATGAAGGAAACAAACAAGCATACCACCCTGAATGCAGTTCCTGTAACATATTACATCACACAAGGCTGTTTTCTTTAAAACTCCTCAACATTTGCTGATGGGTGCACCCACATGCTATGTGTTTGCTTAATACCATGATAAATGAATTACCAGCAGATTTAATCCAAATGAGGTATCCATCCTTCAACAAATTAATATTGGCCATGCATGTAATTGCTGAAGACTAACGAGCTTGTGATTTGAAGCACAAATTAAAAAATTATAATAATAACGTGAAACTTGCTAATCTTCATACATAAAACAAGAGATGTGTTTGTCAGAAACACAATGCCCCCTAATGCGCCTCTTTGAATTATATTTTTTACCTTTGATCTTGGAGGATGACCTTGACCTTTCACCACTAAAAATGTGCAGCTCCATGAGATACACATGCATGCCAAATATCAAGTTGCTATCATCAATATTGCAAAAATTATGACCAAGGTTAAAGTTTTGTGACACATACAATGACATACACATACAATGAATGACAGACAGGCCAAAAAAATATACCCCTGATAATTCAATCCGAGGGGGGGGGGGGCATAAAAAAAATGTATTGTTAAACTACTCATAAAATTGCAAAAGAAGTAGCAAACCTCAGGACACAGCAAATTAATTTAAGTACTCTTCAACCTGCACTATATTTTGAGCCAGATCTTTACCTGTTACCTGACTTAGAGACCTATGTTTACGCATTTGTAGTCGCTTTGAAAGTTAAATTTAATTATACAACCGTTCTTACTAGATTCAAGTTTTAAAGGCATCATTTTTGACCCATAGATACTGATAAGCATAAAACAGCATAAAACATAAGCATACTGCGAATTGAGTTACAGTTGCACATACAGGGGTTTCACTGGCCCAAAGAAAGTTGTCGCACTTTTTCGCGGCGTGAAAACTGTCGGTTATTTCCAATCTTATTAATAAGAACAATCATTTAAAGAAACCTTACTACATTAATGTCATTGACTATATGATCACTTTAAAAGGTATGTTATTACATAAAAAACAATAAGTACCTTCACAAGTCATACCTTCATAAGTCTTTATAAGCTTTATTTGCATATAAATAATTTTTTGTTCAACTTGATAAACAATACAGATAACCAAAATAATATATAAAAAATAATGTTAACATCAATGTATTAAACAGTATGCTACATAAATGTTTCAAAATTAATTATTTAAAAATAGAATCACACCAATGTACATCATTTGAAAGGAAAAAATAAATATAAAACATCAGAAAATAAAGCATCTCACTTCAAATTGTTACACAGTTATATTTGGTCATTTGGACATAATATACATCAGCCTCCTTTGTTAAAACGTTTTCTGTTAGTGGTGGAAGATTTCCAGGTTCAATTAAATGAACGTTTTTCACACCTATTTCCTGACAGAAAGGCCCAGATAATTGCCACCATCTATTCTAGTTGCCTGAAATAACATAAAACATATTTTTACTCTCAACTATCAACAACAAACCAACACATAAATGTCCCTATCTTTAAATGTCCGAATTTTAACATATCCTAAATATAGTACATCGATTGAAATAGTATACTTTTTATTTCAGAAATTGTTGGTATCTTAATCAAATTATATCCTTCCAAGAACATTATAAAAATGAAACTATTAAACAGAAATGCTTGCAAATACCTGTTGAAACAAGTTTTTATTTGTTTTTGTGGAGAAATTAAATGCTTATGCCAGCCCCATGGTTTTGATAATAGAAATAGCGGCCCTAATTATCATAATAATTATTGATCGTCATGACAGTTTGTCCCCATGTTACTTAATTTATTGCTCAATATCATAAAGGAGCCGTTAATCCGATAATAACCCCCATAAAACTTGACAATATTAGTAAAAACACAATTTGTAACACTTACACGCTTCAGTGATTGCAATCTGCACTGTAGGTCGCTTACATCGTCGTAAATCAATATTAACAACTGACAGACGCTGGCCGCTATTGCGCGGTCGCATGCTTTTGATTCGCAGTACATTTTCGGATTGGATTTTACTGATTTTTTTTAATTCGTCACTTTTAAAAAACTGGAGCCACTTTTAAAAATTTAGCGCCATTTGGCGCCAATGGCGATTGGCAGTGAAACCCCTGACATAGTTAATGTATGTGGAATAAGTTTCCTGCCAGACTTAACCCTTTCAGTGCTGGAACCGAATTTTGAAGGCCTTTGCAAACAGTTTGGATCCAGATGAGACGCCACAGAACGTGGCGTCTCATCAGGATCCAAACTGTTTGCTATTCTGATAGTATTCTTTGAAAAAAATCTAAGAAAATGCTATTTTTAGAAATTGAGCAGACAACATTTTAGCAGACGACAAATTTCCCAGCATGCAAAGGGTCAAGGCTAATAAGAAATAATATTTGTTGCAATGACTGGATTTTCTTTAGAAGAGAGTCTTCCTATAAATGGAAAGTTCCATAAAAGCTGAAAGTGTCTTCCCAGATAAAACTGTGCCGACTGCACAGGCTGATATGGTGCAATAATTTATGCACAGGCATTAAGCCTGGTTTTCACAGAATGCGGCTCATTTATCAAAGCATGCAAGGATCTCATTTTTCTCTGAATTCTCTTTATTTACATGTATCAGTCTTAACATTTTGTCCTCTATGTGGATACTTAACATCTCAGAGTCTGGCTTGAATACCCACAATATTTCATTTCTAGAACACTAAAACGTTGTTTAAACAACTTATAAACAATAACAAATAAAAAAGTATTTCTTAAATAAAATAGGCGACAGTCACTTTTGTTTCAGTAAGAAATATTAATGTTTTTAACATTGAAATTGCCTTGTCAAACATTCCTTCAAACATGGGGGTCTACATTTAATTACAGTATGTAAATTCTTTCGATATCAACACGTCCTACATTAATCCCACACTTTTACAGAAGTTTAACAACTTCAATGGTTCGCATTCTTTTCTATCAAGCACAATTATAGATAATGCTAAACTTTGTTCATATTCATCAATATATAACAATGGGGACGAATCCCCATGCAGTCTTTGAAGTACATAAATCTATCTCTAGGTATTCTCCTGTTATGATACATTATCACAGTTAAAAGCCGACCCTTCTCAACCTAACGATAATATGTATCACGTTTAAGCCACCAGATAATGAGCCCTACAGACATCTCAAGTAAAAATATCTTCTTATAAACATCATGAACATGATAAATCCTTTTTATTTACTTTCTAAAGAGAAACAGATTAAATTAATTATCATTTTATCATTGCCATTCTATCAAAGGTATTTAATTTCATCCATATTGGAATACTTAAACTTAACAAAGTGTCACTGCTGATATTTTAGTTGACATTTAAAAACAGGTTTGTCATAACAACAACTTTAGATCTCTTAAAAAAATGCTAGGCTATTATATAAACAAATTGGTAATTAACATTATCAACTTGCTTTGATATGATACAAAACATGAATTCAAATGTGTTGGTTTATTGGTTTGTTGCTATGTTGTTGTTATTGTTGTTTAAAAAAGATATACATGTACATAGAGAGAGTGTTTAAAATATTAAGTTGTTGTTTTTATTAGTGTTTGTTAGCCTAATTCACTCCTGAAAAAAATCTACTTCTGCCTTGTTGATCTTTCACTTTCAAGCCTTCCCAAAGGACCCTCCCTGTTCTTAGATCTCAGAATGGAGATCAATTGTATAATTTATTCCCTTGTAAGACAATTCCTTTGAAGCACTTTGATCATTAATTGTGATTTAATTATATTCCCATTAGCAGACATACCCACATAAAGATCAAAGTACTTGAATATTTATTATCACACCGCATTGAGAATCTGTCAAATTACATGTACTTTTGATAACATTTTGCATTTCAATGTCTGTTTATGAAATTTAAGGGTACAAAGGTAAAATATTCTCATCTCAAGCATCTAATGTTAAGCTTAATAAAGAAAGGTTCTATTTTCATGGCACTAACAATTAATCCATATTAAGGAAAACATTTTTTAATACAAAGGAAATAAAAGTTTTTGTTTGAGACTTGTTAAATTGGGGTGGAATACTATGAATTATATTTGATACATGAAACACAAAATCAGCCCACAAATTACACAAATGATAACCCTTCGCATGCTGGGAAATTTGTTGTCTGCTAAAATGTTGTCTGCTGAATTTCTAAAATTAGCATTTTCTTCAAAAAAAATTCAATAATACTATCAGAATAGCAAACAGTTTGGATCCTGATGAGATGCCACGTTCTGTGGCGTCTCAGCTGGATCCAAACTGTTTGCAAAGGCCTTCAAAATTTGGTTCCAGCACTGAAAGAGTTAACGCAAAATTATTCAGCTTTACATCAGGCACACTTCTTACAATAATTGTAACATTGCCATAATGTTGTTTTTTGTTCCTCTTTCATGGTTGCTGTTGTTTGGTTTCTTTTTGTTTTTGCTGTTTTCACTGGGTGGGGTCATGCTTATGGATTAAGGAATCCTTTCAGTTTCTTTAATTTCTTTCTTTGTCTACTGTAAATTCAATTTAAACTGTTGTGTATTCAATTAGACATTTAAACAAGAGATGTGTTTGTCAGAAACACAATGCCCCCTATTGCGCCGCTTTGAAATAAAATTTCAATATATCATTTGGCAGGTTAAGAAATTATCTCCCTTTAAAGCTTATTACTTCCCTTGGATTGTATTTTTTTTAACTTTTGACCTTGAAGGATAAACTTGACCTTGACATTTCACCACTCAAAATGTGCAGCTCCATGAGATACACATGCATGCCAAATATCAAGTTGCTATCTTCAATATTGCAAAAGTTATGGCCAATGTTAAAGTTTTCGAACGGACTGACTGACAGACAGACGGACGGACGGACGGACGGACCGACAGACTGTTCAAATGCTATAAGCCACCCTACCAGGGACATTAAAACAACGCTATGAAAGTTCTATGATATGCACAGTATTGTCCGTGTGCACATATTGTACAACTAGTACAAAGTCTGCATTTAAGCCCAGTATAAATGCATGCAAAATTCACAGGCAGTAATGTTAACAGCATTTTGTCTCATTAATAAATGCACCCTACACTACTTACAGGTTAGCCCATAATGTATTCCTTTTGATCTAGCAATATTCATTATAACACAACAAGATTCATCATAGAAATAAAGAGAATCCCATAGGTGTCATAGCGCTGATGTAAATTATTATTGATCATGTTCTTTCATACTGATCACATAATGATATTATAGCCATCTTATTCTTCCTAACAGTGTTACAAGCTGTTTTTGTTCTCTTTAAAATTAATAATCAATGCTCTGACATTTCTAAAACACTTTAAGACCTTAATAATAAGTGATATTAAAGTAAAATGTACTGTTAAGTTACATGTTTTTTTAATCTGTTATAATGGTAATATAATTAAAACTTGCAACATAATTTTCAGGTCAGTATTAACGCTTTCCCACTCAGAAGCAAAGTGAAATCGGCTATGTGAAAACAGCATAAAACCAGAACAGCATGCGAGTAACTCGCAGTCTGTTCAGGTTTAATGCTGTTTGCTGCTCACCAGTATCTATGGGTTCAAAATGAAGCCTTTCAAACATGAATCACTAAATCTAGTTAGAAAGGTCGTTAATTAAATAGAACTTTCTAAGTTACTACAAATGCGTCAAAATACATATCTAATTGGTTTAACCTTCAACCCAAAATATAACATTCCTACACAAATCATACATCAATATGTAACAGAGTATAGTCTTGTGAATTAACCCATTTATGCCTAGTGGACTCTCACCCATCCTCCTAAATTGGATCAATTTATTTCCAAAATTAGGGATATCTAGTATATTTATTTCTATATTTAGAATATTTCTTACAGAAATTCCTTTAAGCAAACAGTGCAGACCCCGATGAGACGCCGCATCATGCGGCGTCTCATCTGGGTCTTCACTTTTTGCCAAAGCCTTTTTTCTAGACGCTAGGCATAAATGGGTTAAACTTGGAGGGTATTTCCTTGTGCATGTATTTTTTTGGAATACCAAATGAGGGCCATTACTTTTCAGTTATATTTTAGCAGGTGTTAAATGTAAAGATTCCTATCACAGACAAGTTTCCTCCACAGATAAAACATTGAAAACTTTTACACCCTGGATAAGCCCATAATCACAAATGAAATCTCACCCATTCTTGCCATATCAAAGGCCATTAAACCTTTGGCATATTATGGCAAAACCATCAGACCTTGGGCTTCAGCATATTTACATACAACATTAGATATAATTTATGTTTTATCTTGTTATTTATAATGTAGCATCATTTAAATACCTAAAGATTTGTTTGGCTCTGATCTTTTAAATGCCTGAGCAAGCTTTTTGCTAAAAACTATGTAATTAGCCCTATAAACAAAATTAAACTTTATTAAAAGTACACCTATTTTAATTGAATGTCATTTTTTTGTTTATTACATATTTATAAATATAAATGTATAACAAAAAATCTAAAATTAATAATTACTAATCATAAATAACTTTATCAAAGGTTTTGTGAACTGAATCTTAGCATCTTGTTTCTCCATTGGAAAATTCCCCAATAGAATCAGAATAACCCCATCAGACGAAAATTGGTCTTATGTCATAATGCAGCATTCACACAGTTTCAGTCAGAAAGTACACTTTCAGCTTATAAGACCACAAAACCTTGTGTGACCATCAAGAACAGGGTAGCTCCTGACCAGCAGTGCAAATATACAGGCTGGTCAGCAGCTATGCTGACCACATATGGCAATAAGACCCATTTTTGCATGATTTGGCTAATAAAAATTAAAATAATAGGATGAAATACCAACCACTCAATTTCATCACATAACATGAACACCATGAGTAAATGGATAATGTTTAATGAGAAGTTTCACATAAAATCCACCCTATCTACAGGTCAACTGATAGCAAAATACCACAGCATTTATGATTTTGATAATTTCAATCCAAAAATAGACAGTCAATCATCAACATCAGACTCTAAACAAGTAATTGATACCCAGGGCAGAATAATATTCTTCAATGACTGACATAAACTAATGCAATATTCAGATAAAAATGATAACCTGGCCGCTATGTAAGTTCATTTCAAGCCATGGTTCAGCCCAGGGGCATCTATGCCAGTAAATAGCAAGGCAGCCAGTTTACAGGTATGATACAAATTAATACCATATTTTCATATCTGAGTACTAGTCATTTCTAATTCATTTGAGCCATGCTCTGGGAAGCAACTCCTTACCCTTTGCATGCTGGGAAATTTGTCTTCTGCTAAAATGTTGTCTGCTAAATTTCTAAAATTAGCATTTTCCTCGATTTTTCAAAGAATACTATAAGAATAGCAAACAGTTTGGATCCTGATGAGACGCCACAGAACGTGGCATCTCATCAGGATCCAAACTGTTTGCTATTCTAATAGTATTATTTGAAAAAAAAAATCGAACAAAATGCTAATTTTAGAAATTCAGCAGACGACATTTTAGCAGACAACAAATTTCCCAGCATGCAAAGGGTTTATTGTCTGGCTGAGATGTCAAAACAATGTATCGGTATTAACTGTTTTGGTATTAGCCATTTTGTGATGCTTTTTATCCTTGATTTTCAATACCTTGGAATTCAATGCTCCATATGAAGATGGCAAAATCTACATGGTTATAATATTCAGTCAAAAGGAGATACCATATACATTCAAATTTAGCTTTAAATACTTTAAACTTACTAAATTTTACAAAATCAATGCTATCAAATGATGCCGAAGTTCATACAATGTATGTGTATAGTATTCAATTTCAATTCAAGGCCTACCGGTACTAAATTCAGAGTCGGTCAGCATTTATTTGACAACATTTAAATGATTCAGAAATGAAGGTCAGGTTAAAAATGCCAATACTCTTCAATATACAGTACAGCCAAAGCGGCACAAACATAATCCTTGGCTACGCCACGGCCAGATTATTAGTCCGCGGCGGCCGAATCGTGTGTTCACGCGGCGTATCGCCGTGGCACTCGGCATCGATCCGCGCAACGACGCCGAGTCTGTATTAACCACGCGTACTTTCGCGGAGTAAATCCGCCGCATACGTACGCGGCGGATCGAGTGAAAAGATATCCACCTACATGTACATACATGTATGTGTAGCGTAGAATTAATTACGCGCAACTGTTTATGTTTCGTTCGATTATCATTATTAAATTTGTAATCCGAAACACACTTCCGAATTTTAATGCTAACGCGTCCTTTGGCAAATTCTAGCGTCAAATAAACAGTGCTAAAATATCCTTTGTTTCATAAAAAGCGCGCGAAAATTATGCAGACATGTAGAACGTCGTTTGGAAATTTTGGGTGTATTTTGTGTTGTATAATAGTGTTTTTCCCAGGCCATTTTAGCGTGGCGAAAAGCCACGCCGCCCTCCCGGATCGCCACGTTGCCCTTTTCAAAGACAAATTTCGCCACGCGCCCTTTTTTTCAAAGGCAAATTTCGCCACGCCCCTTTATCGATAACATCTTTATTGCCTTACGATCTAACTTGGTCCGCAAAATCAGCTTCCTTGATTGTCTGTGACGCTCCGACTGGGCTTGATTTACTCGAGAGACGTCAACGTCTAATCGACTATATTTAATTGAGCAGATTTAATCTATAACAGTGCTCGATTTATAGGTAGGTCTTACTGACTGCTCCAAAGCTGTGAATTAGTCATGCGTGAATAACCCCGTGTCAGTTTCAATCGATAATGCCGGAGGCTATGTTATATCAAGCGCACTTTTCGCTCGGCAATGTGTATTACTTCACGATATAATCATTACTTCGGAGACTTTTGATGAAAAACTCGATGTTATTCTCGTGGCAATTGTGCTTTGCATACATTATTCAGTTATATCAAAACATATATTTTTATGCATAATTACATTTAAATTCACAAACAAAATTATTCTTTATCGTTTTCGTCTTTAAGATAATTATATCTAATTATTGAAATAATTACTGAGACGTATACTAATTTAACAAAATGCGAATAGCGTATACGATTTAACGTTGCTATGCGCACCTGTCGCTTACATCATTTGACATTTTATCAACATGGCGGACTATACAAAATTAAATTGTGACTCGGCAAAAATGGCAAATTACGTCGTAAACGATCGAATTAACGATGGAGATTACACATTAAGAAGGAATTAATGAAATGTCTGTGATAATCAACGATGCATAAAATGTTTTAGATAGCAACAACATTATTTATTTCTTTGTAATCTACTCGGTGGATGTATGTCATGGAAACAAGTGTTTGCATATTGTTAGCGATCAATTTACTCGCAATGTTATTTTAAACATCTGTCGAGATTATTGTTAGAAAATGGGATAAGACAAACATGGTTTCATTTATACGTTAGTGGATCTGTGTATAATCAGATTCATATGCATATATTGCTTTATTATGTTTGTCGTGCTGTACAGTTTATTGAAACAGCATGGAACTTAAATGTACACTGCAAGGTAAATATATTAATATAAATCATATTAAGTTAAATACATCTATTACCATTAAATGTGCTTGTTTATATGTTATTTTTTCCACAACTGCTTCTGATGCGATGACATGTTTCCCCGTAATTCAGGTATTCAGGGAACGTTTTTGCCCTTTTTTTGCCTAAACTGCGCGCTAAAATGCCCTTTTTGAAAGTATTGCGCCATGCCCCTTTGCCCTCCTGGGAAAAACACTATATAAATACATGAACATCACGTCAGGTGTAAATCGCGTGTTCAGTGGAGAAAAAAAACGCCCCGATTAGACATTATTTCATCATCTCTATAAATAGTAACAAATGCCAAAATGTATTTGATACTTAAGGAAATATCGAGAATGTTTGTGTATCGTAAATATTTACCAGCATTTGCTTTAAAACTGGAATATACGGGATTATCGGGTAATTAGTAGCGATATTAACTGTATAATATGAACAAAATAAAACGTGTTTATATACGCATATTCAAACAATAGTTATAATAAGCTGATAATTAACAAAACTACAAATACGTCGTCACCGTCTTGATTATTGATGTGGCTTCAAACTGCTAATTTTCTCAGCTAAAATATAATAGCGGAATCAACATGCAATTAATTTATAAATCCACCATATGCTGGAGCCTTGACCACTTGTATGTGCGAAAACATAATTACGTGACCTTGTTTATGTGTGAAATACATACGCTACAGGCGGGCAACAAACTTAATAATTGGCCAGACACATTAGCTATGCTTACATGTATATGCTAATACAATCCGCGCACAATAAATTTATTATGATTTTAATTATTATTATAATTGTTCTTTCAAAATTTGTTAACTACATGTAACTAATAATTAAAAAAAAAAATATTTCATGATCACATCGACTCCGCATCATGTCGCGGACCGCGGCATGCCTCGGCGGACAGATGCGAAGTTTCGCGGCGAAATGCGACTTGCCGCCGCATACTGACGCGGCTTCAACGACTGACGCGGCATCGACTCGTTTCGCCTTGCCGCCGCGGATCGCGAAATACGTTTGTTCCGCTTTGGCTGTACTGTAATACTGACTCACTTGGCCAATTACTGTCTCAATATATGATACACTTATTGGACCAATTACAGTTTTAATAACACCAGTGTAACAGAACATTTAGTCACAAACGGCAAGTATTTTTATTTAAACATTCCTCAAACATGTCATCGCCCCCAGTACCATAGTACCGCCACCCCAATAATGCCTATATGAATCTGAAGTTGCCCAGTACATAGATATCCTGCTTCTAAAAAAAACAAACATAAAAAATTGCTTCTGCAGGTATGGTCTTGATAAGGTGGGGCTACAAAAACAGATATTTTTTTCAGCAAAACAAAGAGATAAGTTTGATATGTTTTGTTTGAGATATGAGAGAAATGGTGTTTGTTTTGCTCTCGAAATGAACCATGCAATGTGTAAAACACCAGCAGACATATCTGCGGAAACATGTTTTTGTGCTTGAAATGCTTGATTTTCTGGCTCTGTTTACAACATGCAACAGGTGTGGTTCCTTAGTATGATGAAGAAAACTGCACTGATAATGTCTAACAAAATGTGCATTTTGTTGATCAAATAACTTGCAATTTGTCCAAAATCACCCACCATCTGATCTCTCTTGATGTTTATAAATAATTACAGTAATTCCATTGAAGATTTCTTTAGTGCAATTATGCATGCAATAGAAATGTAAAAAATTATAATAATAGTATAGCGTGCAACCTTATTTAACATGCATCTGTTTTTTAAATGGAAATATTAACAGTCCTTGTGCATTTTGTGTAAATCCTTTGTTCTGATTAAAAGCATGCGAAAATAAGACTTCATGTACATCATGACAGTCAATGCCCCCTACTGCGCCGCTTTGAAATAAAATTTCTATTTATTATTTGGCAGGTATAGAAATCATAGCCCTTTAAAGCTTATTACTTATTCTTATTCTTATCATTTGAACAAGAGGGCCAAGATGGCCCTAGTTCGCTCACCTGAGAGGAGTCCGTTCATTCAATCTTTACCAAACGTCAAACTTGACCAAGATATTGTCCAGACAAACATCCTGTTCAAGTTTCATCATTATTAAACCAAAACTCTGGCATATGAATTGATTTTATTTTTGTAAGATTTGACCTGGTGACCTATATTTTGAGTTGACCCCCCTTACCAAACATCAAACTATGCTTGCAAAAAATTAATATTATGACCAAGATTCATAAAATCTGAAACACAATTGTGACCTCTAGAGTGTTTACAAGGATTTTTTATAATATAATGAAAATTTGGACAATCTAAAGGCAATAATTATGTAATATATATAAAACCAATCTTTTCACCAAGTTTCATGATGATTGGGCAAAAAATGTGACTTCTAGAGTGTTCACAAGCTTTTTTTACTATATAAATATAAGAAAACTGCCCCCCCCCCCCTGGCAGCCATGTTATTCAACTGACCAGAACCATTTTCAAACTCAACTCTCATATCAAGGAAACAAATGTTCTGACCAAATTTCATGAAAATTGGGCCAAAAATGTGACTTCTAGAGTATTCACATGTTTTCACTGTATACATACAGAAAATGCCCGCCCACTGGTTGCCATGTTTTTTCATCGATCTGGACCATTTTCAAACTCGTCCAAGATATCAATAAAACCAATGTTTTGACCAACTTTCATGATGATTGGGCAAAAAATGTGACTTCCATAGTGTTTACAAGGTTTCTCTATAGCCAAATATAGAAAACTGCCCCGCCCACTGGCGGCCATGTTTTTCAACAGTCCGGAATCACTTTTGAACTCAACCAACATATCATTAAGAAAAACATTTTGACAAAGTTACATGAAGACTGGGCATGAAATGTGACTTCTACAGTGTTTACAAGTTTTGTCTTTTTTTTTACCTAGTGACCTAGTTTTTGACCTGGCACAACCCAGTTTAGAAATCGACGAGACTTCATTGGGAAGAAGCTTCTGACCAAGTTTCATGAAGATCGGACAATAAATGTGGCCTCTAGAGTGTTTACGAACAAATGTTAACGGACGGCTGACGACGGACAAAGACCGGTCACAAAAGCTCACCTGATCAATCAGGTGTCAGCTAATAAAAAATGGTGGCTATTTTTATTATTTCCGATAACGTTATTATTTTTGGGGAGTTGGTAGCCAGAATAACACTGTATTAATGTATAATGCGCATCAACTTTTATATTTGAATCTTTGAGGTAAAAACTGTGCGCTAAATTTCTTTTTTTTTTCATTTAAGACACTCCATATTTTATAATTCTAACAAATGATATTATTCAACACATCAGCTCATATAGCATCATTTTTATATGCATATAAAATAGCAACAACCATGCCTCTTATTTACCGGTATATCACTATGAAACGTGTAATAATTAACACACATAAAAAAATTATTTTCACCCATCCAACCAGCCTACATGTATATTCTGCCTTGCTTTTCACTTGAGTGTAAGTTGACTGGCAATTTTATTTGCAAAAAAACACACTGCGAATCCAGTTTAGTATTAATTTACAAAAGAATCTATTGTGCCCTTTAATCTGACATATGGCTTGTGTAGACATAGGCATTTAGCAGGTCAATATCAAAGATCAGAGAGGCATTAGATCAGGCCAGAAATTCATTACCTTCAAACCAACTGCTAGGTGAAAATATCAATTTAGCAGACCCTTTGATCTCTAAATGTAATGCAATTTTAACAGACATCAAAGGGGTTGCTGATTGGTCAAGTTGTGGCCACTATTGGCCTTCTCACACTGACAATCACAATCAAAATGGACAGCCTCACAGATTATGCTGAAAAGGCAACTTCGAACATCAAAATAACATGGACTTAAACGATTACAGAACATATGCATTATCAAACTTTTATTAGACAGTATATAACAGTTATAGTAATGGTTCGCTGAATTCACTTTTACTGTAAAAGATAAAAACTGATAATGTCAATATTCTTCAGTCTATCAGTACCTGCCTTTGAATTATAAATTGTCAAACCTCCAAGCTAATTTATTGAAATGAGTACACAGTTTTATTGGTTATTTATCACCAATTTTTTGCAAAGAATGTGCAGTGAATTCCTGACATGTCGGTTTTGATGTTGTGGTCTAATATGAATCAAATGCTTTTAATGAATGAAAAGGCCTTTCAATGGTAAACACAATGGATGTAAAAAACAACAGTTATACTAAGCTTTTTATGTAAATCAAACAACTTTAATTGACTAACTGGCTTTTGAGTCTGCTTGTAAAACTACCAAGGCTATAGATTTATATGGCAAATTACTATTTTATATATAACTTATGCTGTTGTTATCTCATATATCATGACAAATTAGTTCCTTTCCTGTTTAATATCTCAATTGTAAAACATAATAATATCGCAACTTTACTTAACATATTTTCAGACTCTAATGGTATACACTGATTCAATGTACAAGACCCAATATACGTTATGACATACCCCCCCCCCCCCCCCCTCCAAAAAAACTTGTAATACACTGAAAATGCCTGTGAAACAAGATCCATTATACTGTGACAAACAAACGTGTCTTGATTGTCCAAAAATGGACGAATCCTCCCTTTGATCTGTGAGTTGTTAAACAACGCACACAATACATAATTAACACTGTCACAATCACAGTCTCTATCGTTTCATCTACTAACTAGCTTCTATTAAAGAGGGTTAGACAGTTGCGTATGGAACGCCTTCACTGTCTTATAATACTAAAACTTGTGATATTACGTCAATCTGACTGTGTATGAATGCCTGTAACCATTATATATTTGCATAATCACAATATATAAATACATAATTTGAATATATACAGATAAAGCATTAATGTATAAAGACATAATTTCTTATATATAGATAAAATGTAAAAATATACAGATACGAATGTATTATACACAGATAATCTTCCATTGTATAAAGGCATTACTGCTTTATATGAAGGCAAAATATCTTTATATGAACATAAATCGTTATTTAATAATGATAACGAATATTTTCTCATTATATATAGGCATAACTTGTTTATATAAAGGCAAAATACCTTTATATAAACATGAATCGTAATTATATAAACCCATATCGTCTTTATATGCAGATAAAATTTGAAAAATACGTTAAAAATCTTAAATTAATTTATGTAAATATGTTATTTCAACACGTAAAGATAAATTTATAGTACAGAAAGATTTTAATGTTTTGTATGTGCATAAATAGTTGTTTTATTAAGATAATTACGTTATTACATAAATCCATACAAAGTTAAGATGCTTATGAACATCGAAATAAATTACATTAATACCTTATTTCGTAAGCAATATATATAATCTAAATGATTTAAAGATAACATTAAAAATATACGAAGCTTTTATTACACACGGGAGAATTTTTTTTTTGCATTATTTCACAACAATGGATATGGATTTGATACTTGAGCGAATTGGAGTGGAAGAAGGAGTGATACGGCGCTTCAGACAAGAGAAGATAACACCGGACATCATATCACTTATGTTACTGTACGACTTTAATTGCTTGGGTGTAAATGACAAAACAACTATCATGAAATTTCGTGTTGAATGTGTTTGTTAACGGAGTAATCCGTGGTAGCATAATACTAACTTATGTTCATATAAAGATCTTTTGCCTTCATATAAAGAAGTAATGCCTTTATATAATGGAAGATAATATATCTATATATAAGAGAATTATATCTTTATATATTAATGCTTTATAAGTATATATTCAAAATATGTATTTACATATTGTTATTATGCATATACATAATGGTTTCAGGCATTCATATAAAGATCTTTTGCCTTCATATAAAGAAGTAATGCCTTTATATAATGGAATATTATCTGTATATAATACATTCGTATCTGTATATGTTTACATTTTTCTATATATAATAAAAAAATATCTTTATATATTGATGCTTTATAAGTATATATTTGAATAATGTATTTATATATTGTGATTATGCATATGTATAATGGTTACAGGCATTCATGCACAGTCAGATTGACGTAATATCACAAGTATTAGTATAATAAGACAGTCAAGGCGTTCCATAGTTGCGACTGCTAGACCCTGTTGCAAGTAGTGTTTAGTTGCACATTTGTTAGATTAATCATCGCGATAATCAAGACACTATTCACAGTTACATAAGAGCACAGTAACCCTCAACATATTTTCCTACAAATGGACAATACTTACTTTGAAGAAAAGAGGCTATACAGGTAAAAGGATTTCACAGTAGATCAAAGACATACAAGTAGCAATAGCATAACATGGAATTTCCGTCAGGCATGTTAACAACTGATTTCTCGTGCCCTTATATTTTCTTACCGCCCATAAAATTGCTTTCATCTCTTGAAGGTTAACAAATGTCTTATTTTAAATAAGACATCAAAGTTAAACAAAAAAAATAAATGTCAAGATATATTCATATGATCAAAATAAATCAAGAGAAATTATGATAGTGATTGATTTATATTTGAATTGAGAAAGTTTGAAACAAAAACATTGTGTTTTTCTACTAATTATTATTGACTATCGTAATGAAAATGGGATACTATTTTTGTATCATGTTACATGTACAAACAAGAGATGTGTTTGTCAGAAACACAATGCCCCCTAATGCACCGCTTTTTTTGTTGACCTTTGACCTTGAAGGATGACCTTGACCTTTCACCACTCAAAATGTGCAGCTCCATGAGATCCACATGCATGCCCAATATCAAATTGATATGTTCAATATTTCAAGAGTTATTGCAAAACTTTAATGTAAGGTTAAAGTTTTGGGACAGAATGACAGAGTGACAGAATGACAGTCAGGCCAAAAACAATATACCCCCGATCTTTGGATCCGGGCACATAAAAACAAGTCATTAAAATAAAATCATGATAACTTGTCAATACAACTTATTTAATAATCCATCATGAACTGTAAGTAGGATTCCAAAAGAAGAAAATCAGGAAATCATATTAATAAACATTCAGCTCTGATAAAAAGATTGTGTGGCACCTATTGTTTTTAGTCAAATGTGCAATTATGTACATGGTATTAAATTCTTGGCTATTTTTATGATGCACAGACATGTTTGTTTGCCATCTCATAGAGAGGTTAAACAGTCAAGGCTATAATCTGAGTTGAATGCATTAAAATTGAAAATAATTCATAACTCAAAGCAGTCATAAACCACAATTCTTTTTATCCATGGATTGAATACCTTTATTGACTCATCCCAAATCAAGTCAATCATCTAAGTGTATTCCCTTTATAGTCTTTAATTTTCCACAAACCAAACAAAATAGGGACATTAATTGCAGTTTTAGCTTTCTGCCTTATTTACCAGTCTTCAAAGGAAAGCAAAAAATCAAACAGAATCACTTACTAAAGCTGGGTTATTTATTTCTCTTATCATAGAAACAGTGAAACATGTAAAGCAGGGCTGAGTTTCATCAGACGTTTGTATGTTACAACTTTTCTCAGAACATAAATTTGTGAGAGAATAAAAGAAATTCCAAAGGATTCTGTAAATTAAAATCAAATCAAGTTATATTAATTATTACATGTACCTAAAGCAAAGGATTGAGCATATTTTGTTCTTTAATAGCTTCCGAAGTTTCTGCCTGCTCTTATATGTCAAGTGTTTTTTTTCACTTATAGGGGAATGGTGGCGGGGCCCGTCCAAAGGGGAAAAAATGCGTCGTTTTTTAGGAAAAGGGGATAATTAAAAATTCACTTGTTTATATGTAATGATATTTATGATATTATTACACATGTTTGTATGCATATAATATTCACAGCCAAATGTCTTTGTCCTTTTTCTTAAAATTAAAATATATATCAATGATTTTTTCAACATTAAGTTCAGACAGTTCAGCCTTCATGCACAGTCTCAGTTTTTTTAGGCATTTTGAGTCTAATTGGGATCTTTTAAATCGATAAAATGGCAAATTTGAGCACTTTTTATCAATAAAATGGACCAAATTGGAATGATTTTATCAACAAATATTGACACAATATAGATACATCCGGCTTTTTCCATGCCATTTTGGGAGAAAAATGCAATTAATGTGAAATGTCCACTGATTTGGGAAAAACTATTTAATATAACTCTTTATAATAATTCAAAATAATATAAATCATAGTTATATACTTTGTTAGTTGTTTATGAAATAAATTTGAGATATATTTATCATGATTATGAGACAGTTCTTTAACAAACAAAAAAAAATAAATGTTTTTTTTTAACTTCTTGAGGGGATTTTTTTACAAAATGGGGGAAAAATATATACTCTTTTTTGAGATGAATGGGGCTGAATATCGGCCCCAAAATTGCCATAAAAAAAACACTGATGTCTTACCAAATTATATAACCAATGCTTGCCAAATTATCATTTTAACTTTTAATATGGCCAGCTGTTGTTATATTAGTATTTTCAAAATTTGTGTACCACCAAATGGTGAAAGTACCAAAGCAGTTAAAACCACTGAGACCTCTTTACAAACCAGTTGATAGCTCTCATTTTGTGAGAAAAAAAAATTAAACAAGGGCTGTTTGTAAAACATGCATGCCCCCCATATGGGCTGTCCGTTGTAGTGGCAGCCATTGTGTGAATACGTTTTTTGTCACTGTGACCTTGACCTTTGACCTAGTGACCTGAAAATCAATAGGGGTCATCTGCGAGTCACGATCAATGTACCTATGAAGTGTCATGATCCTAGGCAAAAGCGTTCTTGATTTATCATCCAAAAATCATTTTACTTTTTCTGGACACCGTGACCTAGACCTTTGACCTTGTGACCTCAAAATCAATAGGGGTCATCTGCGAGTCATGATCAATCTACCTGTGAAGTTTCATGTACCTAGGCATATGCGTTCTTGAGTTATCATCCGAAAACCATTGTACTATTTCTGGTCACCGTGACCTTGACCTTTGACCTAGTGACCTCAAAATCAATAGGGGTCATCTGCGAGTCATGATCAATCTACCCATGAAGTTTCATGATCCTAGGCGTATGCATTCTTGAGTTATCATCTGGAAACCATTTTACTATTTTGGGTCACCGTGACCTTGACCTTTGACCTAGTGACCTCAAAATCAATAGGGGTCATCTGCGAGTCATGATCAATCTACCCATGAAGTTTCATGATCCTAGGCGTATGCGTTCTTGAGTTATCATTCAAAAACCATTTTACTATTTCAGGTCACCTTGACCTTTGACCTAGTGACCTCAAAATCAATAGGGGTCATCTGCTAGTCATGATCAATGTACCTATGAAGTTTCATGATCCTAGGCCCAAGCGTTCTTGAGTTATCGTCTGACAACCACCTGGTGGACCGACCGACATGAGCAAAGCAATATACCCCCTCTTCTTCGAAGGGGGGCATAATAAATAATTTGTCTGAGGGAATGGTGCACTATTACAGCCCCTGATATAATGTAAGGAAAACACCCAAGGAACTACAAACATGTCCCTTTACCGGCCCGATACTCTCACTTTCTAAGATTACATGAGTGTTTAACATTAGATTGTTGCCTGAGATTTGGATCTCTAAACTATCTGTTACAAAACACATTTAACCCTTTACCACTTAGAAACAAAGTGAAAATGACTATGTGCAAACAGCATAGAACCAGAACAGCCTGCGAGTAACTCGCGGTCTGTTCAGGTTTTATGTTGTTTGCTGCTCATCAGTATCTAAGGCTTGGAAATAAAGCCTTAACATACATATAACTTTCTAGGGGACTACAATGCATAAAATAGGTATCTAAGTGGTAAAGGATATATACATATAGAATGTTTTAGTTATTACAGTATGAATGAGACTTTTATAATGAACATTTAACATTTACTGACTTCTGCCCTGCCTCCCTCCAAATCTCTGATCTAACATCTTGGCAGGCTGGGTGGATACAATGTTACTGATAACCACCAACTTCAAAGAGATTTCCAAATGTTTAAGGGAAAATAAAGCTCAACACAATTCTCTGATTCAATGATTAGTCAATTACAAGTATTGGCTGATCGGATACCTGTGTTGCCTCTCTGGGACCACTCACAGAGTGATTCAGCAGGGCTTGGTCCCAAGAAAACAGCTGTTACTCAGCTGTGAAATGAAATATTGGTAATCATTATCTGTTCCATGTAGCAGCTATAATAGAGACATCCTACTTTAAAGTGCATGGTTAATGGTTTAATAGTCACTACCAAAGTTTTGCGAGTGATTAATTGCTTTAATTAATTATTTACACTGAATGCATCATCTTAGTGTATTCAGCAGGTACAAGCAACTACAATACACAAAATTGCACTGTGCTCTGTGAAAAGGGGGTTTAATACATGTGCAAAAAGTGTTGTCACAGATAGAAAAACTGGGATTAATGCATGCGCGTAGTGTAAACCCAGATTAGCCTGCGCATTATGCAGGGACAACATTTTCTGATTTAACTGGATATTTGCTATGAGGAGAATTTAAATTAGAAATAAAGTAACCCATTTAAGCGGACAGTTTTATCAATGATTAGCCTGTGTGGACTGCACAGGCTAATCTGGGATGACACTTTAAGCACATGTATAAAGCCCAGTTTTCCCAGAAAGAGGCTCATATGAGGAGGAGAGCATGGGGCACAAGCAGGACCTTGAATAGAAAGTGAGGAGGAGAGCATGGGGCACAAGCAGGACCTTGAATAGAAAGTGAGGAGGAGAGCATGGGGCACAAGCAGGACCTTGAATAGAAAGTGAGGAGGAGAGCATGAGGCACAAGCAGGACCTTGAATAGAAAGTGAGGAGGAGAGCATGGGGCACAAGCAGGACCTTGAATAGAAAGTGAGGAGGAGAGCATGGGGCACAAGCAGGACCTTGAATGGAAAGTGAGGAGGAGAGCATGGGGCACAAGCAGGACCTTGAATAGAAAGTGAGGAGGAGAGCATGGGGCACAAGCAGGACCTTGAATAGAAAGTGGAGGAGAGCATGGGGCACAAGCAGGACCTTGAATAGAAAGTGAGGAGGAGAGCATGGGGCACAAGCAGGACCTTGAATAGAAAGTGGAGGAGAGCATGGGGCACAAGCAGGACCTTGAATAGAAAGTGAGGAGGAGAGCATGGGGCACAAGCAGGACCTTAAATAGAAAGTGGAGGAGAGCATGGGGCACAAGCAGGACCTTGAATAGATAGTGAGGAGGAGAGCATGGGGCACAAGCAGGACCTTGAATAGAAAGTGAGGAGGAGAGCATGGGGCACAAGCAGGACCTTGAATAGAAAGTGAGGAGGAGAGCATGGGGCACAAGCAGGACCTTGAATAGAAAGTGAGGAGGAGAGCATGGGGCACAAGCAGGACCTTGAATAGAAAGTGAGGAGGAGAGCATGGGGCACAAGCAGGACCTTGAATAGAAAGTGAGGAGGAGAGCATGGGGCACAAGCAGGACCTTGAATAGAAAGTGAGGAGGAGAGCATGGGGCACAAGCAGGACCTTGAATAGAAAGAGAGGAGGAGAGCATCAGGCACAAGCAGGACCTTGAATAGAAAGTGAGGAGGAGAGCATGGGGCACAAGCAGGACCTTGAATAGAAAGTGATGAGGAGAGCATGGGGCACAAGCAGGACCTTGAATAGAAAGTGGAGGAGAGCATGGGGCACAAGCAGGACCTTGAATAGAAAGTGATACATTACAGGCCGTTATTTTATTCTCCATGTACATGCTAAGTACTCACTGCTTTCGCTTACGACTTATACAACGATCTTAAAGACTAAGTCTGCTTGTACTATTTTGAGCGAATACATTTAAAAGAAAAGAAATTACATGAATGTCAGTAATAATGAGTATAAATTGAGTCAAATTAAATCCCTGCCTTTGTTTTATGTTCCACATTTATGAAACATTAGCAAAATCACAGGAAATAAATGCAATTTCTACTAACTACATTTTTTGAATTCACATATTGCTACAATGTATTATTAATGCCTTTTCTATAATAATAACAATAGAATCGGAAATGATGCCAAGTTAAGAATATTCAAAACTGCCATGCTCACAGGACAATCTGCAGCTGATGTACATTACTATTGCAGCTGCTTTCAGGGAAATTATTGCAGAGTTTACTGGGTCTCTTATGAAACAAAATTAGAGGCTGGGAATTAAACTTGCTTGTCCTTTGAAATTTAAACCAACACACTTGTCTTGAACATGCACTTCTGCAAGCACATAGCCTGCATTTAATATTATAACATTCAGAATCGCAGGTTTTGAGTTGTACAGTGTTATACCCTATGCTAAACATTTCATAACAGTTTACAAATTGTGCCATGATGCTTTATAAAACATAACTATGTGAAAAGGGCCTGAAAATACAAATTTTATTTAAATGATAGTTGCCAAGACATTAACAACCATTTTTTTAAACGCCATACATTTTAAGTGTTTTTTTCACCATTTTGGGAATGGGGCCGGGACCCTTTGTATAAGGAAAATCACAGCATTTTGACCAAAATTGGGAAATTGGTAATGTGTATTGTCGTTTTTTTTGCTAGCAAATGCTTCAAAAATGAGAATTAAAGTATATTAAATATTATAATAAAATAAAGTGAAACTTGTAGAGCTGGATGGGAGATAAACTTTTTTTGGAAACCTCCAAATGGGAAATGTGCAGTCCCATTGGAAACCTTCAATTGGGAAATGTGCAGACAGTGCAGTCCCATTTGGAAAAATATATACTTTTTTCCATGGGGAATGGGTCCGGATACCAGCCCCATGCAGATTTTGAACAAAATAAAACACAGGTAGTAGGTCATATGCAAAAACACATTTATATGATTTATATGCTATAAATAAATTGATTATATAAGTATAATATAAATATTATATTTCCATTTTTGAATTTTCAGATTACCAGAAAGCTGCTTTTTAAAGCACCCAAACTGTGGCAACATAAAAATACAGGCTGCTAAGAAGGTGTCAATCAACAAGACTTACAACTTATTGAATGTGACTTTTTTTATGACATTGTTAAATGTGTTGTTATTATTAATAATACTGTTATTAAATCAATTTATTTAACATACTGTAAAATGCTCAGTTTTTGTTTGTATTATAAAAATAATTCGCCCCATTAATGCAAAATTTAGGTACCATATGCCTTCTAATTATTACACTGTAACTCCAATATAGTGCGGTTCGTTATAACCCTGTGTCCAAAATAACGCGGGGGTGCTTGATCCCGTTTTTTCTCCAACCTTCCATTTCTGACTCAAATCAATGTTATGCAACTACTTGTATTTTCAGAAAATTCAAAGATGGCGGCGATCACAGCTTGCTTGCTTTATCCGTCTGTTTAACCGATTTTAATCGATTAGAAGTTAAACTACACGAGATAGCTAACTGGTGTTAATCTGTTGTGTAATGTCAATAAAGGTGTGAAAACTCACGAGTCAGTGTTTATTACATGTATTCCCTATCAGAGCGGTTCAGTGCGCTATTTTCAATAAGGTAAGTGCAAGTGGAATAATTATCAAATAAAAGTTATTCAAAACGATTAAAACATTTTTACTTTATTTGATTGCAGTTTGTCTATATGAAAGGAGCGGCTGTGAAATATTCTGCGCACAGTAAGTATAAAACAGGGTAAGATTTTGTGACATTTCATTATCGTTCTGATATTATTGAGTACAGCAACATGGAATCACGAAAAAGGAAGGCTTACAGTATTGCAGAGAAATTGAATGTAGTTGCGCAGTCAACGGTTTCGAGAGACCTAAACATCTAAGAATCTACACTGCGTGGTTGGTTAAAAGATGAGTCAAAACTGCAATCAAGTCTGGCAGACATGGACTGCGAAGGGTCAAAGCGGAAACGCCAGCAAACCGCAAAAGATCCTCAACTGGAAAAAGCCATGATAGACTGGTTCAACCAGGAACGGAGTGAAGGAAACACTCTATCGGGGCCAATCGTGCAAGGCCAAGCAAAGGTCTTCCACGAACATATACACGGCGTGGGTGCAGGAGGGTTTGAAGGCAGCAGCGGTTGGCTTCGAAACTACAAGAGCCAACACGACTCACACAATGTCCGTATCAGGGGAGAACAGCGATCTGCGGACAAAGCGGGCGCTACTGAATACCCACCGCTCCTGAAAAAGATCATTGACGAAGGCCATATGGGCCAGAACAGATATATAACGCAGACGAGACCGGCCTTTACTTCAAGATGCTGCCAGACCGAACCCTTGCCAAGCGAACAGATGACCAGAAGACACTGGGGTTCAAACAGGCGAAGAACCGTGTCACCATTTTGCTGTGTACAAACAGTACAGGAACACAAAAGCTACCCCATTGGTCATCGGCAAGTTCGCAAAGCTGAGGTGCTTCCATCATTTGAACATGGAAATGCTGCCCGTGGTATACAACCACAGCGCAAACGCGTGGATGACGTCAGCCATTTTTGAAAACTGATTCCATCGGCACTTTGTTCCTGCCGTTCGCCGTCACCTTCGTCAACAGCGGCTCCCGGCAAAGGCGCTTCTGCTGCTAGATTACTGCGGGCCCACCCAAAGACGTTGTTCTCCAATGACAAGAAGATTGTCATCTCATTCTTGCCGAAAAACACAACGTCGAAAATCCAACCGATGGACATGGGCATCATTGCGACCTCGAAACGTCTATACCGGCGCCAGCTGGTCAGATCAGTGACAGCCAGGGGTGACCTCAGACTCCCAGATTTCCTTAAAAGGCTGACAATCAACTTAGAGGCAATCTACATGTTCGACAGCGCCTGGCAAGAGGTATCAAGGCAAACCATCCATGGCTGTTGGCGAAGGGTCTTAAGAGATGCGATCGGCAGCAATGAAGCAGACGACAGCGATGGGGAGTTTTAGGGATTCAGCGCTGCAGAGGTTTCTCAGGCAGAAAAACATCTTGCGGACTTAAACTCCTTCTCGGCAGTCAATGTCAACAAATCCCGCGATGCGTTTGGCGTGACGGATGATGAAATCGATCAGTGGCTTAAGATTGACAATGAGCTCGCAACCACAGTGCATCTTACCAACGAGGAGATCGTGGCTAACGCTACTGGTGCATGTACAGAGGCCGACGAGAACGATGACTACGACGAAGAAGAAATGGAACCGCTACCTGCGATGTCATCCATCGTCAGAGGCCTCCAGGAAGGTCTCCGCTGGCTGGAGACCTCTGCTGACGGAACATCGGCGCAGACGTGTAATCTGGGCAACATCATTGCCCTTGCACGAGCCGCAGCCAGAGACTCGTGCAAGCAGAGAAAGCTGACGGAATATTTCACATTTCATAGCAAATAGATGAATTATCTGTTTATGTTTTGTATGTATATATAATGTATTGTATTTCATTGTATAAACTTTGACTGTGTTATCGTTTATTATATGCTATACATGATTGATTAATAAAAAGATCTTTGTGTATGTTTAATGTTTCAGTTTGTGTACGAATAACAAATTAAAGAATCCTAACAATTTATTTGTGCATGCTAACGAAGTTACTTAATAACAGAGATTCACTTTAATTTTTGCAATTTATCGGAAAGTCCACGGGAAGCACGATTTTTACATGACGCATATGACACAATAAAACCAATCCTTTGTACATGTATTGTATTGCATTCAATCTAAATTTAAATTTGCTCGTCCAATTAAAGCTCTGTCCCATAATGCACTGTACTCTTTTTCTGAAAATTGGCGTCAGCATATGGATGTGGATGTGTTTATGAAATTATAAACATATTTCTCGTCATAAATGTTAAAAAATTTTTTTTTTCGTAATTGATGTTGTAATTATATTGGATTATCGGATACATGTGTACATTAGAAAAGCGGTATGTATAATGTTATCGTTCGATTTCGTTTATATGCAAGTATTTGCGGATGACAACACAGCATGGCAATACCAGAACCTAAATTATAGGCTATACTTTACCTGTTTTTATATCCCCCTGCAATAAATAAGCTCAAAACTTATAATGCTGTCCGTTAATAACGCTGTTGCGTGGCTTGGACCCCTTCATCTTCGTTATATTGGAGTTACAGTGTATGTATCCCGGAAAAAGCAACTTTTTGGAAAAAAACACTAATCTGCTGGTACAAATAAACATGACCCATTTATAGTCCTTTCAAAATCACACACCGTATCAACCATTATTATTTAAAGTAAATTAAGCTATCATTGCTTAGTATAATGGACCAGCGTTGTTTGTACCGGGGTGATTAGTGGGTTTTTCTAAACTCGTGCTTTTCCGGCATCAGTCCAATTCAATGTCAACTTTTTAAAGCCCAGAGGGAAACCTGTAAGCAACTCATTTTTGTAAACTGTTTACATCAAACGAATCAACATGATCTTGATTGCCCCAATGTAGCCCCAGACAGTGTGGCTAAAACTTTTTGAATTCTGCGAAAGTCAGTGTCAACAACTTTTTAAAGCCCAGAGGGAACCCTGTAAGCAACTCATTTTTTTAAACTGTTAACTTCAAACGAATCAACATGATCTTGATTGCCCCAATGTAGCTCCAGACAGTGTGGCAAAAACTTTTTGAATTCTAGGAAAGTCAGTGTCAACAACTTTTTAAAGCCCTGAGAGGGAACCCTGTAAGCAACTCATTTTTGTCAACTGTTAAAATCAAAAGAATTATTGGAAGTACAGTGATTCAGTAGTCCTTGATTTTACATGGAAAAGATAACTAATTTGTTAATCATCAAATTGAACCAACATTTATTTCACACTATGCGACCCGTGATTTTTGCCTTATTGCCGAGTCATGGTGGACAGTTTGATTTTTTAGTGGAAAATCACCAAGATTTCATGTAATTCGTTTCTCCGCCGTCACACGAGTGCAAGATAATCTTAGTGGTGATTCCCCACAATTTTGTGGTGATTCACCGCGATTTGCCTTGATGGCAGTGGATATCGGTGACATCGGTGATTTGCCAATGCATGCATATAAACCGAATTGAATCTATTACTGTGTACAAACCGTTTTTCTAATGTTCACATTTATGCGATACAACATCACTTACGAAAAAATAATAATCTTAAAAGATTTATGACAATAAATATGTTTAAGAATTTCATAAACACAGCCATATGCCTACTACATTTTTCAGAAGTGTAAAGAGTACAGTGCATTATGGGACACAGCTTTCATTGGACCAGCGAATTTAAATTAAGATTGAATGGAATACGATCAAATGTTTTATTGTGTCATATGCAGCAGGGTTCTCAATAACAGCCAGCAGCCGCCGACCAAATCAGCTGTTTGAAATCAGATTTTGACCGGTTGAAATTCACTCAGATTTGGAAAATCGGCAACTGAATTTTCTAAATTTGCGTGTCTTTTCGGTAATTTGGTTATTATTTGCTATTAAGCAAAGACGTTGATTCATTATCTACCTTAACGCATTACAACAACAACAATGAAAAGGAGCATATTTGAATCGGTCAAAAAGCAGTAAAATATTTTGACGTTCTGTTCCATCACATGTTGAGTTAAAAAAATTTAAAAGTAATAAAGAGCTTTTTCCATTTACCTTTATTAAGTTAAAAAAAGCTAAAATTAATAAAATGCACACAAAAATGCTCAAATTTAAGTGCCTGGTTGACCACTAAAATAGCAATAAAATGGCCCAAAATGCAGGAAATCAAGTGCTCAATTTAAACAATTTCAAGAGGAGCAAAATTGCCCTCCGGACCCCCCTTGTAGGCCTGTTGGTTTCACATTTGGGCCTGTTGGCTCAAAAGTTTTTGAGAACCCTGTGCAGTCAGGTAAAAACATGCTTCCCGGAGACTTTCTGATAACGGGTAAAAATTAAAGTGAATATCTGTTAACAGTTTCACTCACTGTGTTAGCATGTTAATAAATCGTCTGGATTATTGCATTTATTTTTCTTACATGTACTGCTCTGATAGGGAATACATGTAATAAACACTGACTCGCAAGTTGTTCACACCTTAATTGACATTATACAACAGATTAACACCAATTAGCTGTCAAAGGTTGTTTAACCTCTTAGCGATTAAAATCAGTTAAACGGACCGATAAAGCAATGAAGCTGTGATCATCACAGCGCTTCCGTTAGTGGACGTCCGGGCGTAAATTACGCCCGAAAACGGCAGGCATACATCCATTATGCAAATGGTGGAAGTCCCTTAGACATCCGATAATACGTATGTACGCTATTTTCTTATACACAACACATACAAATGTCAACAGTAAATCGGGTTATTCAGACCATTAACTCCGCCTTAAGAGCTACTGTTTTCAATGAATTTCACAGCGAGTGGCCAATATTGATTTTTACAGCTGTCAATCAAAGTCTTCTTGGTAAGGGCATCAGCCAATCAGCGCTCAGGCAGCAGAATACACACCGACCCCACGTGAAGCTGTATACAATCAAAGTACTGACAGTACTGGTGTGACGATGCTTTTGAGAGGATGGATATAAAAGCATCAAGTTAAGTTTATCTACATCACCACAATCACCACAATTGTGTATGTTGGTACGAAAAAAAAATTTGGTAAACAAATTTTGCGAAACAAATTTGGGTATGAAAACAAATTTGGGTACAAAAAAAAATTTGGGAACAAAAAAATTGGGACCGAATTTTTTTTGGGTACGAACAAAAAATTGGGAAAGAAAAAAAAATTGGGTACGAAAAAAAAATGGGGGAACGGGAAAGTAGTACCTGTGGGGAACTTGACCCACTCGCACATTTTCGGCCCTTTCCGTCAAACATCAGATAAGTTCCTCGAAGGCAATAGTATAAATACACATTTCGGAAGCGGTAATGCGGTCCTACCTACGCGCGTCAAAATGTAAGCGAAATATGTACACAAATCTCTCAGGAATGATTGAATTAACGAAGAAAATCGTGTATTGATGTAAGTTTTTTGAAGAAATGTGCAGAAAATAATATTAAACAAGAGCTGTGTTTGTGAAACACAATGCCCTCTGCTGCACAGCTTTAAAGCCATTTACTTTACCTTTGACCTTGAAGGATGACCTTGACCTTTCACCACTCAAAATGTGCAGCTCGATGACATACACATGCATGCCGAATATGGAGTTGCTATCTTCAATATTGCAAAATTTGACCTTTGACCTTGACCTTGAAGGATGACCTTGACCTTTCACCAATCAATATGTGCAGCTCTATGAGATACGCATGCACGCCAATATTGAAAAACTTATGGCCAATGTTAAAGTGTTCGGACAGACAGACAGAGGCTTTATATTTGACATTTGACCTTGAAGGATGACCTTCACCTTCACCTATCACAACTGAAAATGTGCAGCTCCATGAGATGCACATGTATGCCAAATATCAAGTTGCTATGTTAAATATTAAAAAAGTTATGGCCATTAAAGTTTTCGGACAGACGAACAGACTGACACACTGACTGACTGACAGTTCAACTGATATAGGCCACCCTACCGGGGGCATAAAAAGCAATGGCGATATTTTTCTCAGCCACATAATTGTTAATAGTTTGATGTCACAAAATGAAAGTGAAAGTAGAACTGTCAAAAATGACAACTTGTCAACGTGTTGTTTTTGCTGGCACGAGAGGGCGATTACACTCAATGTGTTCACATTTTGACCATAGGCTTTGTCAATGACCTTTATAGTATGGGTAGCTTTGATATTATTTATTGCTATCATGTAACTGCATGATTGTGTATATGTTTACAAAACACATTTAGCATAAGTAATGATATAAATATACTGATTGAGCTTATAATAATCTGAGAACTATAGCCAGGTCAATTAAGGACTTAAAATACAATTTTGTGTCCTGATTTCATGAAGAAATGACCATGCATGTCCTAGATTTCAAATTCAAGGCCCTGGTGTGACACATTGGTAGCATTACCGTTAAACTGTGAGGCTTATGAATTTAGTTTTTATTAAACTATCTAAGGAAATCTAAATCAGGCAATGATTTTTCTTGTTTTAATACAGTCATAGATCAGTTGTAGCCTCTAAGTAATGACCAATTTTTGCTTACTTGTCACACCCTTAAAACTTTCCACACGTTTATAATAGCAAATCTGGATTTAGGTGATCTTCAATGGTACATTTAAACTTTAGCTCTGTTACAAGAGTGCTGGTAAAGTCCAGTCACATATTTAAATCTAGGCCATGTCAAAATCAAAGTGTCAAAGACAAATAAAAGATGCGTTCATTAATTATTGTCCAGTTGTTTACAACTGCAGCTGTAAGTTTTTATATAATATGACAGATGAACATCATGTGAGATAAAATTCACATTATCATTGTATATCAGGTTTAGCAGCCTTTTAGATAACAAAGTATATAAGTTTTCAATGTCGCTTCTGGGGATCAAACCCGTAGGGCTTTTAGGAAGATTCTGAAATTTTTGATCCCTCGAGAGCAACCAAACCAAAAATTAAGTCAAATATTGCCGACTCGGTTTTTTGAGTCAGTTCATGAGGGATAATGGAGCTCGATTGGTCATTGTTGGCTCTGGTACTACTTACATGTACCCCGGGTACTCATAAGTATACTTACATATACCCTGGGTACTCTAAGTATACTTACATGTACCCCAGGTACGGTAAATAAACGTAATTGTACTCGGTCCATATTAGACTGTACCGGAGTTGTATTCGCACCCAAAATCCGATGTCGTAAAACGTGCAACCAATTATCTTAAACACACTTCTCTTAAAAAAACACTGCATCAACATGCTTTTTGAGTATGTGTTCCGATAATATAGAGGCCGTTCTACAGAAAATTGACATAAATGTGAAGGGCTTAACACTAAGGCACGTCCGAACGACATTCACTGCCTGTACCTTGGTCCGGGCTAGCCAATGTCCCAGGAACATGCCCGACCGGTCGTGTGTATTTTGGGCGGGATTATATGTTCTATATCAATAAACTGCGTTTTAAATAAGCTTTTCAAAGATGCAAAAATCTTGATACAGTATGATCAGATGACAATTAAATCCCAGAGTGAGTTCGGAGACAACGAACGGATCGTATCTCGAAATAGATTCGGAGCCCCCTGATTGCAATCAAAAAGAGGCCGACAATTCAGAAAATCCCCGGCGGTTTTCCTGGTAAAACACGTCAGTACCTATTTTTAAACGGAATGCCGCTAGACACGGTTTTTTATTGGTTTCCTCAAAGTGACATGTTTTCTCAATGAAAATACGTTTGAAACTAAAAGCCGGGATCGCCCAGGATTGTCTGGAATGATAAAGGTATAAAACTCGACATTAACACAAAGTAACTATAAAATTAATAGTTATTTATCAATTTTAAATAATTTTAATTTGTTGTCATTATGGAAAAGTTATTCCATCCTTTAGACGATTAATAAATCCATTTAGAGGAAGATAGAGACTTTATTAAGATTAGAAGTGTTTTGACAATATTTTTTACGAATTCAATTAGCAAAACTAATATTAATGGTCGATCCCGGCTTTTAGTAGAGAGTTAACCCTGTACAATTGTTACAACTACCGTAACACGTTATTTATTTTGCTAAGATTCACTTACCATTTCTTTTAAGACGGTAGCCCGGCAATCTATGTTAAAAAGGTTTCAACGTTCATGTCATTGTTTAAGTTTGGCTTTACAGGTGGGCATGGGGGTTCCTCGGATACGAAAAGAAAAGGGAAGGAGGAAAGTAAGAGAAAGTATTATGAGGAAATAAAAAACAAGAAAATTTCTCCAGAAATGGCGTGAAGATTACAAATAGTTGTCTTAAATAGATGAATATTGAATTCAATAGCATTATATAGTAAGGCAAGCTAATAAGAATAATTTAATCATAATTGCACATCTCCAAGCACAAGAAAATACAAGTTGAATGATAAATATAAAGGTTTTTATAATACTTGGGTCAGGGCACATGAAAGATTGGTCAGGGCTAGTAGGTTCTGCATTTACTAGCCCGAACGGGCTAGTTGAAAAATAGTTAGTGTTAAGCCCTGATGTGTATATATAATTATTACAAAAAAAAAGTCGACAACTACTGATTTAGGGTTAAATTTCCCGGGTACATTTTAGTATATTTACCGTACCCGGGATACATGTAAGTATACTTAAGAGTACCCGGGGTGCATGTACGTAGTACCCGAGCTGACAATGAACAATCGAGCGATACTGGAAGGTGCAACATCTCTCACGCCCCCTAGCATCGCCTTTAGCAGTATTCAATTCTCAACAGGAAAGTGCTGGAGTCATTGATCCCGAGGGACAAGAAAAACAATTGATTAATGTTCGAAATAAATAATTTGATTAATGACAATTCTATTATTTGAGCCAGGTCACAGGAAAAGCGCAGTCAAATCAGTATCCAATTAAATTATTTATTATTGTCAGAAAAACGCTTTAAAGCAAACAGCTTTCAAGCTACTGCAGGCTGCTCTAGATCCAAACTGGCCACAATCGCTTAATGTTTCTTTTACTGTGACACAGTTCATTTAACTTTAAAATGATAAAAAGTACTAACACTTAGAAAGAGTACTAACCAGTAAAGAGTTTGAAATCAATGTTGAATCTCAGGACAGCTTGGTGATCTGCAAATCCCCGATGAACTGTTGATATCGGGTATCATAGTCATTCGATAAGTCGCAAAATGCTCGAATACAATTTATAAAGCACAATGTGACTTATATTGATAACTAAAAATACCAGTAATCAGTATGCCAGTTTTGCTGTGTCAAGCTGTTACGATCCAGAAAGTCCTTCATTCACATCGAGTATATATCCTTCGAATTCCAACTATTGTTGTCATAAGCGGAGATTTAGTGAATAAATAATTCATATATCCTAAATGACAACTTCTAAATAGCGAAACAAGCCAATGTATGCAGTAAGAAAGTTTTGAATCGAGACTCTCATTAAGGCGGCCATTGTTGAATGTTGAAACACGAACGACAACTCTGCTAGGAGAATGTTATCAATGCTTCTATGCAGTGGCGTATGCAAAAGGGAAGTAACTGAAAAATCGAGTTATCTCAATCGGACTGGCTCGGTCTTTTACATAGGCCGCCATTGTAAAAAATTTTAGGGTGATTATCAAACCTTGGACGCTGCTGTTCCAGCATCTTCAAAAAGCATTAGCAACCTCTGCGTTATGATGTGTTTATTCAGCAATCAAATATTTGAGTTCACGCTTTCCCCGAGGAAGAATGACATGATGTCGTACATGAAGTCTAATTTTCGCATGATTTTCATATGTACACGAAATACACGAGAAATGTTTATTTGTTGCTAAAATTTTCGTAACTTTCCGTGAATAATAAAATCTGGAAATGATTTCGGATAACACATTTGTTTATACACATTTGAAAATAAGCAGTCTGCAAAATTAACCCATTGCCTGATTGCCAATGTGATGAAATCTCGGCTCTGGCGAAAAAAAAAATTATCTATCGATCGCCTGATTTGCGATGAAAAAAAATCTGAAGACAGTTTGGAAATAAACCGACAAATAATAAATTCACGAAAATTTGTTCGCGTGCGCGATAATTTGAGAACGAATTTAATAGTCGGCATTCCGGAAATTTTCAGTACCGATTTTTATTTTATTTATTTATTTACAAATTGTTAGCAGATGGTACAGACATGAACTGCAACTGACGAAATATCTTTGCTAGTTTCCAAAAATCTTATTAGTCAAATGTCCGCCATCTTGAAATATTTTAAGTGTCGATTAGCAAAGTAAAGTAGTGCAATAGCATATTGTAAAGCAATATGTTAACCAAATTATATATTGCGAACGTATTTAATTAGTAATTGGTTTTCATTTTCTGCAGTCAAAACGATGTGCACAGATTATTTCATGTGCAAAACACGTACATTTTTTCGGACAGTCGTTTTCGGATACAGTATTTGTTGTCGATCATAATTTACATGTAACATTTTAAATTCAGTCGTTGATTTGTCATAATTACTAAATATGAACTGTGCTCTATTTTCTCAAATCGCGTCAAGTGATTAACGCATGTTCAATAGGAATTCCCCCATCCCACAATTCAACTTGCGTAAAATGGCGGACGTTTAGGGACGTCAATATTGTCTGTATTTTGTTTTTGAAAATAGAAATCATTATAATACTGGTTATTGGGTAATAGATACGAGTTGGAACATGTACGTATATTAAAATTCTAAAATGAAATCAGGACTTCAAAATTTATGCCTGCGACGTCCAAAAATTTAGGCTTGGAAGTCAGGACTTCCAACTTTTAAAAGCTAACGAAAGCGCTGGATCATCACCATCTTTGTACCAGATTGCCGAATTTCGAAATTCAGATTTCCAGTTTGCGAAGTCGTTATTTGCCAATTTCCAATGGGCCGAATATTAATTATTTCGGTTATATACAATGTATCCTAGTTTAGGGAATGCATATTATTGGAATGTATAATGTTATTGTATATGTTACATGTAAGTGTAACCGTCAACGCAAATCGAGAAAAAAGGTGAATCACGGCGGTTTGCCGTGATTCGCGCTGATTGCTAAATACATACATCGCACTACAGTCACAGTGGCATTGCCTAGACATCACCCAAATTTTTATTGTCCCTCGGAATCACCGCGATTTGTCACGTTGCATCGATCGGGGAGATGGGAGATGTATGCAAAAATCACAGGTCGAGTAGTGTACAAACATGAGTGACTGAGTTCCAATTACAGTACAATTAAGAGATACATAATAATAATAATAATAATAATAATTATAATAATAATAATAATTATAATTATAATAATAATACTAATAATAATAATAACAATAATACTAATAATAATAATTGACAAAAGCACCTTTTGACACCTTGACCTTGCAAAATTACAGCAACAGATGCAAGGTTGAATTAAAATGCACCTTTTGTCAAATTCCATAGCATACTAAATTATGGGAAAGGAAATTATGCTGAGAAGTCACATTGCAAACACCATACAATTATAAGTATTATAAAGTGTAATAAAAACATACCAAAGTACAGGCTTGCAAAAGATTTGCAACCAGCCAAATTATGGTACAGTTTCAACTTGTCTTCAGATCTTATTTTTGGGCAACAAATATTTCCTGTAACCTATGCATTAAACTATCTGTTTTCCATCCTAAATGCCTGTTACACTCTGCTTTTCACGCCTCATTACGCGGCACAATCTTTAAATCAGAATGCTTTAAAAAAACACTGCCCCTTGCCAATGAAACATTATTTTTAAGGCAAAAGAAAAAAGCAAGAAGGCAATAAAATGTATTCAGATCAAACGACTTCATGCCTATCAAAAATCAACCATGAAAGAATTCGCTTTTCTCATGTTGGAGTGTTATTTTCCCCTCTTTAATCCTTCAATGGAAAATTCTTTATTTGTAGTCTCTAACATCTAGATAACAGTCTAGGTTATGCATTGTTGTCTATACAAACTTGTTTCCCCCATAAGTGTTTTTCTTGTGGTTTACTGTGTCTGGCCAGTTAAAGCAAATGTTTATTTAATTAAAGCAGGGTCAGTTACATCTAGACTAACAACTATGCTTTATCTGATGGGTACTCAACCATAGAAGCTCTCATCGAGAAATAAGGAAATATTAACAATCAAAATGCGTTAGTTCAAATGTTTCACACTAGATAAGATTATCTGTTTTACTGTTGGCACTACTTTCTGGTTAACACTTTACCACTGATACATTTGTAGTCCCTAAGAAAGTAAATTGGAGCTATCCTGTCCAATTAAGAGACCACAAAACTTTAGGTGACTTTATAGTAGACAGCATTTAAGCTCCTGACAAGACTGTGAGATTGGGCATGCAGGTCTTGAGTTACGCTGGACGCATATGGCATAGACACATTTTCATATCATGTGGTCATTAAACAATGCATGTTTAAATGTACAACTGTTTGCATATTTTGCTCTTGACATGGGCATGACTGTACAATGTAAATAAACATACAAGTAAATTGCATTTATGCATACAAAATAACTTGAATGTTGATACAAAGACTGTTCCGAGACTTCTAAATAAATACATGAATATACAATACATTTATGATAAGTCGCAATGATCCATGAGAAAGAATGAAAACGAAATTCATTCATGGGCCACAAATCCAAAGGACCTAAAAGTACATACCATCTCATTGGGTTTTTCAAAGTTATTTTATACTTTCTGATATTATTTCAATTCAAGAAAGCCTAAGAACATGGTTTCCACTCACCGACATGGACTGGTTCATGTTGTAGTTGGCAAGGTTGTAACCAGTCTTGGTTGTTTTCTTCCAAATCTGGTCTTCCCAGGCTTTGTTTAAGTGCGCGTTCACAAGAAAGCACTCTGCAATACATGAAAACAAGTATGTGCTTTGTTAAAGTTCTTGTCACAAGAAAGCACTCTGCAAATGAAAACAAGTATGTGCTTTGTTTACGTCACAAGAAAGCACTCTGCAATACATGAAAACAAGTATGTGTTTTGTTTACGTTCTTGTCACAAGAAAGCACTTGGCAATACATGAAAACAAGTATGTGCTTTGTTTACGTTCTTGTTACAAGAAAGCACTCGGCAATACATGAAAACAAGTTAGTATGTGCTTTGTTTACGTTCTTGTAACAAGAAAGCACTCTACAATACATGAAAACAAGAATGTGCTTTGTTTAAGTGCTTGTCACAAAAAAAGCACTCTAAACAATACATGAAAAACAAGTATGTGCTTTGTTTAAGTGCTTGTCACAAGAAAGCACTCTGCAATACATGAAAACAAGTATGTGCTTTGTTTACGTTCTTGTCACAAGAAAGCACTCAGCAATACATGAAAAGTATGTGCTTTGTTTATGTTCTTGTCACAAGAAAGCACTCTACAATACCTGAAAACAAGAATGTGCTTTGTTTTAATGCTTGTCACAAAAAAGCACTCTGCAATACATAAAAACAAGTATGTGCTTTGTTTACGTTCTTGTCACAAGAAATCACTCTGCAATACATGAAAACAAGTAAAGTGCTTGTCACATGCAAAGTAGGCAATACACAAACATAAGTATGGTATGTGCTTTGTTTATGTGCGCGTTCACAAGACGTTTAAATGAAGAAGTATTTGGTCCAAACATTTCACTTGAATATCACATTTTATTTTAACATGGGAAGCAAGCTGCATTAACTTTTGAAAAATGGAAGTCTTAAGCTCCATGCCTCTAAATAAGGAAGGTTGACCCATTAAGTTGGAGGTTATGACTGAAAGAACCCCAAGTCTTAAACTTTTCAGATTTTAAACAAAGTATACATGTACATGTACATTAAATGTTAAAGTACGTCATTATTACCAATAAATTATTGTATGTCAAGTCGAGAGAGATAAACATTATGTAGTTATATCTAGGTTGGCCCTAAGGAAAAAAATACAGTAACCTGATTGTTACAATTAGAAATTTATATATGTGAAGCTGAATGTTTTCTTAAACAAGAAGATTATTAACTTTATGGCCATTAAGGCTCTTTTATGGAGGGGAAATATGTAACATGTGTAAACATGAATTTATTTAATAAATACAAACATTTTAGGGGAAAGGGGAATAGAGATTGTTACATCTAGTAAGATGGTCATTGTTTGTGGCAATTGCCAACTTCTTTTGAAATGTGCGTGTGAAATTTTAGATTTTGTTAAATAGTGTTTCTTATATTTCAAAGAAGCCGTTAACTGGTTAATAACAACTATTTTGATAAATTATTATTAAAATTTTACAAAGTATTATGAACATGTGAGATAAGTGCAGGTTTTTTAATCTGAATATGGGGAAAAGGCCTGGCCTTTTTTTAGGTGAAAAAAATCGTGCGAAGCGCCAGATTTTGAGGAAAATAAGGAAAGTCTTAAATAATCATTAACATATTTTACAGTTTGTAAAACAAATTCAAGGCAACAGATAATTTAATTATGCAACACTTTCTATTTTCTACACCGGATCAGGTTAACTTATATATTTTAAGGTAAAAAAAAAAAAATTATTTTATTTTTTTGAATTGGGAATTTTTTTTTTGAATTGGGAAAAAAACAACCAGATTTGCTTTGGGAATGGGGCCGAATTTCGGACCTGTGGCATAGGGCGTAAAAAGCCTGAAGTTATTTATACAAGTTTTAATTCGCAATTTATTCACTGAATCACGACAAATGTCAAATACAATACAGAAAATGCCTAGTTGCAGCGTTTTTTTTCCTTCTTTGAACGGGTCCGGTAAACGGCCCTGTTCCCAATCGGGACCGGACCTGGTCCCAAAATCGCCGACGGACCCTTCCCAATTTAGAAAACGGTCTTATCCCAAATAGTTTATATAAAAACGGCCTCGTATCGATTCGAAAATCTCAAATAGACTAACTTTTTTGTCTCAAAACGACTTCAGAAGTTAGTAAACAAGTATGAAAAGGAAACAGTTGTTGTTGTAGTTGTTGTTGTTCTTTTAGAATGAGGCCGACGCAACTTGCGATAGGTGGAGCCACCTAGTTACCAAGTTGACTGTTCCCCGGCCGGCATACATAATGCGGCATTATTGAATGCTTGCGGGGAAACAGTCAACCAAATAAGGCAATAGTAGTAAAATTGACCTTGTTTGTACGCTTCATTAACAATGTTTCACATGTTCGTGACAGATGTCTATTGAACGTTCTTGTTAAATACAGATTCAATATACAAAATAAAACCCTTATCCGAAAAGAATGATAAATATTTCGAAATGCCAACTTTGACAAAATATTTTCCCGGGTTTTGGTTTTATTCGTAGCGACGTCTTTACGTAGTAAACAAACCCAAATATGGAAATCCGAAATCTCGTTTTACTCTTCAAATACTCGCGGCGAAGTTAAAAAGTCAACTACTTCCGACAATTTTGCACACTCGCATCGTGGTTTTTATATAAATAGCCAGAAAATGAGTCACAATTCAAAATACTACTTGAAGAAAGTGAACAAAACGGAATCAGCCAAGCATAAAAGTCTTGAAGACTTTGGGTTTCGTCCTGAACCAAAGAAAATTAAATTCTCCGTGAGGTCAGATGATGGTACCCTTCAAGAATTTTCAGCCGAGCCAGTTGGTAAGGCGGTACTGCCCTCGTCTAGTTATCACATTGACTCTTCTTGCACATCAAGTGAACAGTCAACCATTGAGGAAAGTCACACAGAAAGTTTTGATATTGACCAAGGGAGACCTTGCAATAAGCACGTCACCCTTTGACACAATTTTTTCCACCTAAATTTCTGTTTTCCATTATATCAATGGTCATCTGCTGGTCCTTTTAATTTAGACAAGTTATCTCAAATTGCCACACAAAGTAATTGTTTAATTGGGCTTTATGCCATTTAAAACAATTTTCAGTTATATTGCGGCAATACCCATTAATTCTATCTGGAAAACAAGTTCTTATTTTTTTTTAAATAAACTGGTATTTGTTATACAGACTTATGATCTACCCTATCCCAGAATGCCATTGATAGTGTATAAAAGCATTGTTTACTACATAAAATAGATTCCAGTTGATGTATTTGTATGATTTTTTATATTTCCCAATTTGATGGATTTCACGACGCGAAAATTCCCAATTTTAAGGATTTCGTGACTCAAAAATTCCCAATTTCTAGGGGACAGGAACTGTTCCCAAACAGGTGAAAAAAAACGCTGAGTTGTTTCGATCTATAAACATATAACTGATTGAATATAACTGATTTAAAATTAACGTATTCAAACTACATGTATTATTAAATCTTTTTCCCAGAATATGCTGTCCTATTTATAGCTGAGCTTCCTATACCATTATCAATGATATATCAGCGAGGTATGCCGATTAAAATAATCGAGCTATCTCAATCGGGCTGGCTCGGTCTTTTACATAGGTCGCAATTGTGAAGAATTTTTTCATGGTATGATAACTTAGACAAGCTGCTTCGCAGCATCGTCAAAAAAGCTTTTAATTCTTATATTACTAACTGTATAAGTCTACATGTGAAAACACTGTTACATTAATATGATAAACATTGATACAAAGGTATTACATTATATCACCATGTTTAACACTTTGATCCAGCCATATTTTTTATCATCATAATTTTGCCTTGAGTAAGGTTTTGCAATTTATATTTTCAACAAGACCCTCCACCATTATATTGTAATCTTCAAACTCTTGGTAAACGACCTTTCCATAACCCATCTTCTTTGATAATGTGTAATAAACAGTGATTCAATGAATATTTGATGTAAAGTGGCACTGCCAAGTTCAAACAAACCATTAATCAATCAGTTCCTATATACTTGGCATGAAAAGAAACTTGACAAATGCAAAAAGCAAAGCTCACATGCATGTGCTAAACATCAAAGAATCAGTGCAGTTTGGCTAGTTAACATGATGTGGCATTTTTTATTTATCGTCAAACCCAAGTTGTTTTCAGTTGACTGACTTATGTTGGTGTGTAACCTTAGGAGAATGGGTCAATGGTGATTGAGGTTAATCAGTTCATTCTACAGTGTACAAATAGAGTATGGCTCTGAAAATGCATGCAAATATAGATCAAGTTCATCATGTTGTTAGTGTTCAAGTATTACGTATTAAAGATTTCAACAACAGAAATGCATGCAATTTACAATTTCTTATCACATTATGCAACATGTGTCACATTAAACAAGTGCACATTACTAAGTGAAGTCTAACACTTATCAGCAAAACATAAAAAGGCATGTGTAAATTACATCTTAACTTATTCTAGCAGAAATTTCTTTTGATTATCCCTCAAAATTATATTTAATTTATTATAATAATTTCTTTAAGTACCAATCTCATAACAAACGAAAGCTCACTTTTCGAGTCCATTTCAATACACCAGTCTTTCATAATGAAGAGGTAACAAATAGTGTAGTTTTTCCTTCTCTGATAGTTCAGCTTGTTTAGATTGTTATAAATTCGATTTTTAACAACCCATAGCAACTATACATAATTAGAAATTCATTACATGTGGAAAAATACTAGTATTCAGTAAATCATTTATGGCACATTTGGAAGTAGTCGCATCACATTAGCACAAGTCGCTTTCTTTCCAAGCATGAAAGTTATTACTTACACAGATAGAATATGAAGTGTAGTATAATACTTATAATAAGCACTGAATTAGTATCCTTTGGCTTAATAATATTTAACAAGTAATCTTTCTATTAACCAGGGCCCTCAATCTATCAAATCTGCCGCCGAAATTCGGCGGCAGTCCCCCACCTGAAAAGTATACTTTTTCCCCTTTTGGGGGGAAAAATTCCCCCTAAAAAAAAAAAAATAATAATTTTTTTTTTTTTTAATAGAAAGATGTGTCTCATGATTATTATATCTCAATTCTATTTCAATTTAATCTTTTCAAACATACTAAATTATGAAAAATGCAATGAATATAGTGCAAACATGTACAAATGAAATAATGAGAGAGTAAGTAAAAAAATCCCCCAAAAAGGGAAACGCCGCGAAAATTCCCCCTCCTAAGGGCTGCGGACCCCTTCCCCCAAAGTAGTGTGAGGGCCCTGATTAACATTCCTATTATAATTAATAGTTATTCTGAAGTGTGGTACACAGTCTGTAAAAAAATATATTCATACCAAAAAAATGTCTCTGAAAAATGGTCCATAGCAATTTTTCATTTATCATCTTCAATAAATGGAAATTTTAGCCAGAAAAATGTCCTGAGTATACAATCTTGGACTTATTTAATCCCTGACAAAAAAAACAACAACTAAATTTCTATCAGATAATGAGATATATACATGTAGAGGCTGACAAATTTAATTTTATTGTACATAATGTACACAGATAATTATAATATAACATTTCCTTGCCCAAGTTACTATATTCTTGAAATGTTCAAAAAGACAAGCATGATATATGATAAGAAAGAGTTTTTATTCCAAGAAAAATAAAAAGGAATTTAGTTAATATTTGACAAAAACAACTGAATCAGTTTAGGCACATGTATACCTGACTGCAGCACTGACTGAGCCATTCATTAGGCTCAACACATCCAAATTCATTAACCATTTACAACTTAGATACATATTTTGACACATTTGCAGTCCCTCAAAAAGTTAATTTTCGAGGCCTTTCTTGCTAGATTCAAGTTTTAAAGGCTTCTTTAAATGATGAGCAGCAAACAGCATAAAAGCTGAACAGATTGCGAGTTACTGGCAGGCTGTTCTGGTTTTATGTTGTTTGCTCATAGCTATTTTCACTTTGCTTCTGAGTGGGAAAGGTTAAATCAAATGTCAGTGACATATCAGTGGCTACATCTAGGGTCATGAAAAGTGCACAACATATTGCAGGGAACATGGTATTAGGCTGAAATCCAAGCTCTGGCCTTCATTGATGATTTCAAAAGATAATCTATGCCACAAATGTGTTTGCATTTTTTCATTCAAGAAATCTAATTTACCTTGTTTATTTTTTTAACAAGTTTCATTTTCTGTATATTCATTATAATAATATACCCACAAATAAAACAGATAGTATCTCTGAAAAGGCTTAAGCAGCTTTGAGTATTTTTTGGAAATTAACAAAAACAGGTACTGACATTTAGACAGGCCAAGTGACTCTGAATACTCTCACATATTTGTTCCTGGAAGATAACATAATATCCATAATAACGCCATTACTCTTTCTCTTACTGTTTTGTAATTGCAAAGAATTCTCCTATGCGCCAATTACTCGCTGCAAAGCAACAATTAATGGTAGAAAATTACGAGAAATAAAGACCTAAACTCTACCTGATGGAGCCAGGGAATCACACCGCGTTCTATGCACTACAAGAGTTGCCAGGCATATGAAAGAAAAATAAAAAACAAAACAAATAAAATGCTTACATACAAAAGCACACATTCTACAACACAAACTGTAAAATTAGCACATGCATCTATTTTTATCTGCAATATTACATGCATTATGAAAGGGTATAGTTCTATTTGAAAGTGCACTATTACATTCAGTGTGCACAATTGAATGTCAAATGTTGTTTTATCATTCAATAATTAAAAAAAAGTCAGTAACAAAGCTGAAGTGTATATATTTCATCAACACATGGTTTACCGACGCATACATGCATTATTCAACAAATCTTGCAGGGCCCTCAATCCATTTTAGGGGAAGCGGGTCGCTACCCATAGCAGGGGGAATTTTCGCGGCGTTTCCCTTTTGGGGGGATTTTTTTACTTACTCTCTAATTATAACATTTGTACATGTTTGCACTATATTCATTGCTTTTTTCATAATCTAGTATGTTTGACACGATTAAATTAAAATAGAACTGAGATATAATAATCATGAGACACATCTATCTTTAAAAAAAATTTTTTTTTTTTTTTTAGGGTGAATTTTTCCCCCAAAAAGGGGGGGGGATGCTTTTCAGGGGGGGGAATGCGGCCGAATTTCGGCACTGGATTTGACAGATTGAGGGCCCTGTCTTGTCAACTTGAAGACGTGTTGCTTCGCAAATGGGCTTAAATACTTGATGCGTTATATTTTATTCAGCATATTCAATGTTCAAAAGATGCAAAGCTATCGTACCTTTATTCTTAAACATGTATTAACTAAAATATTATTCACTCATATCATTAACTTTCATTTACATGCCTGTAGTATAGTATTTATATAATATTTTGACATCAAAAAAAGAAACAAGTTCTTGCTAATTGAATCCAGATAATTACAGGGGCTTTAATATGATAAATACTTATGATTAATTGGGCTTCATTAGTGCACTTCCAGCATCATCAAAGGGCATTGTGGAGTATGCGTACTTCATGGTAGTAAAGATTCTCAAAAGCCTCTAAAAGTACAGATTATCAAAAACCTCTAACAGTATTACATGTTACTGGTAGTGTTACTTATTTATATGCGCTTAATTTTAAATTTAGCTCACTCAAGGACTGTATGGTTCTAAATTGCACCAACTGTTTTAGTGTTAGAAATAATAAGCCTCGCTCTGTGAAAAGGGGGTTTAATGCATTGTGTGAAGTGTCGTCCCAGATAAGCCTGTGCAGTCAGCACTGGCTAATCAGGGACGACACTTTCCGCCTAACTAGAAGGGTCTTCCTTTAAATGAAATATACAATACAAGCAAAAAGTGTTGACTCTGATTAGCCTGTGTGGACTGCACAGGTTAATCTGGGATGACACTAAATGCACATGCATTAAACCCCCTTATCATAAAGCCAGGCTCCAATATACATGTATGTTAACACAAACTACTATGACTAACAAGACTAAACATGCACTTTCTTAATAAATGCAATAATCATTGTATATATTCAATAATTTGTAATCCTTTTCACTGCATAGAAGGAGTGATGGTTATTGATAGGCACCTATAACCTTGAGGGTAATGTTACCACTCATAAAAACATTTCTTTATGCATGTAATTTGTTTTTATCTTTGTGTGATATTTTTCCTCTTGTAAGTTTTTTTTACAGACTCTATTTTAACATCACACACTGCTTTATCTAGTCCAAATAATTAGACGTAAGCTACCCCGCTTAAATGTAAATGTAAATGATGTAAATCGACCTCATATTTATAGGAGTATGCTTTATCATGACCCCTTTTCATGCCTGGGAGAATGGGATTATAAAAAGAATCTCAATCATGCTGTACTTGTGTAGCAGTCACTTCTATTTTAATACAATTTCACTCTTAATTTTGTTCCACTGACTGGGATTAGTTACATGTCATGAAATGCACTTAATTCTAAATGCTTTTAACCATTTTGATTATTATTTTGATACAAATGAATTTAACAAAATGCCTATAAAACGATACAGTTTTGCCGGAAATTGCCGGAAATTGGATTTTAATTGAGCAAGAACCACTGCTTTTAAAACATGTCAACAATACAAACATGTAAACAAGTACAAAGTTTAAAATGCCAACAGACATGTAAATCGTATCGGAAACATCGCTTTATGCACTCCATCAGACAGAACACGCTAAAGCAATTAAACGTACGCCAATCGAGTCGACATAATTGGCCAACTGACCACTACAACATCCCTGACCCATAGCACGCGCTCAATACACAAACTAATTCGACACCATCCACAATTCGAACAAAGACACTTCGGAAAAGAAACTCACCGTGTTTACTCCCCGTTTTGCCCATTTTTATTCACCCATAGCAGCTTTATGAATTGTAATCCAATAATGAACAACGATTAATCCTTTTTCCGTTATAAACGACCGATTTGTAGCTCGAAATAATGTAATTACTGGCATGAAAATCGGAATGACACACTTCTCTACGATACCGTCCGTTTCACTATACTGTGTTTACACATATGAAGGCGGGGCGCTGTTTGATTGACATCGCGGCAGAGTTCATTTCTCTGGGCGGGTTTATTTCTGCTTCTCACGTTGAGAGCAATTTCGGTTTGATCATTGGCGGATTATTTTGTTGTTTGTACACCAAATGATATTCAACAATAAATCATTCGCGCTACTAGTTTAATGTTGGATTGTCTAATCGTATATAGATCTAATTTGTGATATATTTTGACAACTCTTGGAACAAATGTCTCAATAAAGACGAAAATATCAAATTAAAATGACAAAATAATACTTACATTATTATTATTTTGTAAAATTATATTTACTTCTATAAGGATATTTTATTCACTGCAATAAAACGTATTTTATTTCGTTGAAACCGTTTCAATTATAAACAATGACCTCAAAGTTGCATTGTTTATAAACAGAGTATTAATTTACTAACTAATTAATTAAATGACGTGTTGTTCCATGCTTTTAATGAAAAGTTCTTCTAACCTACACGAGCTTAACTAATCATTTGAGGTTTATCTAACACAACATAAGAATTTTGAACGATATCATGTATTAGATAATTAAACTCATTTTACAAGTTCGTGAGCACTACTAATTCAGTTTGCATGCGAATCTTTTGAATTGTGTATTATTCTCTATGTTTTCTTTTCTAAGAATTCCAATGTTATTACCCAAGATTGTATCAAAGTATATATTCATTAGGCGCCCCGAATTATATAAATGATCGCAATAACGGTATTCCACCATGTCAGTGATTTGCATTTCCTTTTACGAACCGCGTCATGCGCAAATGGGTCTAATGCCATATGCGACCAGCATGGCTCCATACCAACCTGCGCATACGCACGTGTATTGCTGGTCAGGAGCTACTCTGTCCACCCATGAGACCATGGAACCTTTCGTGACTGAAGGCGGACAGGGAAGCTGCTTATCAGACGATCCTGCTATGCAGGCTGGTCTGGAGCTAACCAGGGACCGAGAATATAGAATATTCTAAAAGCAGCTTTGTTATAAATATTCGTTATTGTTAAGTCTAACTTGACATTTTTCACCTCAAATTTCATCATTCTTCGCAAAGAACTGTGTTCATATGACATATGCACCGCTTCCTGCCCTCGTCGATTCCAACTCTTAGGTAAGATTTCTTGGTTCTAGGTCAATTTTTCACACGTAAGTTTAAGAATGGGTTCGTGAATACGGGTCCTGGCCGCATATGGCATAAGATCCATTTTCGCATGACGGGGTCGCTACTAGAAATTAATACTTATTGAAGCAAGGATATCCAATTAGAACTAGTTAAAGTATACTTTTCTGTATTACAATTAAAAATTACAATAGCTATAATGATTATTTTTATTTATGTGTAAAATCTTAATTAAGTCTTTTTCTTTTCTTACCGCATCTTGAGTGGTACTTTAAATTGTATAGTAGCGGTCTTGAATATATGTTCAGTTATGCACGCTGTTAACCCATTTATGCCTAGCGTCTAGAAAAAAGGCCTTTGCAAACAGCGTAGACCCAGATGAGACGCAGTTTGCTTAAAGGAATTTCTGTTATAATTATTCTAAATATAGAAATAAATATACTAGACATCCCTAATTTTGGAAATAAATTGATCCAATTTAGAAGGATGGGAGAGTCCACTTGGCATAAATGGGTTAAGATTTCCACCGATAATATCCGGGGATGACTTACGGACCATCGCTAGCCATGAGAAATCTCAAGATGACAGCGGCGATCGGAGATTGATTCGATAAGACACGATATAAAGAGCCGATGTCAACTTTATACTTATTTATGGAAATTAATAAACGACAGTATGCTTGTTTTGAACTTCTTTTCGACGGACAACCATTTTTAATGAGCAACTCAATTATGACGTTTAAGTAAATCTTGTTCAATCATGACACATGTATGTAAGTGTAACGTTTTCATATCATTTGGGTTTGTTGATTTATTACTTTATTAACGACGCAAGAATATTCTGATGTTTAACCCATTCATGCCTAGCGTCCTGAAAAAAGGACATTGCAAACAGCGTAAACCCAGATGAGACGCCGCATGATGCGGCGTCTCATCTGTGTCTACGCTGTTTGCTTAAATGAATTTCTTTATGAAATATTCTAAATATAGAAATAAATATACTTGACACCCCTAATTTTGAAAATAAATTGATCCAATTTAGAAGGGTGGGAGAGTCCACTGGGCATAAATGGGTTAATGAGCGCAAATATCTCGGAGATACTTGATACTGATCTACATCATCCATCCCAAAATATAACACGTATAATGATAAAGTATACTAGTATTTATGTTCTTTCATATAAGTCCCAGTCCCTTCGTCATAATATGTTCAGGTGAACCGGTAAGTAAATAACAATTCAACAAACGGTGTTGTATCAATATTCACACAATTTTTGTAAATTACCGTATGTTCACACCATATCTATCATATCTGAGAAAAATGCAGTATGCTAAAGGATCAATAAATCGTTATAATAACAACAAATGTGTGTCAAAAAAAATAAGATCAATTAAATACTATAACAACACTAGGTGACTGGTTTCACTTTTGGTTGGATTGAGACGCATTGTTGTCTCGTCAACAAATAGTTTGAAAGTGTCAATATGAAACAATACAATACATACTTGTCAAATTGTTTCCACAGTTTACCTTAAAGGGATCTTTTCACGCTTTGGTAAATTGACAAAATTGAAAAAAGTTGTTTCAGATTCGTAAGTTTTCGTTTTAGTTATGATATTTGTGAGGAAACAGTAATACTGAACATTAACCATGCTCTAATATAGCCATTATATGCATCTTTTGACGATTTTAAAACCTAAAAATTATAAAGCGTTGCAACGCGAAACGATTGAATAATTTGGAGAGTTCTGTGTTTGTCGTTAAATTTTGTGAAACTACGATGATTGCTTATATAACGTATAAAATACGTCAAGAAAGTGTTCTCGGCGGAATAGCTCAGTAGGCTAAAACGTTTTTACTTCAGGACTCTGGCAGGACTCCAGGGGTCACTGGTTCGAAACCTGCTCCGGGCAATGTTCTTTTCCTTTTTTTATTTTTTTTCTTCATTTTTTACTGGAGCTTTTACGAGCCAATGTTTACATTTATCAATATAAAGCATTTAATGAATAAGTTAAAAAAATGCCAAATTCTGTGAAAAGGCCCCTTTAAACTACCGTCAGGCTATAGCCGATTATCAACACCGACAATATTTTGGCCCTGCTCTGTGAAAAAAGGGTTTAATGCATGTGCGTAATGTGTGGTTTCAGATTAGCCTGTAAAGTCCGCACAGTCTAATCAGGGACGACACTTTACGCCTAAACTGGAATTTTGCTAAGAAAGACTTTCTTCAAACGTAAAATATCATAAAATGGGAAGTGTCATCCCTGATTAGACTTTGCGGACTGCGCAGGCTAATATGGGACGACACTTTCCGCACATGCACGAACCCTATTTTTCACAGAGCACGCCCCATGTATCTGATGTTTTGACTGACCCAGGTGATTTTAACGAGTTATTTTGATTTGAGGGGTGTCTAAATACTCACCGTAAAGCCGAGCGTATCATTCAATCTCGCTCTGGGAAATCGTGGTTTAATGCATGTGCTTAAAGAGTTTTGAGTATATTTCAACATACATTAGGCTTTAAGCCTATGATTACACACATTTTATAGCTCAATATACTCACAGATGGTCGATGACGTACAGCATTTTTAACATCTTTTCAGAAAGTTGTAAAACTACTTAAATGTATACACTTTTCGTATTTTGTTCAGATTTTTTTTATTAAGTAGATAAATTAACGAAAGTACGTGGAGAGAAGCTATTGATAATATAAGTCAGCTCTCAGTTTTAAAAACAAAATGGATAGATTTCGTAGAGTTTTTCATTGTCAGTCTGTAACAGATTAATCAACTTGATCATGTTTGTGTTCTTTAAATACTATTTATTTATATACTGCTTACGTACATAACTAAACGTAGGGCATTTAAGTAAAACATGAAATTCATCCTCAATGACGTTACAGTGTTTGCATGTTCTGTTTTGAAACGGTATCTTTTCAGGCTTGTGCAATCTCTCTGCTTCCTATTCAAGTATGTTGACAGATTCTCTTGCTTGAGAGATTTAAACCCAATACCTTTTATTTCTAGGAATATATCATATAATCATGTGATAACATATACTAAACGGTTTTTATGTACTTGACATCATCAGATTGAATTATCTTAAACCAGTACTTTAAAACACAAATGATACGTTTATTTCGGCGCAGGCTCATCTGGGACGACACGTTCCGCTTTAACTGGATTGTCTTTAAGAAGAGACTCCCTTTCAACGAAAACTATAATACAAACGGAAAGCGTCGTCCCTGTATCCTGTGCGGATCCTCAATCCTAAATATCCGAAATTGACTAGAGGAGGAGGCTATCGTAGAGGGCTTTGTTTAAATAAGCTGACTACACAAAATCAGACTTATGCTCATAATAAACATTCAATAAAGTTCGACACTTTATTGATATCTAAGATCTTTTTATTGCGGCTTTTACTTCATGGGAAACTATATTTAAAGATGTTCGTAATTATGAAACACTAGCAATTTAAACATATGATAGTAAGTATAAGAATTGCACGAGTAATTAAGTAAAATGGGGCCATGTCATCTACAATCCCATCAAACCAGGATTCATCCTAAATGTCAAATTAAAGATTTCCATTGCGAAACATTACATATGCATTACTCGTATAAACTTTTGTTAAATGCCCAACATAATTGTCTCCCTTATATGTGTAGTGAAATTTTGCGATAACAACTAACATGAGATTAATAATTATAACAATAATAACAACTTCATCAACAGTTTTTTCTTCTGGATTAAAGAACTGTGTTGTAAAGTTTCTCCACGTACTAATTTATATATTGCAGAATAAATGTACATGGTAAATCTCGTGAAATTTGCTGATTTTTATGTCCAAAAATTAATGATAGTTATAATGCACAAAATCCTTATTTATGAAAAAGTGTTATTAATATTTAATTATTTCAATTCTACCATATTTGTTACGTCCCTATAATTTACACAAGTGTCGAGTATAGAGAATTCGCGCACGTCCCCATACAATGTAGAATATGGGAGCAGAGGATATTGCGCGAACATGTTAACATTCTAATATTTCTGCTTTTTTCTGGCCCAGGGAATGCCTGGATGTTTTTTAACGGAAAATAAAAGAATAGTAGTGATGTATAGCGTTTATTAGCAAGGCTTATCTGCCAGTGTTGAATGTCTCAATGCCAGAAAGTCGAAAGCTCGACAAACTTCGGCTATATCCGTTTCGCTCGATACTTCGTACCCCTTCGTACATGGAATTTTGGAATTTTTGATAGTATGTACAACTTTAGATTATATGTCTTTTAAACGATTTTAAGATATCGTGCATATATGATCCACGTTGGTGATTAAACAGTAACTGCTTTCGTGAGATAACATCTATAGTATCCGATACATAGGACTCGATCAGAAGTACCTTCAATAGCTGACAGTGAAATCGATCGGTGCTGAAGAACTGCCGGTAATCCACTATTCACTATGAGTCGATCTATCGCGCATACATACACCTAACATACACCGAACATACACCGAAGTCCTTAGCAACTGTAAGCGCTTTGGGATGGCGATATTCCGGACCGAAACCCTCCCACTAAGACTTAAGACCGGCAGATACACGGTGAACCCGTGTTCACAAGACTATGTGCTCTTTATGCAACTCAACGTGTGGCATATACAACGGCTAACCCGTGTTCATAAAACTATGTACTCTCTATTCAACTCAACGTGTGACAGATACAACGGCGAACCCGTGTTCATAAGACTATGTACTCTCTATTCAACTCAACGTGTGACAGATACAACGGCTTACCCGCGTTCACAAGACTATGTACTCTCCTTGCAACACAACGTGTGGCAGATACAACGACTAACCCGTGTTCACAAGACTATGAACTCTCTTTGCAACACAACGTGTGCCGGATACAACGACTAACCCGTGTTCACAAGACTATGTACTCTCTTTGCAACACAACGTGTGCCGGTTACAACGGCGAACCCGCGTTCACAAGACTATGTACTCTCTATGCAACTCAACGTGCGGCAGATACAACGGCGAACCCGCGTTCACAAGACTATGTACTCTCTATTCAACTCAACGTGTGGCAGATACAACGGCGAACCCGTGTTTACAAGACGATGTACTCTCTATGCAACTCAACGTGTGCCGGATACAACGACTAACCCGTGTTCATAAGACTATGTACTCTCCTTGCAACACAACGTTTGGCAGATACAACGACTAACCCGTGTTCACAAGACTATGTACTCTCCTTGCAACACAACGTGTGCCGAATACAACGACTAACCCGTGTTCACAAGACTATGTACTCTCCTTGCAACACAACGTCTGCCGGATACAACGACTAACCCGTATTCACAAGACTATATACTCTCCTTGCAACACAACGTGTGCCGGATACAACGACTAACCCGTGTACACAAGACTATGTTCTCTCTTTGCAACACAACGTGTGCAGGATACAACGACTTACCCGTGTTCACAAGACTATGTACTCTCTGTGCAACACAACGTGTGCAGGATACAACGACTAACCCGTGTTCACAAGACTATGTACTCTCTGTGCACACACCGTGTGCCGGATACAACGACTAACCCGTGTTCACAAGACTATGTACTCTCTTTGCAACACAACGTGTGCCGGATCCAACGACTAACCCGTGTTCACAAGACTATGTACTCTCCTTGCAACACAACGTGTGCCGGATACAACGACTAACCCGTGTACACAAGACTATGTTCTCTCTTTGCAACACAACGTGTGCCGAATACAACGACTAACCCGTGTACACAAGACTATGTACTCTCCTTGCAACACAACGTGTGCCGAATACAACGACTAACCCGTGTACACAAGACTATGTACTCTCCTTGCAACACAACGTGTGCCGGATACAACGACTAACCCGTGTTTACAAGACGATGTACTCTCTATGCAACTCAACGTGTGCCGGATACAACGACTAACCCGTGTTCACAAGACTATGTACTCTCCTTGCAACACAACGTGTGCCAGATACAACGACTAACCCGTGTTCACAAGACTATGTACTCTCCTTGCAACACAACGTGTGCCGGATACAACAACTAACCCGTGTACACAAGACTATGTACTCTCCTTGCAACACAACGTGTGGCAGATACAACGGCGAACCCGTGTTTACAAGACGATGTACTCTCCATGCAACTCAACGTGTGCCGGATACAACGACTAACCCGTGTTCATAAGACTATGTACTCTCCTTGCAACACAACGTTTGGCAGATACAACGACTAACCCGTGTTCACAAGACTATGTACTCTCCTTGCAACACAACGTGTGCCGAATACAACGACTAACCCGTGTTCACAAGACTATGTACTCTCCTTGCAACACAACGTCTGCCGGATACAACGACTAACCCGTATTCACAAGACTATATACTCTCCTTGCAACACAACGTGTGCCGGATACAACGACTAACCCGTGTACACAAGACTATGTTCTCTCTTTGCAACACAACGTGTGCAGGATACAACGACTTACCCGTGTTCACAAGACTATGTACTCTCTGTGCAACACAACGTGTGCAGGATACAACGACTAACCCGTGTTCACAAGACTATGTACTCTCTGTGCACACACCGTGTGCCGGATACAACGACTAACCCGTGTTCACAAGACTATGTACTCTCTTTGCAACACAACGTGTGCCGGATCCAACGACTAACCCGTGTTCACAAGACTATGTACTCTCCTTGCAACACAACGTGTGCCGGATACAACGACTAACCCGTGTACACAAGACTATGTTCTCTCTTTGCAACACAACGTGTGCCGAATACAAAGACTAACCCGTGTACACAAGACTATGTACTCTCCTTGCAACACAACGTGTGCCGAATACAACGACTAACCCGTGTACACAAGACTATGTACTCTCCTTGCAACACAACGTGTGCCGGATACAACGACTAACCCGTGTTTACAAGACGATGTACTCTCTATGCAACTCAACGTGTGCCGGATACAACGACTAACCCGTGTTCACAAGACTATGTACTCTCCTTGCAACACAACGTGTGCCGGATACAACGACTAACCCGTGTTCACAAGACTATGTACTCTCCTTGCAACACAACGTGTGCCGGATACAACGACTAACCCGTGTACACAAGACTATGTACTCTCCTTGCAACACAACGTGTGCCGGATACAACGACTAACCCGTGTACACAAGACTATGTACTCTCCTTGCAACACAACGTGTGCCGGATACAACGACTAACCCGTGTACACAAGACTATGTACTCTCCTTGCAACACAACGTGTGCCGGATACAACGACTAACCCGTGTACACAAGACTATGTACTCTCCTTGCAACACAACGTGTGCCGGATACAACGACTAACCCGTGTTCACAAGACTATGTACTCTCCTTGCAACACAACGTGTGCCGGATACAACGACTAACCCGTGTACACAAGACTATGTACTCTCCTTGCAACACAACGTGTGGCGGATACAACGACTAACCCGTGTACACAAGACTATGTACTCTCCTTGCAACACAACGTGTGCCGGATACAACGACTAACCCGTGTACACAAGACTATGTACTCTCCTTGCAACACAACGTGTGCCGGATACAACGACTAACCCGTGTACACAAGACTATGTACTCTCCTTGCAACACAACGTGTGCCGGATACAACGACTAACCCGTGTACACAAGACTATGTACTCTCCTTGCAACACAACGTGTGCCGGATACAACGACTAACCCGTGTACACAAGACTATGTACTCTCCTTGCAACACAACGTGTGCCGGATACAACGACTAACCCGTGTACACAAGACGATGTACTCTCCTTGCAACACAACGTGTGCCGGATACAACGACTAACCCGTGTTCACAAGACTATGTACTCTCCTTGCAACACAACGTGTGCCGGATACAACGACTAACCCGTGTACACAAGACGATGTACTCTCCTTGCAACACAACGTGTGCCGGATACAACGACTAACCCGTGTACACAAGACTATGTACTCTCCTTGCAACACAACGTGTGCCGGATACAACGACTAACCCGTGTACACAAGACGATGTACTCTCCTTGCAACACAACGTGTGCCGGATACAACGACTAACCCGTGTACACAAGACTATGTACTCTCCTTGCAAACACAACGTGTGCCGGATACAACGACTAACCCGTGTACACAAGACTATGTACTCTCCTTGCAACACAACGTGTGCCGGATACAACGACTAACCCGTGTACACAAGACGATGTACTCTCCTTGCAACACAACGTGTGCCGGATACAACGACTAACCCGTGTACACAAGACTATGTACTCTCCTTGCAACACAACGTGTGCCGGATACAACGACTAACCCGTGTACACAAGACTATGTACTCTCCTTGCAACACAACGTGTGCAGGATACAACGACTAACCCGTGTACACAAGACGATGTACTCTCCTTGCAACACAACGTGTGCCGGATACAACGACTAACCCGTGTACACAAGACTATGTACTCTCCTTGCAACACAACGTGTGCCGGATACAACGACTAACCCGTGTACACAAGACGATGTACTCTCCTTGCAACACAACGTGTGCCGGATACAACGACTAACCCGTGTTCACAAGACTATGTACTCTCTTTGCAACACAACGTGTGCCGGATACAACGACTAACCCGTGTTTACAAGACGATGTACTCTCCTTGCAACACAACGTGTGCAGGATACAACGACTAACCCGTGTTCACAAGACGATGTACTCTCCTTGCAACACAACGTGTGCCGGATCAAACGACTAACCCGTGTACACAAGACTATGTACTCTCCTTGCAACACAACGTGTGCCGGATCCAACGACTAACCCGTGTACACAAGACTATATACTCTCCTTGCAACACAACGTGTGCCGGATACAACGACTAACCCGTGTACACAAGACTATGTACTCTCCTTGCAACACAACGTGTGCCGGATCCAACGACTAACCCGTGTACACAAGACTATATACTCTCCTTGCAACACAACGTGTGCCGGATACAACGACTAACCCGTGTACACAAGACTATGTACTCTCCTTGCAACACAACGTGTGCCGGATCCAACGACTAACCCGTGTACACAAGACTATATACTCTCCTTGCAACACAACGTGTGCCGGATACAACGACTAACCCGTGTACACAAGACTATGTACTCTCCTTGCAACACAACGTGTGCCGGATACAACGACTAACCCGTGTACACAAGACTATGTACTCTCCTTGCAACACAACGTGTGCCGGATACAACGACTAACCCGTGTACACAAGACGATGTACTCTCCTTGCAACACAACGTGTGCCGGATCCAACGACTAACCCGTGTACACAAGACTATATACTCTCCTTGCAACACAACGTGTGCCGGATACAACGACTAACCCGTGTTCACAAGACTATGTACTCTCCTTGCAACACAACGTGTGCCGGATACAACGACTAACCCGTGTACACAAGACTATATACTCTCCTTGCAACACAACGTGTGCCGGATACAACGACTAACCCGTGTACACAAGACTATATACTCTCCTTGCAACACAACGTGTGCCGGATACAACGACTAACCCGTGTACACAAGACTATGTACTCTCCTTGCAACACAACGTGTGCCGGATACAACGACTAACCCGTGTACACAAGACTATGTACTCTCCTTGCAACACAACGTGTGCCGGATACAACGACTAACCCGTGTACACAAGACGATGTACTCTCCTTGCAACACAACGTGTGCCGGATCCAACGACTAACCCGTGTACACAAGACTATATACTCTGTTTGCAACACAACGTGTGCCGGATACAACGACTAACCCGTGTTCACAAGACTATGTACTCTCCTTGCAACACAACGTGTGCAGGATACAACGACTAACCCGTGTACACAAGACTATGTACTCTCCTTGCAACACAACGTGTGCCGGATACAACGACTAACCCGTGTACACAAGACGATGTACTCTCCTTGCAACACAACGTGTGCCGGATACAACGACTAACCCGTGTACACAAGACTATATACTCTCCTTGCAACACAAAGTGTGCCGGATACAACGACTAACCCGTGTACACAAGACTATGTACTCTCCTTGCAACACAACGTGTGCCGGATCCAACGACTAACCCGTGTACACAAGACTATATACTCTCCTTGCAACACAACGTGTGCCGGATACAACGACTAACCCGTGTACACAAGACTATGTACTCTCCTTGCAACACAACGTGTGCCGGATACAACGACTAACCCGTGTACACAAGACTATGTACTCTCCTTGCAACACAACGTGTGCCGGATACAACGACTAACCCGTGTACACAAGACGATGTACTCTCCTTGCAACACAACGTGTGCCGGATCCAACGACTAACCCGTGTACACAAGACTATATACTCTCCTTGCAACACAACGTGTGCCGGATACAACGACTAACCCGTGTTCACAAGACTATGTACTCTCCTTGCAACACAACATGTGCCGGATACAACGACTAACCCGTGTACACAAGACTATATACTCTCCTTGCAACACAACGTGTGCCGGATACAACGACTAACCCGTGTACACAAGACTATATACTCTCCTTGCAACACAACGTGTGCCGGATACAACGACTAACCCGTGTACACAAGACTATGTACTCTCCTTGCAACACAACGTGTGCCGGATACAACGACTAACCCGTGTACACAAGACTATGTACTCTCCTTGCAACACAACGTGTGCCGGATACAACGACTAACCCGTGTACACAAGACGATGTACTCTCCTTGCAACACAACGTGTGCCGGATCCAACGACTAACCCGTGTACACAAGACTATATACTCTCCTTGCAACACAACGTGTGCCGGATACAACGACTAACCCGTGTTCACAAGACTATGTACTCTCCTTGCAACACAACGTGTGCAGGATACAACGACTAACCCGTGTTCACAAGACTATGTACTGTCCTTGCAACACAACGTGTGCCGGATACAACGACTAACCCGTGTACACAAGACTATGTACTCTCCTTGCAACACAACGTGTGCCGGATACAACGACTAACCCGTGTACACAAGACGATGTACTCTCCTTGCAACACAACGTGTGCCGGATACAACGACTAACCCGTGTACACAAGACTATATACTCTCCTTGCAACACAACGTGTGCCGGATACAACGACTAACCCGTGTACACAAGACTATGTACTCTCCTTGCAACACAACGTGTGCCGGATACAACGACTAACCCGTGTTCACAAGACTATGTACTCTCCTTGCAACACAACGTGTGCCGGATACAACGACTAACCCGTGTACACAAGACTATGTACTCTCCTTGCAACACAACGTGTGCCGGATACAACGACTAACCCGTGTACACAAGACTATGTACTCTCCTTGCAACACAACGTGTGCCGGATACAACGACTAACCCGTGTTTACAAGACTATGTACTCTCCTTGCAACACAACGTGTGCCGGATACAACGACTAACCCGTGTACACAAGACTATGTACTCTCCTTGCAACACAACGTGTGCCGGATACAACGACTAACCCGTGTACACAAGACTATGTACTCTCCTTGCAACACAACGTGTGCCGGATACAACGACTAACCCGTGTTCACAAGACTATGTACTCTCCTTGCAACACAACGTGTGCCGGATACAACGACTAACCCGTGTACACAAGACTATGTACTCTCCTTGCAACACAACGTGTGCCGGATACAACGACTAACCCGTGTACACAAGACTATGTACTCTCCTTGCAACACAACGTGTGCCGGATACAACGACTAACCCGTGTACACAAGACTATGTACTCTCCTTGCAACACAACGTGTGCCGGATACAACGACTAACCCGTGTTCACAAGACTATGTACTCTCCTTGCAACACAACGTGTGCAGGATACAACGACTTACCCGTGTTTACAAGACTACTAGTATATACTCTCTGTGCAACTCAACGTCTGGTGGATAAATAATATTTTTTCATTCCAGATCTATTTGTGACATTCTTAAAGGATCTCTATATAAAAGATGTGACAAACATATACCAGTTGACATTACGGACGATGCAAATCGACTAGTCTTTATGCAACACACAAAATAATTGTCAATACATTTCTGCATGTATGCACATATGCAGAGATTCTCATATGACATCCCTATTTATGTCTGCGTTTGAATGATTAATATATTGCGTATACTAAACCCATTAATTGTTACTTTATCACACCGTTTTAACGGTAACGTAATCCATTACACTATCCAACAACTTACCATTTATGTTATATATAAATTGTATATAAGAACCGTTGAGACGTTATGTGTTTATGTGACATATATGACTTTTGCCCGTGTGCTATAAGATCATATATCCGGATAACCGGTGTATGTTATGTACTTTATAAACATGTCACGTTAAAAAGAAATTCCAAACCAAACCTCATTGAACGAATTTGCAAATCAGACAATGGTCAATGTCGCAGTTCAAGATAAGAGTTAAATTATTTAGGCATATCGTTAATTTCCTTCGGTATCATTCCGTTCGTACACCACGAACAAGCGTAATCTTATGTCTTATAATATTCCAGTTAATTATTATTTGCCATTGATGTTTAATCGGGGTGTCGTCCAACTTCAGAGATATTACAAACATCGTGATTTTTTTAATATAAAATTATATAAGCAAAAGTTAATTACAAGTATACATTGGTCAAATATATAGGTTTCTTTGGTATTTCGTCCGGCGTTCCAACTTAATGCAACGCGCTAGGGGATGTATTGGTAGCGTGCTCGACCCATCCCAAAACCCGGTTCATCAACGACGCGTGTTGACACGAAGGATGGCGTGACAATAGCACAGCGTCTCCCGTCGACGTCGGCTTCATCAAACGCAGTATTGTTGAACGGACCGGCAATGGTACCCTCCCGTCGGAGCGCAGGTCTCGGTTCCGGATGTACGAAACTATCAGCACGCGATCCCGGTGTCGGCGGTAATTGTGGCAGTCCCGACAACTTTTGTATGGGAGCGCTTTTATACTCTGCGTCGATGATTATCTTCTCGCGGCGGTGAACAACACATTTTCTGACGACACATATGACCATGACTAGGAGTGGGATGCCGACGAGAATCGTCGGGGCAAGGATGTAGGTCGTGATTCCGTCGTGGAGCGGCAGGTGTTTAGAGAGAGATGTGACAGGGACCACAGGAGTGTTGGTCGGTAATGCGGATGCTGTGTTGACTGTTGTTGGCGACACTGTTGTTGTTGCGTGTGACAGAGGCGCTGCAACGTTCATACAAAGCATTGAAATATTTGGATAAAACTTCAATCGTGTACATTTTCCTAATACCAAACTTGATTCCGGGTCAGTTTGCCGATACTGTATTTTCTTGATCGTCAAATGCTACTAAGAAAACAGTATAATCCTGGGCCCGTATTCACCAACCGATTCTTAGACTTAAGAATAACGAATAGACTTAGAACCAAGAAAAATGTGTTCAGTGTTTGAATATATACAGGCTTTCACTGGTGATTATGTCATTAACAAAATGTTCTATATGAAGAATAATATAGATAGAGATGTTTACTGCATATTCTTGAATATTCTAATTTAAAGAATTTTCTTTATTTTTAGACTTAAGTCAAAGAATTGTTTGGTGAATACGGGCCCGGAATCAGGTTCAAGCGTAAACTGTTGAGCCATCCTGTTTTCAAATGTAAGAGCAATGCGTACTACTTTATGTTTGTTAAGTACACACATGAAAGAAACGTTCAATTCAGTGCATCCAAATACTAGTATAATATTACATTACTATCCAAAGTCAGTTGATTGCCATTACATTACTATCCAAAGTCAGTTGATTGCCATTACATTACTATCCAAAGTCAGTTGATTGCCATTACATTACTATCCAAAGTCAGTTGATTGCCATTACACTACTATCCAAAGTCAGTTGATTGCCATTACATTACTATCCAAAGTCAGTTGATTGCCATTACATTACTATCCAAAGTCTGTTGATTGCCATTACATTACTATCCAAAGTCAGTTGATTGCCATTACATTACTATCCAAAGTCAGTTGATTGCCATTACATTACTATCCAAAGTCAGTTGATTGCCATTACATTACTATCCAAAGTCAGTTGATTGCCATTACATTACTATCCAAAGTCAGTTGATTGCCATTACATTACTATCCAAAGTCAGTTGATTGCCATTACATTACTATCCAAAGTCAGTTGATTGCCATTACATTACTATCCAAAGTCAGTTGATTGCCAATAGTCATGAAAACATGTGCATACTTACTATTCAGTAAAAGTAGGAACATAATTTCCAAGATGCGTAAGTGCTCCTCCATTTTAGTTTCCTTTAAATTCGGTGATTTTTTTAAATGCATTGAAGTTTATCACGAACGGCACCTAAAGAGAACTTACTTTGCTTTGGTGATGTCTTAAGTAAATAAAAACTTTTCTTAAATTTCTCCCATGATGTTTGTATAAGTAATTTAATTAGCAAAAGCAGCTGCGATCATTAGTAACTCGTGGTCGATACTATTTCTCAAGAGTTCAAAGTTTTACATTCGCATTATGTGCCGAACTAAGTTTATATTTGCTTACATTCATTTGTGATATTGATTTATGATCATAACACTGCCAGTACCTATAAACTGTTAATGAACAATAATATTCGTGGATATTTGTTGTTTTTATGACGGCATGTAAAATTAGATGCAATGTATATAGAATGCAAAGTTTATTGCGTAAGTATGCTTATGCAAAACAATATTTAAAATAAGTGAAACTATATGTTATGAATAATCATCGAGGCAGCAGGAAAGTCACAAATGCACATAGGTAATAACAGACGGTAAATCGAAGTACATGTAGTATGAATAACATGTCAATATTGGTACTGAGCATTAGCATTAAGGCTCATGAAAGATTATTTGCATCTACATATAGCATCATTTCCAACCAATCGTTTGGCCCAAACTTTATGTGAAATAATGATTACTACGCTCCAAACCAAAACTTAATAAGTAGGTCCAAAATGGTTCCGACTGCGACAAACGTGCATTAAACTGTTTTATGAAAACATGATAGGATCACACCAACCATATACTAGGGAATAATGGCTGACCAGGGTATATGGAGTTGATGACCGAAACCAACTGGAGGGCCTCATATTACGCCGGGAAACAACACACGGTTGTTGTTCAATCGTGATACATCGACCATCTACGGAACCTCCGTAAGACTATCATTGTCGATTGAAGTAGCATGTGTATCCGTAGTATTGGTCCTCTTAATGAAAACATTTAAATATTTTAAGTGAAAAGATTGAAAAACATATATGTTTAATACGTAAATCTTTAGTTAAATGTTTATTCGTGCACATAACAACAAAAACTGCATTAAATTCGGTACTGTTTTGCCAAAATACTGGCGAGAGTAAGCTCCATGTAGTAATCAGCATCATGTACACCGTTTCTCATAAAATCGGCCCTTTTGATTGGTTGCTAAAATGTGTTACTATGCACATGTTCCTTTTCTATTTATAGTTTCTCAATGAAACAAGGGCTGTGTTTGTGAAACACAATCCCCCCTACTGCGCCGCTTTGAAGCCATATATTTGACCTTTGACTTTACCTTGAAGGATGACCTTGACAAAATGTGCATCTCTATGAGTTGTTATAAAAAAAATCACTACACGTATAAGGGAGACAATTATGTTGGGCATTTAACAAATGTTTATACGAGTAATACATATATAATATTTCACACTGGAAATCTTTTATTTGACATTCAGAATGAATCCGGGTTTGATGGGATTGTAGATCACATGGTCCCATTTTACTTAATTACTCATGCAATTCTTATACTTTTATCATATGATTAAATTGCTGGTGTTTCATCACTACATAGTTCTTGAAATATTTTTTTCCATGAGGTAATAGCCGCAATGAAAAGATATTAGATATCAAGAAAGTGACGAATTAAAATGAATGTTTATAATGAGCATACGTCTGATTTTTGTGTAGTCAGCTTATTTAGACAAAACCCTCTACGATAGCCCCCTCCACCAGTCAATTTAGGATATCTAGGATATTTAGGATTGAGAATCCGCACAGGATAAAGAGGGACGACCCTTTCCGCTTGTATTCTACTTTTCGTTGAAAGCACGGTGTCTTAGCGACAATCCATTTAAAGCGGAACGTTTTGTCCCAGCTTAGCCTGTGTCATTAATAAATAAACGTATAGTTTGTGTTTTAAAGTCCTGGTTTAAAATATTACAATATGACGATGTCGAGTTCATAAAAATCGTTTATTACACATTATTACCTGATAATGATACATACATAGAAAAAGGTATTGGGGTCATCTCTCAACAAGAGAATCTGTCAACATACTTGAATAGGAAGCAGAGAGATGGCACAAGCCTGAAAAATACCTTTCTAAACAGATCATGCAAACACTTTAACGTTCTTGAAGATGAATTTCGTTTTTTTACTAGAATGCTCTATATTTTATAATGTATATAAGCAATATATCAATAGTATTGGAAGAACACAAACATGATCAAGCTTATAAACCTGTTACAGACTGACAAAGAAAAAAATGAACGCAATATATCTATTATTTTCTCAACAAAATAAGATAAAGTGTATACGATTTTAGGCTCATTCAATATGCTAGAAGTAAGCTCTTCGATATGTTAGGAGTAAGCTCCTGTGATATATTAGGAGTAAGCTCCAGCGATATGTAAGGAGTAAGCTCCTATGATATGTTAGGAGTAAGCTCCATCGATATATAAGGAGTAAGCTCCAGCGATATGTTAGGAGTAAGCTCCAGCGATATGTAAGGAGTAAGCTCCTGTGATATGTAAGGAGTAAGCTCCTGTGATATGTAAGGAGTAAGCTCCTGTGATATATAAGGAGTAAGCTCCAGCGATATGTTAGGAGTAAGCTCCTGTGATATGTAAGGAGTAAGCTCCTGCGATATGTAAGGAGTAAGCTCCTGTGATATGTAAGGAGTAAGCTCCTGTGATATATAAGGAGTAAGCTCCTGTGATATGTTAGGAGTAAGCTCATGTGATATGTTAGGAGTAAGCTCCAGCGATATGTTAGGAGTAAGCTCCAGCGATATGTTAGGAGTAAGCTCCATCGATATATAAGGAGTAAGCTCCAGCGATATGTTAGGAGTAAGCTCCAGCGATATGTAAGGAGTAAGCTCCTGTGATATGTAAGGAGTAAGCTCCTGTGATATATTAGAAGTAAGCCCCTGTGATATATTATGAGTAAGCTCCAGCGATATGTAAGGAGTAAGCTCCTGTGATATATTAGATGTAAGCTCCTGTGATATATTAGAAGTAAGCTACTGTGATATGTTAGGAGTAAACTCCTTCGATATGTTAGGAGTAAGCTCAATTGATATGTTAGGAGTAAGCTCCATCGATATGTTAGGAATAAGCTCCTGTGATATGTTAGGAGTACGCTCTTCTGATATGTTAGGAGTAAGCTCAAACGAAATGTTAGGATTAAGCTCCTGTGATATGTAAGGGGTAAGCTCCTTTGATATGTTAGGAGTACGCTCTTTTGATATGTTAGGAGTAAGCTCAAACGAAATGTTAGGAGTAAGCTCCATTTATATGTTAGGAGTAAGCTCTATCGATATGTTAGGAGTAAGCTCTATCGATATGTTAGGAGTATGCTCCAGCGATATGTCAGGAGTAAGCTCAAACGAAATGTAAGGAGTAAGCTCCATTTATATGTTAGGAGTAAGCTCCAGCGATATGTTAGGAGTAAGCTCAAACGAAATGTAAGGAGTAAGCTCCATTTATATGTTAGGAGTATGCTCCTGTGATATGTTAGGAGTAAGCTCAAACGAAATGTAAGGAGTAAGCTCCATTTATATGTTAGGAGTAAGCTCCATTTATATGTTAGGAGTAAGCTCCAGCGATATGTTAGGAGTAAGCTCCAGCGATATGTTAGGAGTAAGCTCCAGCGATATGTTAGAAGTAAGCTCCATTTATATGTTAGGAGTAAGCTTTTTTGATATGTTAGGACTAAGCTCCTGTGATATGTAAGGAGTAAGCTCCTGCGATATGTAAGGAGTAAGCTCCTGTGATATATTAAAAGTAAGCTCCTGTGATATGTAAGGAGTAAACTCCTGCGATATGTCAGGAGTAAGCTCCATCGATATGTTAGGAGTTAGCTCCTGAAATATGTAAGGAGTAAGCTCCTTTGATATGTTAGGATTACGCTCCATCGATATGATACGAATTACAGTAGACATTTTGTTTGTGATTTTACAAGTTTTCCGATGTATATTCAATGGCGACCATTAAGTTCGCTTTGATATTATATGCTTTAAAAAAAGTTCTGTGTTCTATATCCATTCAGAATCATTAGTTTCTCTGTTTATTATACGACTTGCCCGTATGGTCATGTCAACATCTGGGCTGTTTAATTCGCTTTGATTTACTATGTTATCTGGACGCTCCATTGGGGGCCTCTTAAGATTCGACTTATCGTCCGATCTTCATTAAACTTGATCAGAAAATTTGTTCAAGTGCTATCTCGAATGGTTTCGAAAATGGTTCTGGTCTGTTGAAAAGCATGGCCTTTTGTAATATGGCCATAGTAAAACCTTGTTGACACTCTAGTGACCACCTGTATTGCCTGATCATCATGAAACTTCTTCAGAAAATGTGTCCCAATTATATCTTGGACGTGTTCGAATATGGTTCCAGTTGCTTACAACACATCGCAGCCAGGGGGCGGGGCATTTTTCCTAATATTGCTATATATGGCTATAGTAAAACCTTGTTAACACTCTAGAGGCCACATTTATTGTCCGATCTTCATGAAACTTGGTCAGAAGATTGTCCAAATGATAGCTTAGACGAGTTCGGAAATGGTCCAGGTTGGTTGAAAAACATGGTCACCAGGGGGGCATTTTTACTAATATGGCTATATATGGCTTAAGTGAAACCTTTTTAACACTCTAGATGGAACATTTATTGTCCGATCATCATGAAACTATGCCAGAAGATTTTTTTTGCAATGGTATCTTGGACGAGTTCGAAATTGGTTTGGATTGGTTGAAAAACATGGCCACCAGGGCACCAGGGGGCGGGAAATTTATCCTTATATGGCTATAGAAAAACCTTGTTAGCACTCGTAAAGTTACATTCATAGTTCACTCGGCATAAAACATTTGTTCTTATGAATATGGTATCTTGGGCTGCACAGAACAGGACAGTTTTTGTTTTTTTTCAGGTGAGCGATTTTGGGCCTTTCATGCACTCTTGTTTTGGATTATTTTGTAATCAAGGAAATTTGCACCCAACCATAAACACAATTTAGTTGGCAGACGATAACAATTTTGGTTTTTGACAATAAATGTGTTAAACAATTTTATAAACACAAATGGACTCAACATAAGTCTCAATTAACCGTCCTTCGTTCTCTGTAAAACATTCGAAAGGCAGAACGATGTTGTTATATAATTGAATGATTGCAATTTAGTAACAAACATAATTGGTTTAGCATGTTGATTGCTTGAAAAGGGAAGCCAATTGTATCGGCGCGAAAGGAGTTGCTTTAAGGCTTCTAGGCGGGAAGTGGCTTTCTTTGATGACGTCAAGCTGTCAATTCACAAAGAGCAAATTTTCGTGAGATTTTTGGTAATAGCAATAACTTTTTGTTTACAATGTCGGATGAAAAAACTTAAAAATTATATAAAGATATAGAAATAGTTAACATTTTTACATTTGTTCTGCTACATCTCAGACAAATAAAGTAATGTGCTCATGGTAAGCTTTTGTGATCGCATTTTGTTCGTCGTGTGTCGTGAGGCGTAAGCATTTGCCTTGTTAACATTCTAGAGGCCACATGCATTGTCCGATATTCATGTAAATTTGTCAGAAGACATGCCCCAATTATATATTGGTCATATTTAAAAATGGTTCTAATTGGTTGGAAAACATGGCCACCAAGGGGCGTGTAATTGTTCCTTATATGACTGTAGTAACACCTTGTTAACACTCTACAGGCCACATTTATTTCCCATCATCATGCAATTTGGTCAGAAGATTTTCTAATGATAATCTTGGATGAGTTCGAAAATGGTTGTGATTGGTGGATAAACATGGCCGCCAGGAGGCGGGTCATTTTTCCTTATATGCTAGTGTAAAAACTTGCTAACACTCTAAAAGTCATATGTGTTGCCCTATTTCATCAAACTTGGTCAGAACATCTGTTTTAATGATATATTTGACGAGATGAAAAACGGTTCTGTTCGGTTGAAAAACATGGCCACCAGGGTAATTTATCCTTATATGGCTATAGTAAAACCTTGTTAGCACTGTAAGTTACATTTATAATCCACTTTTCACGAAACTTAGTCAGAAGATTGATTCTAATGATATCTTGGGCTGCACAGAACATGTCAGTTCCTTTTTTTCAGGTGAGCGACTGTGGGCCTTTCATGACCTCTTGTTTACTGTAAGTTTCAAAATAAATAATTTCCTAGTGCCTTTTTATGTAATTTCTATTGACAGTCTGACAAAACATGGTTCTGTTGACCTTGTCAAACAAACTTCTTCCACATTTCGATAATGCTTACCTTTTCAAGAACTTAAAATATGTTATCACTATGATGTTTACATGCCAAACAATAATATGTATAGCTGGAAAACATTAACATCGCACTTGTTAGCTCGCTAAGCTTTAATTAAACCCTGAGATTTAGTTCAACTTGTTGACGCTCTCAAATATTCAGCTACTTTTTATATTGGTTATATTTCCAAATAATTTAGCCCATATAAAAAGTATCTCTTAATTCTTTGCGCGTCTTATAAATGTGACAACTCTGAAATTGTTTCTGTTATACTCGTTTTTATACTTGCATGTTTTGTACAGGTTTATTGAAGCAATGGCATAATACATATTACATAACACTTTGCTTCAATAGGGGAAACTTGTATATTCATGCACACAGGCCAGTGACAGGTTAATATTGGCAAACTAAACATACTCGTCAATTGTAATACAGACGTATATAGCCGTTTGACTCAGCCATTTAATGACATAAGCATCCAAGTTCTAATTTTGAGAAGTAAACTACTATTTGTATTGATTTTCATTAAATTGAAACTTGCAATATTTCATCATCAACCTTGGTTGCAGTTAATTGTATTTATTATTTTGGAAAAACATTTTAATCTGATACCCATTTATATTTTCTGTATGTTAATTGTTCTTTCAACATTTTCCTCTGAAATTCCCCTGTATATTTGCATCAGCCTTTCAACACAGTTAGCTCGTTGAAAACAATATGTTAACGGAAATTGCATTGCTTAATAACTTAAGCAGTTTATTACAAATATGCACAAATTAAAAATAAAATATTTTGGATATCATATTTTTAGCCTTTTTTAGTGCGAAATGGTTAATATGCATACATACACTTATAATAAAGAATCTTACAAACACGGAATGTCAAGATGTGTTCATATTTTTTGCTCTGTATCACAAAGTGTCTTATGAAAGGCATATTATCAGTGTAATTAAATCATGGATTACTTTTGTTAATGTAACATCTTGCCAAATTAATTATGCTAGGGTTAGGTCGGTACTTATTGTTGAATGATTTGAATGGTGCCATTGGAAAAATCAATTCTGTAATTATTGTATTAATCACGAAGATATACAGCTGGACACGCAAAACACTACTTTTTGCTTATTACTGAAAAAGAAAATAGTTCTAGTATATCATCATATATGCGATTATTTCTTGTCTGATTGTTTATAATGTTCTAATAGTTAATGAAAAAAGTAAATGTAACTAAAGCACAAGATTTAAATTATGTGATAAAAATTTTATGTAATAAATCAGCATCTCTAACTTGTGTCACCTAAATCAGACCCATGCTTACAATCAATTACTTTGGTTGTATGAACTATTTTCAACAACTTGCACATTATTGGCTTTGTTTAAGTAGGTAAATTGTGACGTAAATTTCTGGGGAAATTAAGCGTAGATCTCAAACATGTTAAAACTAAACGAAATTGATGTAAACTTAGAAATCACCAAATTGTTCAAAAGTCTCCCCCAGATAAATATAAACAAAAATTGATACAGGTCTTTTATTCTTCTTAATGTTTTATAATTCATTAGATCAAAACGATTGACCGACACAAAGAAAAACATAACGTATAACATTTATTTGAAAATTGACGTCATATTTTCTAATGAAATATTCACACATAGTCTGGTTAAGGTAGAACGCCAATGTATTTATCTTTTGCATTGGTATCACACAATGGGCAATCACCTCTCTTCTGTCTAGTTATGTCCCTGAAATGGATAAAAAGCAGCATTTCTATTAGAAAGGTAACTATTAGAAAGGTAACTACCAACCAGCAAGTTTATTGAATTAATTAAGGTATTGATTCACTAAAAACATAACTGTTGTGTTAAGAGAATATAGAATTACTAGGTGTATTTACTTATATGGGTCGCATTCTGAGAAAGCTGGGCATAATGCGTGTGCGTGCCATGGACGACACTTTCCGCTTTTTAAGGCACTTTTCGTTTAAATGAAGTCTCTTCTTAGCAAAAATCCAATTTAGGCGGGTGGTGTCGTCCCTGATTAGCCTGTGCGGACTGCACAGGATAATATTGGACGACTCTATACGTACATGCATTTTGCACAGTTTTCTCAGAACACGACTCATATAACTGAATTCAGCGTCACATTCATGGTATGTATAGGAATGAAATTAACTTACGCATTATTCACAATATCAACGCCGTCATTTAATTTTGGAATTGCTTGTATGGCATCAGCGTGGGCTTCTATTGGTGCACAATCTACATGTATTGTCATAAAATTAATACTATAACAATATGGCACATGTCATTCAAAGGGATATTACATAGAGTGTGTTGAATACCATAGTAAAGTAAGGTTTAATTTAGAAATGTTGAAATATTGTTTACATTCAAATTATTGAATCATGATGGTGAGGAAGTAATATTTTGCACAGCAGTTAAGTAAGATATTTGTAAATGTCACCTAAGACTTGTATTATAACGTTCACCTTGCTATGTCATGCACATATTAGACTGGTAATGCGTTCTTTGCTTTCAATTTGCTTGTTTAAATACATTAAGAAACATGTATTTTTTTAGTTTCCTATTATATGTCATAAATGTATATGTACATACAATAACATTTGTTAAAACGTAACATTATATTGTCTTGCTTTATATTCAATTCATATGTCATGGTAAAAAATAAGAAAGTATCATGTTATTGTTTGTTTGATAATTAAATAAAAAAACTAAAATCCAAATTACCAATTCTTTTACATAATGTTGACGTTTATTGACATAACATTTATGGGAAATGTATGATGGACTAGTAACTTTCAACAATACATCCATGCAGCTGACAAACAGATTGTGTTAACATATTAGATTTAATAATTTCTCCAACTTAACCTTTACATACCTGAATTACGGATACATCCCCCAGACAACACCAAAATACAGACGGTGATAAAAAGGCTTGGCATTCTACAACTGTCGACTTTTCAAGACACAGCGTTGTATGATGTCTTATTGATCTATACAGATGTTTATATACTAGCTCAGAAGATAGGGATAGTATAAAATAGCCAGGAATTTACATATTATTTCCGACTTTCATAAATCATGTTTAAAATAGTGTTCTACGAAACATGGAGCATGCTAACTGGATGATAACTATTAAGGCGTTTGCATTAAGAGGATAATATGGATGCCCAGATGTGCTAAAATATGCGTCTGTATTGTATTGCTTAACACATCGCAGAAGCTTACTCCTCACTATCGAAGGAACTTACTACTAACATATCGCATGAGTTTACTCCTAACATATCGCATGAGTTTACTCCTAACATATCGAAGGAGTTTACTACTAACATATCGAAGGAGTTTACTCCTTACATATCGAAGGAGTTTACTCCTTACATATCGAATGAGTTTACTCCTAACATATCGCATGAGTTTACTCCTAACATATCGAAGGAGTTTACTACTAACATATCGAAGGAGTTTACTCCTAACATATCGAAGGAGTTTACTCCTAACATATCGAAGGAGTTTACTACTTACACATCGCATGAGTTTACTCCGAACATATCGAAGGGGTTAACTAACATATCGAATGAGATTACTCCTAACATATCGATGGAGCTAAAACCCTAACATATTCAAGAAACTTACTCCTAACATATCACATGAGCTTACTCCTAACATATCACATGAGCTTACTCCTAACATATCGAAGGAGTTTACTCCTAACATATCGATGGAGCTTACTCCTTGCATATTGAATGACTTTACGCCTTTCATATCGCAGTCGCTTACTCCTTACATATCGAAGGAGTTTACTACTAACATATCGCATGAATTTACTCCAAACATATAAATGGAGCTAACTCCTAACATATTCAAGGAGCTTACTCCAAACATATCGATGGAGCTTACTCCTAACATATCGAAAGAGCTTTCACCTAATATATCGCAGGGGCTTACTCTATAGATATGGAAGGAGTTTTCTCCTAACATATCGTAGGATGTTACTCATAATATTTCGCAGTAGCTTACCCCTAGCATATCGAAGGAGCTTACTCTTTACATATCACAAGGGCTTACTATTTACATGTCGAAGGAGCTTAATCCTTACATATTGCACGAGTTTAATCCTTAAATATCGCAGACGGTTACTCATAAAATATCGGAGGGGCTTACTCCTAACATATGGAGGGAGCTTCCTCCTTACATATCACAGTATCTTACTACTAACAAATGGAAGAAGCTTACTCCTAACATATCGAAAGAGCTTTCTCCTAACCTATCGCAGGGGCTTACTCATTGCATATCAAAGTAGCTAAGGTCTAACATATGCAAGGAGCTCACTCCTAACATTTCGAAAGAACTAACTCCTAACATATCAAAGGAGCTTACTCCTTACATATCGATGGAGCTTACTCCAAACATATCGATGGAGCTTACTCCTAACATATCAAAGGAGCTTACTCCTAACATATCGATGGAGCTTACTCCTAACATATCGCAGGAGCTTACTCTTAACATATCGCAGGAGCTTACTCCTAACATATTACTGTAGCTTACTCCTAACATATCACAGGAGCTTACTCCTAACATATCACAGGAGCTTACTCCTAACATATCACAGGAGCTTACTCCTAACATATCACAGGAGCTTACTTCTAACATATCGCAGGAGCTTACTCCTAACATATCGCAGGAGCTTACTCCTAACATATCGCAGGAGCTTACTCCTAACATATCGCAGGAGCTTACTCCTAACATATCGCAGGAGCTTACTCCTAACATATCACAGGAGCTTACTCCTAACATATCACAGGAGCTTACTCCTAACATATCGATGGAGCTTACTCCTAACATATCGCAGGAGGTTACTCCTAACATATCACAGGAGCTTACTCCTAACATATTACTGTAGCTTACTCCTAACATATTACTGTAGCTTACTCCAAACATATCACAGGAGCTTACTCCTAACATATCACATGAGCTTACTCCTTACATATCACATGAGCTTACTCCTTACATATCACAGGAGCTTACTCCTTACATATCACAGGAGCTTACTCCTAACATATTACTGTAGCTTACTCCTAACATATCACAGGAGCTTACTCCTAACATATCGAAGGAGCTTACTTCTTACATATCCAAGGAGCTTACTCCTAACATATCCAAGGAGCTAACTCCTAACATATCGAAGGACCTTACTCCTGACATATCGATGGACCTTACTCCAAACATATCGATGGAGCTTACTCCTGACATATCGATGGACCTTACTCCTAACATATCGATGGAGCTTACTCCTGACATATCGATGGACCTTACTCCTTACATATCACAGGAGCTGACTCCTAACATATCGCAGGTGCTTACTCCTAACATATCGCTGGACCTTACTCCTAACATATCGATGGCGCTTACTCCTTACATATCGATGGACCTTACTCCTTACATATCACAGGAGCTGACTCCTAACACATCGCAGGAGCTTACTCCTAACATATCGCTGGACCTTACTCCTAACATATCGATGGCGCTTACTCCTAACATATCGAATGAGCTTACTCCTAACATATCGAATGAGCTTACTCCTAACATATCGAATGAGCTTACTCCTAACATATAACTGAACTGTAGCTTACTCATAACATATCGAAGGAGCTTACTGCTATCATATCTAAGGAGCTTACTTCTAACGTATTGCAGGAGGTTACTCCTAACATTTCGCAGGAGCTTATTCCTGACATATATAAAGAGCTTACACCTAACATATCGATTGAGCTTACTCCTAACATATCGATGGAGCTTACTCCTAACATATCGATGGAGCTTACTCCTTACATATCGATGGAGCTTACTCCTAACATATTGATAGAGCTTACTCCTAACATATCGATGAGGATTACTTCTAACATATCAATGAAGATTACTCCTAACATATCAATGGAGTTTACTCCTAACATATCGTTTAGGATTACTTCTAACATAGTGAAGGACCTTACTCCTAACATATCCAATGAGCTTACTTCTAAAATATCGATGGTGCTTACTCCTTGTAGAGCGGCATTCCGTTATTAAGCATGTCATACACCTGGTAGAATTCCTTTTACAGCGGCATCCCGACATCAAGCAGTTCATATACCTGATACACATTCCTTGTATAGCGGCATCCCGACATCAATCATTACATATACATGTACCTGTAACACACTCATTGTACAGCGACATCACGACACCAAGCACTTCACAAATTGGATACGTGATCCTTGTACAGCGGCATCCCGATACCTAGCAGTTCACATACACAGTACACATTCCTTGTACAGCGGAATCCCGACACCAAGAAGTTCACAAACCTCGAACAAATTATGTGTGCAGCGTCATCCCGACATCAAGAAGTTTACACATTTGGTACACATTCCTTGTGCAGCGGCATCCCGACACCAAGCATTTCACAAACCCGGTGCACATTCCTTGTACAGCGGCATCCCAATACCAAGCTGTTCATATACCTGGTACAATGCCTTGTACATCGGCATCCCGACACCAATTGTACCCATTCCTTGTAGAGCGCTATACCGACACCAATCAATTGTGTGTACCTGGGACACATTCATTGTACAGCGGCATCCCGATATTAGACAGCTCATAGCTTTCATTTTCTTGGTAGTTAAACCGGATATTCTGTGTAATACAACATGCAAACATAAATATGCTGCAAGGCGTAAGCGTGTTTATTGAAATATACGAGCGATCGCGAGATTGGCTTCGGGCAGCGTCGGAAGCACGACGTAGTTCTCATGAGCTGCCCGAACCCAATCTCGCGTTGGCTCGTATATGTTCAGATCTCGTCGATGGAAATTCTCATGGAATATATTGTCACAATAAAAACGTGACCAGAGCACATCTAGCGTTGAAATTTGGCTATTGCTACAAGGAAGACTGATTGTGTATGTGTTATTTTATTTTTCGAAATATTTACGGAATATTCGTTGATTTTGAATGTTTACATGGCTTTAAACTGCAGAGGTAATGCAAAAATTGTGCTAACATGGCGAAGGCATTTTGGAAATTATTGTAAAACGAATGAGTTATATTTCAACTAAGATTAAGATTACTTTATTCCTACCCATGTTCTAATAATAACTTAACAATTACACGACGGATTGGTAAGAAAATATGATATTTCAAGTTATATTTTTATTAAGAAAATAGAGATGTGGATCGTTTTTTTAGAATTAGTTATAATGTTGCAATAAGTATCACGTCTTTGTCTTCGTGGCTTCATGCACTAATGAACCATCTGTGCTGCGCTGCAAACTGGTCGCTGATCTCACGTGTATACATACCAGCGTGCTGCGCTGCAAACTGGTCGCTGATTATACGTGTATACATACCAGCGTGCTGCGCTGCAAACTGGTCGCTGATCGCACGTGTATACATACCGCGATAGTCTCTGAGGTACATGTCAGATTACTTTATAGATCCTTACTAAAAAGGTCGCTCTTTTCGCGTCCGCGACGGTTAACAACTATTCGAGAGACATCGCCAAGAAATATGTCTTTGACACCAATTTCAAAATCCACCAATAATCGAACGATCAAAGATGTTTTACGGTATTTTTCGGCGAGGAAAGATGTTTTTCAGCGTAGGTAGCTTAGGTATTATATATTCCATGCACATTGCTAACCCAATATAAATGATTCGAGGCTACATTGAAATGGAGTGTATGTGTGTGTAGGTGGGGGGGGGGGGGGGGCGGCGGCATATGTGCATCCGAATGACAACGTATTTTACACAATTCCGAAGTGGCGCCTCTTATCAATATATGCCTCATTGCGGGGTACTGTGGGGCATTTGGTGCTTCATGTTTGCAGATGATGACACATATATAATTGTTGCTTTATCGCAACAACGTTATGAATTTTGAAACGGATGGTGATTCATTAAGGAAGTAATATAATACTCGGTATGGATGGACTTAAGTACAATAAACGTCTTGGTCGATGTTCTAATATTATAGAGTTTACCAGGTTTAAGTCACGTGATGTACATAGCTGAATGTCCCCATAAACATGCATATCTTTTGTTATTTGTCGAAGAGAGAGGCCGGGAAATATACAATACGCTGAATTTGAGTGCAGATGATCGCAAATCAGTAACAAGAATAAGCGACGCTTTTCAACACCATCTTCAACCAAAATCAAATCTTGTATTTTGTCGATATAAATTCAATATTGACCGCCAGGGAACTAGCACTATCGAGGAATTCTTAACCAAAATCAAAGTTCTTGCTCAAGACTGTCGCTTTGATGACTCATGCCGAGACGATATGATAAAAGACATAATTGTTTTTGGGATTTCGTCAGAACAAATTCGGGCCAAACTGATCGAACAAGGTGACGAATTGACTCTCACAAAAGCTATTGGAATTTGTCCGTCGTATGAATACGCACAGTCGCAGCTCAATCAAATGAAACCGGAAAGTCAAATCATGGTTAATACTTTAAAAACGAAAAGTAAATCCAGTCACCAACATCAGGCATCCAAATCGACTATCAAGTGCACAGCTACATCTGGTGCAAAGCAGATAACACTGTACCGTAGACCAACGGAGGGCGCTTCCACGAACCGATCGAGGATCAACGTCGAACGGCAACACACGAGGGCCGACGTCGGGTGCACCCAGTCGTGACCGGAAATGTGGAAACTGCGGGGGTCAGTGGCACTCGTCGCGTGACCATTGTCCAGCCAAAGGAAAGCAGTGTAACAAATGTCACAAGTGGAACCATTTTGCAAAAGTTTGTCTTTTGCAAGCTGTGAACTCCGTCGCAGAAGACGTCGTGTTTGTTGACAGTGTAAAATCTGGTGTGAACGATTGCCAAACGTTTGTATCATTTTGTGTTGGGCCTAAGCAAACGTTGGTCAGTTTCAAAGTTGATACAGGATCGCAGGTAAACATTTTACCATATTCTGTATATCAAACATCTGGTGTTAAAGGGCCATTACAATTGTCGAATGTCCTCTGTCAGCGTATAACAATACACATTTAAAGACAAAGGGTATGGTTACTTTGAATTGTACATATTCAAAGACAGGTGAAAGAAAACCTGTACTGCTTCATGTTATAGAAACCAGGTCTTCTCCACTTTTGAGTCTCCAAACATCGCTTGAGTTTGGTCTAATTCAGGTCTCATTTGCTGTGGAATCCCTGAACAGTGATGCGTTCTTGACAAAACAGAAAATACTAAGGGACTTCCCAGATCTTTTCAAGGATATAGACTGTATCGACAACGTTCCTACGCCAGCGAAACAGGTAAACATGAGAGACACGACTCTCAAATACACTACATAACTAGTGGTTTACAACTGTTGAATGGGGTTAAGAAGTATCCTCAACAATTGACCATGCTTATCAGCAACGGTAATAAATAATCACTTAACACCACATAATCACACATGCATGAAGAATTTACCATCTGCAGGTCAATAACCTGTTTAAAGAATATAGTTTCACCTCACACATAAACTCCCTAATGGGCCCAACAGAGATCACGCAGCGCGCAGCAGCCGTTGGCCATAACGAGGCAAACAGTGGCCAGGTCAAGACATTTGCAGTTATACATAGTTTAAAACTGTGTTTACGGATAACGAAAGGGATAGGAATCATAAATACAGGTATTTATCACTTTACCTATAACACGTATATATGTACACAAAATAACCGAATAGGCTTTATCAATTAGAGATTATTACATATATATAATATGATTGTCCGGTATTGAACAGTAGCGCACACATTTCCAGATGGTGTATACAAAATGGCCTAAAAGGCATTTTATGAGTTTATCTGTTGCCTAAAAGGCGTAGACAAAAATGGCCTAAAAGGCATTAACGATCTAGTATATGTTGCCTAAACGGCGTGTAGCAACGAGATGTCCCAGCCTTAAAGGCGTCATTACAGTACGGGACACTGTCTAAAAGGCGTCTACCTCCTAATACACCTCAAAATTCAGTACTCGCAACACCAGCCTAAAAGGCATACATTGTGAATGAGAAAGCAAAATACTGAAAAGCATATTTTCCAAGCCTATAAGGCATTAGTATAATACGACAAACTGCCTAAAAGGCGTCTCCCTTGATAAACGTGATACATCGACTTTCTACGGAACCTCCGTAAGACTATCATTGCCGATTGAAGTAGCATGTGTATCCGTAGTATCGGCCCTCTTAATACGTCAATCTATAGTTTAATGTTTATTCTTGGACATAACAACAAAAACTGCAGTAAAACCAGTAATGATTTGCCAAAATACTGGCGAGACTAAACTCCATGTAGTAATCAGCATCATGTACATCGTTTCTCATAATATCGGCCCTTTTGATTGGTTGCTTAAATGTGTTACTATGCACATGTTCCTTTTCTATTTATAGTTTCTCGATGAAACAAATGCTGTGTTTGTGAAAGACAATGACCCCTACTGCGCCGCTTTGAAACCATATATTTGACCTTTGAGATTGAATGAGGTCATTGACCTTGACCTTTCACAACTCAAATTGTGCATCTCCATGAGATACACGTGCATGACAAATATCAAGTTGCTTTCTTCAATATTGCACAAGTTCTGACCAAGGTTAAAGTTTTGGGACACACACACACACACATTCAATGACACCCGGGCAGGTCAAAAACAATAGACCCCCGATCATTCGATCCGGTGGCATAAAAACGAAACTCTTGTTCATGTTTCTCTTAAATAATTTTTGTCCATAAATAAGCGGCGTATACAACATTTGATAAACCTACTAATTAACCAAAAACCAACTAACACAATCATGTGTAATCATAATAAATTCCTTAAACAAACATGACCCACTTTAAAATGTTAACCGGAAATCGTGAGAAAGATCGTCGTTAATATAGTCATTAATAAACGGCAAATAAATTAAAACTTCTAGAAATGGAAAAACATTTACTGCCCCCTCGTTTATCATATAATCCAAAATGGTAAAAGGTATCAAAAATTCCAAAATGCCATGGAGGGATACGAAGTATCGAGCGAAACGGATATAGCCGAAGTTTGCCCAGCTATTGACCACCTGGCATTGAGACATTCAACGTTGGCAGATAAGCATCGGTAATAAACGCTTTACATCAATACTATTCTTTTATTATTCGTTTAAATACATCAATGCATTTCCTGGGCCAGAAAATACAGAAATATTAGAATGTTAACATGTCCCCGCAACATCCTCTACTCCCATATTCTAAATGTATGGGGGTACGTGTGCGAATCCTATGTACTCGACTGTTGTTATTTATAGGGACGTAACAAATATGGTAGAATTCAAACAATGAAATATTAATTACACTTTTTCATAATTAGGGAGTTTGTGCATTATAACTGTCAGTAATGTTTCGACATACAAATCAGCGAATTTCGCGTGATTTGAAATATTATTTCCGACAAAACATGTTTACCATGCACATTTATTATATAATATATAAATACGTGGAGAAACTTTACAACACAGTTCTTTGCTCCAGAAGATAAAAACTGTTGATATAGTTGTTATTATTGTTATAAGTATTAATCTAAGTGGTAGTTGCTATAAAAAAATTCACTACACATATAAGGGAGACAATCATGTTGGGCTTTTAACAAATGTTTATACGAGTAATACATATAATATTTCACAACGGGAATCTTTTATTTGACATTCAGGATGAATCTGGGTGTGATGGGATTGTAGATCACATGGCCCTATTATACTTAAACACTCGTGCAATTCTTATCCTTTTTCATAGGTTTAACTTGCTGGTATTTCATAAACACGTATATATATATATATATATATATATATATATATATATATATATATATATATATAGATATATATATATATATATAGATATATATATATATATATATATATATATATATATATATATATATATATATATATATATATATGTATATATATATATGTATATATATATGTATATATATATATGTAACGCTTTTTGCTTGTGTTATTGACGATGCTGTTTTAGCATCGTCTAAGTTGTGATACCATGAAAAAATCTTCACAATGGCAACCTATGTAAAAGACCGAGCCAGTCCGATTGAGATAATGCTCGGTTCCAGAAATACCGGCATCCCCGTAATTACCGAAATTATATATTTTAGTTTTTCACTATCAAACTTGGATAAAATCAATGTTTCATAAGTGATTTTATTGTATTTTGCAATATTCTATATTAATATCCGCAGGTTTTCTTTTATAAATAATCAATATTAATGTGAATTTCGGAAGATTTCTGGGGGTTTCGGGGGATTTCGGTAATTACGGGGATTTCGGTATTTCTAGGTCAGAATACACTAAATAGTTTCACTATATAATTCAATGTGAAAGCGACAACTTTAGGCCAATATAAATGCAACATTTTGCACAAAGAGACATCCATAACCATACCTTTTCTTAAAGGCCATTCTAAGCTGAATCGACGGTAAGGGTCCCACACACTAGAGCAATATTCCAAGAATGGTCTAACAATGCTGTTATATGCCGCTGCCTTATTTGCCATTTTAGCAGAATGAATGTTTCGTTTTAAGAATCCTAAGCTCTGGCTTGCTTTACTACTAATTTTATTTACGTGAGGTGACCAGTTTAAAGTTGAGCTTACTTCAACGCCAAGATAAGTGGATTGGTTTACAACAGACAGAGGTTGATTGTGAAGAGTGTAGGCTGTTTTTAATGGTTTACGGTTTCTCGTAACATGCATGATATGACATTTTTCTATGTTAAAAGACATCTTCCATTTCAGCTCCCACAATGATGACTATCTAGATCTCTCTGAAACTGAATAGTGTCAGCCAAAGTTTTTATGGATCTGTACATGACACAGTCATCCGCAAATAGACAGACGCTTGACTTCACAGACTTCACAGACGAAGGTAGATCATTAATGTAGATCATTAATGTAGAGCAGAAACAGAAGAGGCCCAAGAACTGATCCCTGGGGTACGCCAGAAATTACAGGGGCCATGGTGGAAGTCGCCCCATCTACAACACCTGTTGACTACGGTTACCAAGAAAAGCTTTAATCCAAGAGTGTGTAGTGTCCGTGATGCCATAATGGGCTAGTTTCAGCAACAATCTACCGTGATGTACAACATCGAAGGCTTTGCTAAAATCCATGATGGCAACATCCATCTGGTCTCTCGGCATGGTAGAAGCTAAGTAATGGATAAAACCCACAAGTTGGGTTTCGCAAGACCGGCGGGCTCAAAAGCCATGTTGGTTGTCAACCAGGATATTAAAGTTGTCAAGATGGTCTAAGATGTTACTAACAACGATATGCTCCAGCAATTTACAAGCAATACATGTTAATGAGACTGGGCTATTATTACTAGCTTGGTACTTTTCACCTGTTTTTAAAATAGGAGCTACAAAGCCATGGACCAGTCAGAAGGGACAGAACCAGAAATGAGTGATTTGTTAAAAAGAATTGTTCAAATAGGTGCAATTTAATTTGCACATTCCCGTAAGATTCTGGGTTTGACTTGGTCTGGCCCTGCGGCCTTGTAAGGATTCAGTTTGAGTAGGAGTTTCTTAACACCATTTACCGTAATATTAATTGATCGCATGTTTTATACGGGCTATTACCAAGATCTGGATATGAGCTGTTTGTGTCACAAGTAAAAACAGAAGAAAATTGTTTATTTAAGACTTCAGCTTTTTCCTTGGGGTTAGATTTTAAGACCCCATCATCCCTCAAGGGTGCTACACCACATGAGTGATTTTTTAAGCTTTTTGTGAACCCCCAAAAACGTTTAGTTGTCCCATGTTTATGTTCGGTTTCATCACATATTAGGTTGTTCATGTAGTCCCAGTAAGAGTTACGAATTTTCTTTTGTATTAATGATCCGATCTGCTTAATTTTTGGAAGTAAAGTGTAATTTTTTAGTCTTTTTCATTTTGCTATAAGTCCAGTCACGTTTTTTTTCATTAGCTTTTTAATGTCAGAATTCAGCCATGGTAGATGCTGCTTGCCAAAAACAGTTTTAGTTGGTATGTATTTTTCAACAAGTGTGTTAAGACAGACCTTGAAATTGTCCCAAAGCTTCTGTACATTCATATCATTAATATTGTTTACATTTATAAAATTTGTTAAACCAGTTTGGATTTCCGACCAGTTAGCCTTGTCAAACAGAAGTATTTTCCGTTTCTCTTGCCGATTTATTCAAGCACAGGATAAAATATCAACAAAACGGATGCAGTGATCACTAAAACCTGGAATGACCTTAACTGTTTCGGCTAAAGAAGGATAAGACAAGAAAAACAGGTCAAGACATTTCTTTGTGGTATCAGATAGTCTTGTTGTTTCATCAACTATTTGGTTTAATGAATGATTATCTGCAAAGTTTAAAACTGTGTTACATTCTTCTGGGTGTGAAGCATTAGAGTCTACAGTTTTATTTTTCCAATTGATTTCACCAAGGTTAAAATCGCCCCCAATTAGGGTTGTACTATTTAATTTATCAGTCAGACTGATGGTACGGTCCAGCTCGTCTATACATGTAAAAACCCTGTCAGGTCGGTATGCACTGCAGACCAGCAGGTCTTTTTTACCATTTTGCTTTATATTTACCCAAATAATTTTAGATGAAGATTTTAATTCCACGGGAGCATGACTTCTAAACTTATTTGAAACCAGTTAAAAAAAACGCCTCCTGTCCTACCTTTTCGATCATTTCTGTAAACATCGTAATCAGATGGAAACACTTCTGAATGTTTTATTTTAGGCTTGAGCCATGATTATTTACCCAGAACAACATCAGGTTTTACAGAAGCTAGCATAGATTGGAAAGCTAAATGTTTCTTCTTAACAGACTGACAGTTTACAGTCACAATTTTTAAGGGTTTTACATACTGTGATTTGTGAGTTGGTAATTTGTTGTGTCTCATAGATTGAGAGTTTGTAGTTATGCATGTTTGTTTACTGACTGGTGTGCTACAGTGTAACGGTGCTTGCTGCCCAGAGCTTGGCTATGGCATACATGTAAGGGCGGATGAGTTGTCTGTACTGACATGTGATAATGAATGATCTGATTGCAAAGACTTTGTGTGATCAAAGAAAGTAGAGGTAAAATGAAATACGCCACAGTTTGTACATTGCCACGGTTCAGTTGAGTGATATTTTTTCTTTTGTTTCTTTTTTCGAAAGCAAAACAAGGTCACGTTATGTAACCACCATTTTTGTGACGAAAGGAAATTTGAAGACGTATGATTTCCTGAATTTTGCAGATTTTGTTTGGTAAACATTATGTTCATTGATGTAATATTGTAGTATAATGTGTCCTTTCTAACAGTAAGAATGCTCAGAAACCAAATTGATGCGTACCACCTAAAATCAGCATGAGAGCTGCAACTCGTGATTAAGTGAATAACGACATGTGGCAACACATATTCGGGAATGTGGGGATTGACTCAAACTAAATGAAAACTCAATTGAAGTTGTCCAATACACATGTGGGTTGGCGCGTGGCTATGATAGTTATTAGTAAAACATCATTTTGAATGAAAAATAATAAAATTATAACGAAAAATCGATGTCTCTGAAAACATAGTTTTCACTATCAAATCTATATAACAAGGTATTCAACTCAAAACGACCCGAATATAGGGTGCATAGATTTGAACAGCCATTACTTTTTCAATTATGCAGCAATTTCCATGAACTCGGTCTTATTAAACGCAGAAATGAAGTTCCTTTTCTGGAAATGTACATATCTTGCAATATGTTTTACAAATGCTGGGTAAAAATTCAAGAAATAACACGATACACATGTGATCCGATAAAAACCTAAGCGAACCGGTAATTGCTGAATCAGTTTACCCAGAAATTTGCGCTGTAAACAAAAAATATTTGTCGGAATTTTAAAACCGCTGGCATGTTTCAATAGGAAAGACATTTGTCTTTCGAGGTTTAAAGGTTTAATTACTGAATGCATGGTGTTTACTATGAAATGAGACTCGACGTCCTTAGCTATCAGTTATACACCAATCGACTGTATTAAATATCATTTTTAAGTCAAATGAACTGTGTCACAGTAAAAGAGACATTAAGGCGATTTTGGCCAGTTTGGATCCAGATCAGCCTGCAGTTGCTTGAAAGCTGATTGCTTAAAAGCGGTTTTCTGACAATAACAAGTAGTTTAATTGGATACTGATTAGACTGCCCTTTCCCTGTGACCTGGCTCAAGTAATAGTATTGTCATTAATCAAATGATTTTATTTCGAACATTAATCAGGTGTTTTCTAGCTCCACTGTCATGGTCCTGTGTCCGTCGTGCGTGCGTCCGTGCGTTAACTTTTTTAAAAACATCTTCACCTAAACAACAAGGCCAATTCTGATAAAACTTCTCACAAATGTTCCTGGGGTGAACCTCTTTCAAATGTGTTCAAATTATGCCCCTGGGATCAAATTTGACCCCGCCCCGGGGGTCAATAAATTGAACATACGCTTATATAAAGCCTATTTTGTGCAAACTTTAAAAATCTTTTTGTCCATAACCATTGGGCCTAGTGCTACCACATTTGGTATGTCGTGACATCTAATAGTCCTCTACCAAATTTGTTCAAATTATGCCCCTGGGGTCAAATTTGACCCTTCCCCGGAGGTAACAAAAATGAACATATGCTTATATAAAGCCTTTTTTGTGCAAACTTTAAATACATTCTTGTCCATAACCGTAGGGCCTAGGGCTACCAAATTCGGTATGTAGTGATATCTAAGAGTTCTCTACTTAGTTTGTTAAAATAATGCCCCTGGGGTCAAATTTGACCGTGCCCCGGGGGTCACAAAAATGAACATACGCTTAAATAAGACCTATTTTGTGCAAACTTTAAAAACCTTCTTGTCCATTACCGTATGGTATGGGGCAACTAAATTTGGTATGTAGTGACATCTAATAGTCCTCTACCAAATTTGTTCAAATTATCCCCCTGGGGTCAAATTTGACCCTGCCCCGGGGGTCACAAATATGCACATATGCTTATATAAAGCCGATTTTGTGCAAACTTTAAAAACCTTATTGTCCATAACCGTAGGGCCTAGGGCTACCAAATTCGGTATGTAGTGACATCTAATAGTTCTCTACTTAGTTTGTTCAAATTGTGCCCCCTGGGGTCAAATTTGACCCTGCCCCGGGGGTCACAAAAATGCGCATATGCTTAAATAAGACCTATTTTGTACAAACTTTAAAAATCTTCTTGTTCATAATTAATGAGCTTAGGGCTACTTAATTTGGTATGTAGTAACATCTAATAGTCCTCTACCAAATTTGTTCAAATTATTCCCCTTGGCTCAAATTTGACCCTGCACCGGGGGTCACAAAACTGAACATATGCTTATATAAAGCCTTTTTGTGCAAATTTTAAAAATCTTCCTGTCCATAACCATTTTGCCTATGGCTACCAAATTTGGTATGTAGTGACATCTTATAGTTCTCTACCAAGTTTGTTCAAATTATGCCACTGGGGCCAAATTTATATATAAAAATGCTCACCCTTCCAACTTTAAGCGTCAAGTGGGACGAGGGATAGAAAGAGAAAGTCACATGCTTGATTACATTTCAACCCATGCGCATTGCACGCTTTTTATGCCCCCCTTCGAAGAAGAGGGGGTATATTGTTTTGCTCATGTCGGTATGTCCGTCCATCCGTATGCCGTATGTCCGTTCACAAGATGGCTTCCGGATGATAACTCAAGAACGCTTAGGCCTAGGATCATGAAACTTCATAGGTACATTGATCATGACTCGCAGATGACCCCTATTGATTTTGAGGTCACTAGGTCAAAGGTCAAGGTCACGGTGACCCGAAATAGTAAAATGGTTTCCGGATGATAACTCAAGAACGCTTAGGCCTAGGATCATGAAACTTCATAGGTACATTGATCATGACTCGCAGATGACCCCTATTGATTTTCAGGTCACTAGGTCAATGGTCGAGGTCACGGTGATCCGAAATAGTAAAATGGTTTCCGGACGATAACTCAAGAACGCTTAGGCCTAGGATCATGAAACTTCATAGGTACATTGATCATGACTCGCAGATGGCTCTTAACGATATTCAGGTCACTAGGTCAAAGGTCAAGGTCACGGTGACCCGAAATACTCAAATGGTTTCCGGATAATAACTCAAGAACGCTTATGCCTAGGATCATGAAACTTCATAGGTACATTGATCATGACTCGCAGATGACCCCTATTGATTTTCAGGTCACTATGTCAAAGGTCAAGGTCATGGTGACCCGAAATAGTAAATTGGTTTTCGGATGATAACCCAAGAACGCTTATGCCTAGGATCATGAAACTTCATAGGTGCATTGATCATGACTCGCAGATGACCCCTATTGATTTTGAGGTCATTAGGTCAAAGGTCAAGGTCACGGTGACCCGAAATAGTAAATTGGTTTTCGGATGATAACTCAAGAACGCTTATGCCTAGGATCATGAAACTTCATAGGCACATTGATCATGATTCGCAGATGACCCCTTTTGATTTTCAGGTCACTAGGTCGAAGGTCAAGGTCAAGTTGCCCCGAAATTGTAAAATGGTTTCCGGATGATAACTCAATAACGCTTATGCCTAGGATCATGAAACTTTAAAGGTACATTGATCATGACTCGCAGATGACCCCTTTTGATTTTCAGGTCACTTAGTCGAAGGTTAAGGTCACGGTGCCCCGAAATAGTAAAATGGTTTCCGGATGATAACTCAAGAATGCTTATGCCTAGGATCATGAAACTTCATAGGTACATTGATCATGACTCGAAGATGACCCCTATTGATTTTCAGATCACTAGGTCAAAGGTCACGAGACTCAACTTAGAAAAATGGTTTCCGGATGATAACTCAAGAACGCTCACGCCTAAGATCATGAAACTTCATAGGTACATTGATAATGACTCGCAGATGATCCCTATCGACTTTCAGATCACTAGGTTAAAGGTCAAAGTCACGTTGACTTGACACAGTAAAATGGTTTCCGGATGATAACTCAAGAAAGCTTAGGCCTAGGATCATGAAACTTCATAGGTACATTGATCATGTCTCGCCGATGACCCCTATTGATTATCAGGTCACTTTGTCAAAGGTCAAGGTCACAGTGCCAGAAAACGTATTCACACAATGGCTGCCACTACAACTAACAGCCCGTATGGGGGGCATGCATGTTTTACAAACAGCCCTTGTTTCACATTATAAAAAACAGTGGAGCAATACAGGGCCATCATGGCCCTCTTGTTTCTGGTACCTCGGGATCAATGACTCCAGCACTTTCTTGTTGATAATTGAATACTGCATAAGGCGATGCTAGGGGGCGTGAGAGATGTTCCATCTTCCATTATCTCTCAGGAACTGACTCAATAATACCGAGTCAGCAATATTTGACTTAATTTTTGGTTTGATTGCCTTGACGAGGGATCGAAAAATTTCAGAATCTTCCTAAAAGCCAAGTGGAAGAGTGTCGTCTTTGATTGCAGGAGGATGTGCTGCGGGTTTGATCCCCAGAAGCGACATTGAAAACTAGCCAACTTTGTTATCTAAAAGGCTGCTAAACCTAATATACTAAGATAATGTGAATTTTCACTCACATGATGGTCATCAGTTATATTATATAAAAACTCACAGCAGTAGTAAACAATTGGACAATAATTAATGAACGCATCTTTGACTTTGACACTTTGAGTTTGACATGGCCTAGATTGAAATATGTGACTTGACTTTGGGTCAAGTTCCCCAGGTGAACTACGTCCCCGTATCCCCATTTTTTCCGTACCAAACTTGTTTCGAACCCATTTTTTTCCTACCCAATTTTTATTTTGTTGCAAAAAAAATTTCGTACCCAATTTTTGTTCGTACCCAATTTTTGTCGTAACCAATTTTTTTTTGGCATAATTATTTTCGTTTTTTTTCGTACCCACATTCACAATTGTGATGATGTAGATCAACTTAAATTGATGCTTGTATATATCCATCCTCTTCAAAAGCATCGTCACACCAGTACTGTCAGTTCTTTGATTTTTTTCGTTGAAAGTGAGTCTTTTCTTAGCATCAATCCAGTTAAAGCGGAACGTGTCGTCCCAGCTTAGCCTGTGTCGCTAATAAGTAAACGTATCGTTTGTGTTTTAAAGTACTGGTTTAAAATATTACAATCTGATGATGTCAAGTACATGAAAATCCTTTATTTTATGCTTTCCGGTAGTTAATAGAGAAATATCAGTGAATTAAAACTGATAATTTCACTGTTTCAAACAATGAAAATTATCAGTGAAAATTATCGTTTATGTTAAATGACGTCATTTTTTTGACGAAATGACGTCATTTTCCTAGCGAAATTCTTTAGTTAAACTCGATGTATATGAACTGTGAAAAAAACATTTAATAAAAAGAAAATGTGTTGGGTTCGGTGGATTATCGATTTTAATTAACTCGTGATCATATAAAATATATATTTTCACTCGTGGCTGCGCCACTTGTGAAAATATTATTTTCTATGATCACTCGTGAATTAAAATCGATAATCAACCGAATCCAACAAATATCCTCTTTTTATTGTATGTTTTTACCAGATTACAATATGTACCTAGAAAATAAGGTATTGGGGTAAATCTCTCAGGCAAGAGAATCTGTCTAATACTTGAATAGAAAGCAGAGAGATGGCATAAGCCTGAAAAGATTTTTTTTCTAAACAGGACATTTTTTTAATGGTTTTATTTTAGAATACATTAGTTTTGAAGCCCAAGAGTACACATACATATAACACAAAATGTAGCCAACAGTTGTCAATGGCATACAGGCATATACATATATAATGTTAAGCAATATAAATTTAGAATTAAAAATGACAAGAATTTCCAGCTCTTAAGACAAGCATAATTTTTATTAAAAATAAACAGCTATTTTTAACATGTATATTATATATTTATAACACTGTTTACCGTTACGTACTAATTTATGATAGGTATTTGATGTGCATATTGTAGAGTCGTTTCTTATTGAAATAAACTTGAATGTTCTAAGAATGTGTATACTTATAGATGTTATTGCTATGACTACAAATAGACAGTAATATATGGAGAGAAACAATTGATAAAGCAATTCAGATCTCAATTTAGCTGCTTTAAAAATACATGTTGAAAGCTTTTTAACTGTTTTTGCATTGTTAGTTTGTCCGAGTTCGATAAATTGTAACATATTTGTGTGATTCCAATAATATCTATATATATATATTGTTGTCTATGACTATTAAAAACTGGACATGCGAAAAAGAAATGGAATCTTCGAGGACGTCACAGTGTTAACATTTTATGTTACCATACGGTGTCTTTTCAGGCTTGTGCCATCGCCCTGCTTCGACTTCAAGTCCTTGAGCAGATACTCTTAATCGCGTAAACTCGAATCTATATTTTCAAATATTTACAACATTAAAATAAGGCTGGAATCTAAAATGCACGTAAATGCAGTAGTTTTTTCCCCATGTCGTTTGTTGTAACTCGGTTATTTAATTCTGAACGTTTATATCAGATATGCGTTGTTTTACAATGAATATAAAATAATTTATGTCTCTTTCTCACGGAAAATACCTTGTTTCACCGAAACCTAGAGTATTTAATATATGTTTAACTTATACCCAATATTTATTTTCGGGACACAGTTCAAGATCATGTAGTAATTTATTTTAAACAATTTTAATATAGTTAAAATCATCAGATTGTAATACTTTAACCAATATTTTAAAACATAAACGATCCTTTTATTTATAAGGGGTTTGCGCCAAAGTTTCCCGTAAATAAAATTATTTTGTGTTTGAGATCGGACACCAAGCACTGTATACAATAACGTAGGTGTATTCTTTCAATTTTGATGATATTGTTTAATCCCCAAACTTCACAGCCATAACTTAAAATTGGTTCAATGAGCTTATCGAATAATTCGAGACTATGACTAACTGAGATATTTATAATTTTATCAAATCTGATTTTAAAGTAAAAAGTGCTTTTAGGCCTGCCCTGAAAGCGCATCATTGTTGCCACCCGTTGTGAATATTTTTCCAATATACTTTAATGTATTTACAATTTCTAGCTCATTTTCTAAACTTTAAATTTCTTATATTTTGTTCCCTCTTTTCAAAAATCACTATCTTCGTTTCCATTTCGCACAATACTCATCTAACAAATCTTATCCGTGTTGTAAACCAGCTTTCGATTCTGCAAAGAGAACAATGTCATCCGCTCACAGCAATTAAAATACTTTTAACGTGTTAATATTAACGCCTTCAGATTTGTTTAGAATAAAGTGTTCCTCAACATAAATACATAGTAATTAACACAAGCATGATACAGTTTCTTAACCTGTGACAGACTGACAATAAAAAAACTGTACAAAATCTTCTTTTTTTCTAATTTTTAGGCTACTTCAATTTGTAAAAAGTAAGCTCTTCGATAATGTTAATAGTAAGCTCCTTCGATATGTAAAGAGTCCGCTCTTCGCTATGTTAGGAGTAAGCTCCATCGATATGTTAGGAGACAGCTCCATCGATATGTCAGGAGTAAGCTCCATCGATATGTCAGGAGTAAAGTCCTGCGATTTTTTTTTAGGAGTAAGCTCCATCAATATGTTATGAGTAAGCTCCTGCGATATGTTAGGAGTAAGCTCCTGCGATATGTTATGAGTAAGCTCCTGCGATATGTTAGGAGTAAGCTCCTGCGATATGTTAGGAGTAAGCTCCTGCGATATGTTAGGAGTAAGCTCCTGCGATAAATTTGGAATTAGCTCCATCGATGTGTCAAGCAATAAAATACAGACGCATATTTTAGCAGATCTGGGCATCCATAGTATCCGCTTAATAAAACACCTTAATATTTATCATCCCTTTAACATGCTCCAGGTTTCCTAGAATACTTATTTTAAAAACGATTTATAAAATTCGGAAATAATATTTAAATTCCTGACTGTTGTTTACTATACATATCTTCTGAGCTGGTATATAAACATCTGTATAGATCAACAAGATCAGTATTGATGCAAAGCATCAAAGGGCGTCGGAAATTTCAGTGTAAAAGGCACTCAATGAAGTTACATGGAACGATTTTTTTCTACTGTAAATAAATATATTGGCCAATTTTTTAAACAAAATAGAAAAAGATACTGGTATAACCATTATCTATGATTTTGTGTTATAACCCCCAAATAACCATTATCTATGATGTTGTGTTATAACCCCCAAATACCCATTATCTATGATTTTGTGTTGTAACCCTCAAATATTTCATAGTTCATTTTATTTACATTGGTTTCCTTTTTTTACTGGCATCCGTGTGCAGTTTCCATTAATGGAACAGAACTGTGAAGGTTTTAATAAATCTGCTTCATCTTGTTAGCGTAATTTCATATTTTTCTCAACTTCAAGGGGAGATGATTCTGAACTTATTCTTACGTTGCTCATTTACGATAGGGGTTGAGTACTCATTGATATGAAAACACTGTAAAAGTTTTAATGTGGTTCCGACCCCCCCCCCCCCCCACCCTCTCACACATATATTTCATGGGAATAATGGGAAAAAATGGTTACAATAAAACAGCATATTTATTTAAACTAAAATGTCTATATCAAAACAAAAAGTTAACATAAAACACAAATAAAATAATTTGATTCTACTGGGGATCGAACCTTGGGCCTCTCACATGTGAAGCGAGCGTGTAACCACTACACTACGGAACCGCTTGAAAAATCACCTTCTAACTAAGATAATAATAAGCTATTAATAGTAGGTTAAAATGTAAACCCGGAAGTTTAAACGCTGGATAGTGAGCGGTGTTAAAGGTCCATACCAAAGGGCTCATACCACTGGCAAGATACGGGTAAGGCCTGTGGCCTTCTATATGTGGTTCTTAAAAAACAATTGTAGGAGGACTTGATAGTAATGAGACTGGGTGCTGTGATGGTGGCTCTCATTGATAAGCGGCTGCTTCCTTTATCAAGACTCATTATTACAATTAATAATACGTGTCGCGCTTTGAGCTCCATAGCGCCTTTATTAGTAAAAAGGTGGTTGCTAGGATAGTGTAACAAAAAAGTTTTGTTTTTATACAAAACCAGAAAGTATCACCGGTTCGCGTATTTGCCCAGTCCCTGTGATCTTTTATTATTGCCCAGTCCCTGTGATCAGTTATTAATTAAAAGAATTACTTTGCATTATTGGCAATAAATTTGTAGTAAATGTAATAGGCACAAATGCAGTTCTTATTTACACTTATCTACACACACAAAAAGCCGCTTCCGGTTTGAATGTAAACACATACGCTGAAAATGTAATCTATGAAATAAAATAAACGCAAGTGATCTGAGTGAATGTGAATGTCTTAAAATGGTTGGATTATGTTAATATGGACTATATGCACGAAAAACAAGTAACGAGCCTTTGTTAAACGTGTTTTAGATTGTAGTTCTTGATTTACATCTCGCCCCGCCGTATTTTCGCGCGGGTGGGGTACATAATAAAGCATAATATTCAAATCTTATAGACATATAGACAGCAATTACAGGCTGACAAACTAGTTCTATCCTGTCAGCATTCTACCCGTTATTTTGTTGTGAACTCGTCACGCATGACCGGGTCGCCTAATTGAAAATCGCTAATTGTCGCCGTTCCGAATAAACCGTTAAACACGTATACGTCCACGGAAAAAAACTTGAGAAAACCTAAATATAAACATTATAATGAGCAAAAGGCAATACTCATCCACAGCTAGTGAGAGCAACGCTAGCCTGGGTGAAGTACCTGTCTTCGATACACCAAACTCAAATAAACCAAACAAGCAGAACAAAAAAAGTAGTAAAAAGACGAAAACAGATCAAGGAAACCAAAATCAGAAAACCATGACGGACTTCGTGCAAAGCGGGGCAACAAAAACCGTGACCGAGCACACGGAAACATTAATCGGAAAACGTCTCGATGAAATTAGCTCCAAGCTAACAAACGTGCTTACAAAAAATGACACTTTTCTAATCAAAACCATAATAAAGGAAACTCTTGAAGAAATAAAGGAAAAGTTTTTAGGAAGTGTTTTAAAAAAACTTGAAATACTGGAAAGTAGCGTTTTTGAAACTAAAAACGAAATAGACTCATTACACAAAATAATTAAGGAACAGAAGAGTGAAATCGATTGCCTGAAAAAATTGCAATACGATACAGAGTGCAGCCAAACATCCGGTCAAAATGATCTTGAACAATATGGCCGGAGAAACAGCATTCGCATTACTGGCCTCTCCAATGATTCGGACCAACAGTCGTCAATGGCCGTGGCCGACGAAACGGTCTTAATGTTAAATGACAAGCTAGGCATTCAACTCGAGACCAAAGATATCGATATTGCCTATCGCCTCGGAAAATATGCAGAGAATAAATGAAGGCCAGTCATTGTAAAACTCGTCAGGCGCCAAACGAAAATCGAAATAATGAAGCGTGCCAATCGTCTAAAGAATACTGGCATCTTCATTAATGAAGACCTGACAAAGATGAATGCAGAAGTTCTGGCTTCATTACGTCTCAAAGAACCTGAGTTGGTGGAGAAGGCCTGGTCCCGCGACGGGAAACTTTTCGTACGCTATCGGGGACAAGACCGTAACGAGCTAGTGACATTTGATAAATACAAACTCTGGCTGGCAAAGGCATGGCCAAACAAAAAGCATGCGACAAACAATACAACTTACGCCCGAAAAGTGTCAAATGGCAGCAGCTCAAGATCGACCAACAGAACACAATCAATAAAATAGGGGCGATAACTCTGGACCCGGACATTAAACTCTCTCTTTCTATAGATACCCTGTAGAACCCAATGTGTATTTTCCCTTTAGAAAGTATGTTTTTGTGATATCACATGTAGCTGTGTTTTTGTAAGTTAAATGTAATTTGTAACACACACAAATACACACACACCACACAGACGCATGCTACCATATAGACGCACGCATGTAAGTACGCAGGCACACACACGCGCGCATGCATCCGTACACTTACACAAACACACATTTACTTGGCGCACGAACCATTACCTATAGACAGCTATTAATTTTTGTCACAAACTAATAATCACATTCTTAACAACCATCGGATATCATAAAACACGTACCTATTAAACTTGTTAAGATTTATTCATATCCCCAAAAACTGCGTGCAATTTACAGTATAACTTAATTTATCTATTTGAAATGGGAATTGTGTATACATTCGTATGTTGTTACCTCATTCAAAACATTGCCATAAAATTAAAAAAATGTACACATTTCCGCAATGAACGTATCGCAGAGAAAAAGCAAACCCACTTAAGAGGGAGTATACTTTATATATGTAAACAGGATAGTGTTTGTTTCCCGATCCTTTCAGTAAGGTATTTTTGATGATAAATGTTATGATAATAGAAATATTTAGTGTTTTTTTTTCTCCAAGAATTGAACAGCCAGTGATCTACTTATATTAAACATTTTATAAAGTGTTTTTATAGAATTTTGGAATAGTTAGTATTTTATATAAAACTGAACCCTCACACCTGTTACATGTCTAAATGAAATATTTTCTTGATATGTACATGAATATTGTCTGTACGGTTTATTTGGATTTCTGTTCTCATGAACTGTGATTCGTTTATGGAAAGTACATAATTATTGTTTGTATGGTATATTTAGATTTCTGTTCTCAAGAACTGTGATTCGATTATAGAAAATAATTTATATTGAATATATTTGATGCGTGTTTTCTTTTTTAAAGCAAATATTACATCGATGAATGTCCTAGTAGCATAACGCATAATAACTGTTAAGATTTGCCTTTTCAAAGAAAAACAATATACGCCTGTTACTAGTATACATGTATAGTCTATTTAATCTATCTGTCTTTAGAGTATCGTGCATATTTTTTTTAATAGTACGATTACTTAAATACTGTTTACAATATAAATATTCAAATTGTAGAAATAATGCTCTAAGTGTTAATAGTTCAGCTTTTACACCATGCTACATGGCATCATTTCATTTAAACAAACTTTGTTTTCATTCTATGTTTATATGTTAATAAAATGCGAAGTCTTACTACCTAAATAAATCAATAGCCCCACTTCTATCTTCCTATTTAAAGGGATCTTTTCACGCTTTGGTAAATTGACAAAATTGAAAAAAGTTGTTTCAGATTCGTAAGTTTTCGTTTTAGTTATGATATTTGTGAGGAAACAGTAATACTGAACATTAACCATGCTCTAATATAGCCATTATATGCATCTTTTGACGATTTTAAAACCTAAAAATTATAAAGCGTTGCAACGCGAAACGATTGAATAATTTGGAGAGTTCTGTTTTTGTCGTTAAATTTTGTGAAACTACGAAGATTGCTTATATAAGGTATAAAATACGTCATGAATGTGTATTGGCGGAATAGCTCAGTAGGCTAAAGCGTTTTTACTTCAGGACTCTGGCAGGACTCCAGGGGTCACTGGTTCGAAACCTGCTCCGGGCAATGTTCTTTTCCTTTTTTTATTTTTTTTTCTTGATTTTTTACTGGAGCTTTTATGATCCAATGTTTACATTTATCAATATAAAGCATTTAATGAATAAGCTAAAAAAATGCCAAAATCTGTGAAAAGGCCCCTTTAACATTACCTAGAATAAAATGATTTTTTATACTTTATTTGGAAGCGGTTAAATGGGCCAATTGAAGATTCCTCACATAATTAAAGACTGATATAGCTTCATAATTATTGATTCTATAATTTCAGATCATTCTCTTCCTGTCATGGGACCTGCCAACTATTGTACTGAATACATCCAGTACACTTACATATATATTTATTTACGTATGTTTTCTTTTTGTTTTCCATGTTGTTGTTAGTTTCTTCAAGATACTTTTCCAGTAGTATTACTGTGCTTTATTATTATTACAGGTACACTTTAAAGGCATGGTATACAGATGTTCACATAATTAAAAGTATTCGAACTCTTTATTTACCAAATACAACTTTCCTACTGAGAGTTTAACGCTCATAACTTTGATAGTTTAGTATTAACACATCCGGTGGTTAGTCTAGTTCATATTTTTTTCGGAACTAGATTAACTGACGGCCGGATACAGACTGAATAAAATATGAGATTTACATTCCAAACGTAGATAACTTCTAACAAGTCTCCCTTTATTTAATAAACGCGTGAGTATCCGTCAGTCGATCTAAGCACATTTCGTTTTCGTATATTTGGATCGACAAAGAGACGGATGTGAAAAAGTACCTGTGTACATCTGTTATTTTACAGCTTTACCATACAAATCATTTGTTTTTCTTATAGAGCATGTGTCTCTTGATATTAACAATATTTTGTAATTACAATAGCCATATTTATTTAGTTATTATTGTAATCAACGCTTAATAATTATAACAACATACACACACGCAAAAACCAACACGCAAAAACGCACAAACATATACACGTACGCATGCCCATAACTCACACGCTCGCGCGCACGCAAAGTAAAACCAGCACACGCACACACTCAAACATGCACACACACATGCACGCACGCGCACACACACGTGCGGATACATACGCGATCACACACACACACACACACACACACACACACACACACACACACACACACACACACACACACACACACACACACACACACACACACACACACACACACACACACACACACACACACACACACACACACACACACACACACACACACACACACACACACACACACACACACACACACACACACACACACACACACACACACACACACACACACACACACACACACACACACACACACACACACACACACACACACACACACACATACACACAAGCACATACACACACACGCATGCGCGCACACACGCATACACAAACATGCGCTTACACACACAAACCCGTAACAGCACAACACACGCACACAACAAGCTCGCACACACCCACATACCCCCTCCCCCCAACACACATGGCTACGTGTAACTAGTTAAATGTTGATGTCGATAGCAGTACGTTAGTTGATCGACTCTTTTTTAATTTTTGAATATAATTCTACATCACATGGAAACCAGGATACGTACACTTATAATGCTATATATTAGGTAGAAAACGACTTTCGCTATACAGTGATTTTTTTTTCAAAGAGTCATCATCCATTGAACGGTGTCATATATACGTGTTTTTTTCAGATCACTACCTACATTTATACGATGTTGACAGAATTCTTTTCCCGCTTTGGTAAATTGACAAAATTGAAAAAAGTTGTTTCAGATTCGTAATTTTTCGTTTTAGTTATGATATTTGTGAGGAAACAGTAATACTGAACATTAATCATGCTCTAATATAGCCATTATATGCATCTTTTGACGATTTTAAAACCAAAAAAATTATAAAGCGTTGCAACGCGAAACGATCGAATAATTTGGAGAGTTCTGTTTTTGTCCTTAAATTTTGTGAAACTACGAAGATTGCTTATATAAGGTATAAAATACGTCAAAAATGTGTACTCGGCGGAATAGCTCAGTAGGCTAAAGCGTTTTTACTTCAGGACTCTGGCAGGACTCCAGGGGTCACTGGTTCGAAACCTGCTCCGGGCAATGTTCTTTTCCTTTTTTTTATTTTTTTCTTGATTTTTTACTGGAGCTTTTATGATCCAATGTTTACATTTATCAATATAAAGCATTTAATGAATAAGTTAAAAAAAATGCCAAAATCTGTGAAAAGGCCCCTTTAATGCCACCTATTTTTGTCAATGAATGATATAAATATTGCGTCGTTGAACTGTCGCGGTCTATATGGGAGCAAAAACGAAAGGATAAAAAAAAAGAAAGAAAAGGACTAGCATGTTCATGTATGCTATAAAATTATTATTATTATTATTACTATAAGCTACCATATAATCTACGGTGTTATACATATATACTTTTTGTATCTCAGATCACTAATTCAATTTGTTTGTGTATTTCCAGTGTAAGGAAATGCGCTTTTTACGTCTCTATAGGAGACCAGTCGTTTATTATTGTTATAATCTCACATTTATGATTATTTTTTTTACTCCTTCTTTTTTATGGAATATTCATCCTTTTGTATCCCTTATTTTTGTTTTCTAATTTTGTTTGTTTGTGTAGACATCTTACTTCTTATAATAGAAACCAACTGGACACGTTTTCAAATAGAAACTAACTGGACAAGCACACATACATTATCATTTACATCACCCTTTTTTAAATGATCAAGCTATGTACTTTAAATGTAAAAGGGCTAAACAGCAAAGATAAACGCATAAAAATCTTCAAATGGTTAGACGAAAAAAAAAAGGTATGCTTATTACAAGAAAGTCACTTGACACACACTTTAGCGCAAACCTTAAAAAATAAATGGGACGGGGATATCTACCTCAGTGGACAATGTACTAATAAACAAGGCATTGCCTTTCTGATAAAACGTAACATAGGGATCACAGTTGATAACCTTAACGAAATAATAATTGGCAGACTAGCAAGTATAGATATCAAAATACATGAAACAGAACTAACATTAATCAACGTTTACGGTCCCAACATAGATGATTCCGCATTTTACGAAACATTACAATCCTTTATAATTAGTAACCAAGATAAAAATATTATAATCGGCGGTGATTTCAATACTGTCCTGAACCCATTATTAGATAAAAAGAATGGAAACATTTATACTCATCCTAAAAATAGAAACATTTTAAATAACATAATTGAAAACTACAATATGATAGATATCTGGCGTACAGTATACCCAAACGAAAGCAAATTCACCTGGCACTCAAACACAAAACCAACAATATTGTGTAGATTAGACTATTTTTTAATATCTGAATCTCTTTGCAACATTATTGACACATGTAACATAAAACCAGGATTTATGACTGACCACTCTATAGTTGAACTTAAACTGCACAATATACAACCTGAAAGAGGCCCAGGATACTTTAAAATTAACAACAGCATCTTATTGGATACACAATATCAAACACAAATAAAACAGGAAATATTAAATACAGTTCAAAATAATAAAGATGCAAACCCAAACACCTTATGGGAAGTAATTAAAGGAAATATACGTAACACAACAATTAGATACACATCATTTAAACGTAAAGAAACACACAAACTTGAAACTGAAACCATCAAAACCATTGAAACACTTGAAAAACAATTGCATCAAACAAACACAAATGATACCACCGACATTGAAAATGAAATAACTTTAAAAAAAACAAATATTAGACGGAATTTATCATACACATCTCAATGGAATAATACTAAGAGCGCGTGCACAGCATGTTGAACACAATGAAAAAAATACAAAATACTTCGCAAACATTGAAAAACGTAGAAGTCAACAAAAAACTGTACACAAAATAGTAGTCAATGGCAAAGATATAACAAACATGACTCAAATACTAGAATAACAACGTTTATTTTTCGAAACACTCTATACACGAAAAAATGTTGAAAATAACACCCTTTTTAAAAATACACATCACGCTTTAAACCAAGAGGAAAAACAACTGTGCGACGGATTACTTAATGAATATGAATGTGGATTAGCCCTAAAAGATATGCAAAATAACAAAAGCCCAGGATCTGATGGCATCACAATCGAATTTTATAAAATATTCTGGAATGATATAAAAACACATCTAATTAATTCACTTAACTATTCATTTAACAACGAAAACTTAACTACGCTACAAAAACAAGGTATTATATCACTTATTCCAAAACCTGGAAAAAACTTAGAATCCTTATCAAACTGGCGCCCGATAAGTTTACTAAATAATGATTATAAAATTGCAACTAAAAGTATAGCAAACAGAATACAAAAATTAATACCATCAATCATTTCAAAATCTCAATCTGGTTTCATAAAAGGACGTTACATTGGTGAAAACGTTCGTCTTATCCAAAAATGCATAAACTATTTTAACAATTCAAACAATCCTGGTCTTATATTCTTTGCAGATTTTGAAAAGGCATTCGATTCACTCGATCATTCATTTATGTTCTCTTGCTTAGAAAATATGAACTTTGGTGAAAGTCTCATTCAATGGGTTAAACTATTCTATACCGATATTAACAGTATAATCATTAACAATGGCTTCTTTTCAAATAGTTTTAACATCGAACGAGGGGTTCGACAAGGATGTCCACTCTCATCATCGCTATTCATTATTTGCATCGAGTATCTATCACATCACATCCAATCAAATAAACACATAAAAGGCATATCACTAGATCCTGATGAAGATATCAAACAGTCCCTATTTGCTGACGATGCAACTTATTTCTTACACGACAATTACGATTCTTTCCATAACCTAATAGAGTCACTAACCATCTACGGAATGACATCGGGTCTTAAACTAAACAAAAGTAAATGTACTGTGCTACGAGTAGGTAAATTAAAACAAAGTAATGTCGTATATAAAAAAGAAATGAAATTTAATTGGCCATCCGATGAAGCCACAACGTTAGGAATTACTTTCACAAATAATGAAAAGGATACAGTTCTTAAAAACATACTACCTAAATTACAGAATTTCAAAAACTGCTTAAAATCATGGCATCACCGTAAACTTACACTAATCGGAAAAAACACAGTATTGAAAACATTTGCACTTCCTAAACTAATTTATGTATTAACAGTTCTCCCAAATCCACCAAATGATGTTATTAACGATATAAAATCAGCAATATTTAATTTCATATGGGACGGTAATCCTGATAAAATAAAACGAACTCAGTTAATTCAATCTGTAGAAAATGGAGGTATTCAATTAACGAACATTGACTCATTCTTGAATGCAATCAAATGCAGCTGGGTTAAAAGATACCTAGATAATACCAATACGAGTAATTGGAAATTATTCTACCAGAAAATCCTAAAACAATATGGTGACTCCTTACTCTTTGAATGTAACATCAGCAATACTATCTTACATGAAATTGCAAACAAAAACATATTTCTGTCTGATGTTCTATCAGCATGGAGTGATGTCACTCATAACCTAGAAACCAAAACCAGCAGTAAAACTATTTTATGGAACAATAAAGACATAACTTCAAACAATAAGACGTTTTTCTATAAAGATTGGTTTGAACGAAGAATTAAATATGTCGACCAATTATATGACTACAGAATCAAGGATTTCTACTCTTTTGACGATATATGCTACATATACGGAATACCTTCAAATAATTTTCTGAAGTACTACACACTAATCAAAAGCATACCCATGCATATTAAATCTGAAATCAATACAAATAATACACCATGTACTCAAACAACATTCGTAGAAAACATACTTGGAAGAAAAAACAAACCGAATAAAATATTTTACACACTGCAAATTAAAAAAACCTACAGAAAACTCCAAAACCCAAAATAAATGGCAAGCCCTTTTCGGAGAACATGAACTTAATTGGAAACACATATTTACCATGCCATATAAAGCAACTATTGAAAGCACACTGAGAAATTTTCAATATAAATACATCCATAGAATTATAGCTACAATTAAATATCTCTTTAAATGTAAATTATCTAACTCAAATCTGTGTGACTTCTGCGGTGAAAACATCGAAACTATAGAACATCTTTTTTGGGAGTGCAAACACATCCAGCCTATTTGGAATCAATTAGTATCTTTTCTTGAACAACAGCAACTAAACGTTAAACTATCTTTCTTAAATGTAAGTTTCGGAATTTACTCATTGAAATCAATAGACTGTAATAATATTGTGAATGTTATTCTTATATTGATGAAATATTTTATCTTTAACATGAAGTACAAAAAACAAGTACCAAATTTTAATTGTTTTGTCAATAGTCTTAAACTAAAAATCCAGATTGAGAAAGAAATAGCCCTCCGTAATGACACATTACAAATCTTTGAACAAAATGGAATCGGATTAAATTCTTATAATGTTTGTCCACTTAACTACATATCACTCTAATGTTAGTTTATATTTCTAAAATATTTTTGTATATATTTTTTTTCCATCTTATAAGATCATTGTGAATATACAACAAAACACACAAGTCCAGTATGCTTTCTTCCGACTTTATACAACTCATCATTTTTCATAACTATTCTTCTGTTGTTCTTTTTTTTCTCTTTAAAAAAATATATATTAGCATATCTTGTATAACATGTCTGAACTTAATTTCTTTGTACAACCACTATGTTGTATGATAATATACATGTATACATTGTATGTATTATATTGAATTTAAAAAAAAAAAAATCTACACAAAAAATCACCACTATGCAAGATATTCTGACAACAAAAATATATACATTGATCCGTAAAATAACTTCTCCTCCCATAAGCGAAAATAAAACGTATTGCATACTAGTCGCCGCACTTCAGTGCGACGCCAATAAGACATCATAAAAATCTGTTGTCTTGAAACGTCGACAGTTGAACAATGTCAAGCCTTCTTATCACCGTCTGTTTTTTGGCGTTGTCTATGGGATTAATCCGCAATTTCGGTATGTTAAGATTAATTTAAGATAAATTATATATTCTTATATGTAAACACAATTTGTTTGTCAGCTGTATTGTTGAAAGTTACTAGTTCAAAGAATATTTCCCATAAATATTGAGGTCAATACACGTAAACTTAAACAGAATTGGTAATTTGGATTTAATTACAAATGTATCAAATATATAATAACATGATACTGCCATTGTTATATTTTTTTACCATGACATACGAATTGAACATAACCAATACAATATAATGTTAAGTTTTAACATATTTGATTTTATTGTGTATATATATATATATATATATATATGTAAAAAAACGCATTTCCAGTCTAATATGTGCATGGCATAGCTAGGTGAACGTTATAATACAAGTCTGGTGAAATTAAATAGTATCTTACGAAATGGCTGTGCAAAATATTACTTCCTCGCCATAATTCTTCAATTTATTTTCAGTTCTTATAACTGGGTTAATTTTGTGCATGTAAACAATATTTTAAGATTTGAGTGTTATTTTCCATATCGTTATAGTATTTATTTTATGACAATACATGTAGATGGTGCGCCAATAGAAGCCCACGCTGATGCCATACTAGCAATTCCAATATTTAATGACGGCGTTGATATTGTGAAGAATGCGTAAGTTTATTTCATTCCTATACATAAAATGAAAATAACGCTGAATTCAGTAATATTGATACACCCCAGGTGTGACAGTAACACTAACCTTTTCTCATGGACTGTGAAGTTGTTCGTACTGGTGACATTATGTGACTATATAAAATCAATTGGCATATTTTCTCAAGTGAATGTAAATAATCTAAACATCACCAGAACTTTCATCTAGTTGTAAGCCATCCATGTTATAGAATTTTGTTTCTTAGTAGTACATTTCAATATTTTACAATTTCTGCCAGCTTACATGTACCTATTTACCTATTTGCTTCAAGTGGCACCTTGTAATGTTGGTAGCTATTTGTTTTATTGAATTCTGGGAAATTCCCTTTCCTGAATGTCACTTTGACAGTTTGAGAGTTCAACTTTGTTGTCGCAAGAAGATGTATCACATCAAAGTAATTCCATGTCTAATTCTTTGTAATTTTCATTGTTTTTCTAAATAAGGCGCCAATATGTCTTATTGTTATGACGTTTTGTAAACGACGTCATGAAACGTTCGAATTTCTGGGTCATTATTTTTGGTCAGTCACGTGACTGACCAGTTTTGGTCACTGGTGCCCAGAATTCGGGTCATTAATGACCAGAATCTTGGTCATTGCCCAGAATCTTGGTCATTGACCAGAATCTTGGTCACTGACCAATTTTGGTCATGAGATTAAACAATAAGTAAAAACAGTTGAGTTTTAGTCAAGATCTAGGATAGACGTAATTTTTGTTAAGAGTCATTCATTTTTCGAAGTAAATACCTTTTAGTCGTTATCACATGTTTTATAGTAATAATCCAGTAAATTGAAGTTTGTTTACATTAAGTAACACTGATTTTGGAAGCATTTTTACACTTTTATTGTATTATTTACACATAAACACTGAAAGAACGCAGAACTGACTTATTGTGCGTCACACGCCATTAACTTTGTAAATACTACCCTAGTATAATTACCGGGAAGCTGGCGGTTAGGAATCACTTACATTGTGTTGCTGTCGAACGGGTTGTTTATTGCGATTATTGTCTTCGCACGAAGTTTATTGCGATTATTGTCTTCGCACGAATAAATTATTGTTTAAATGTTTACTATGGACTTGTGTCATATTTCGAAACGGATGGAACAAGCGTAACACTATATTAACAACTATTTGAAAGCTATAAGTAATCAAGTCATTAAAACGGTATACCTCAAAGCAGAGGTACGTAACATTTTTGGTGGCAGCGGTGGGATTGAAGTTTTAAACTCAATCCAGCGATATGAATCCGACGCTTATCTACGTTTAAAGTGAAAATTGTTACTTTTTATTACGCTACCATTTGTCATATACAATAGTCACTTTTTTCGGGTCAAACATCGGACTGTTGTTACGCGCGTTCACACGAATGTAGACATATGTTTTAAATAAACGTACTAGTAATTTCAAAAAAACAAAGTGCAAACAGTGGGTTGAAAGTGTTATTTTATACAATAATTTATTACGATCGTAAAAGTCAAATATGAGTGATCCGAGGGCGGTAGACAGTGAGGTAACCTTCCGTGACGGAAGTGGTTCGTCGGCTCGTGGCGATGAAGACACACCTGAGTCGGACGCGGAGGTCGCGTACGGAATCCAACATGTACTTGACGACGGGGTATGAGCGCTACACGATCAAATGTCGAATATGGCTTCCGTTTTGCGTGATGTCGTTGTGGAGTTAAAGCAGCTGAAGGAAGCAGGGGGGGGGTACTACATCTTCAACTGCTAACAACGCGAACAACAACACATTTGTTGCGACGGTACACATGCGTGTGGGTGATCTAGATGATGATCTACGTAGTGCGGGTGATAGCCGGGTTGATTCTAGAGTTGGCAACAGAGTGCCCGACGTGAGGGAGTCGCAGCCGGAACCGCAAGCGCCGCGGTTTCTTAACAACGGCTTTGTGATTGACCGTAATTACGAACGGCAAACTGACAATGGACAGCCGTATGCGCAACCTGGGGTTTCAAATACTAGGTGCGAAAATGCCCGTGGCAGATACGAGTACCAGACTCCTGTCTACATGGATGGTCATCGTCCAAATCAGCAGCGAAGACTTCCACATGTAAAGATGGCATCATTTAGTGGTAAAGAGGACTGGGTGACTTGGATATCGCAGTTTGAAGCGATCGCAAAAAGGAACAATTGGAGCCAAGACGAAATGCTGGACCAGTTTCTACCCAGACTCGAAGGTTTGGCAGCCCAGTTTGCATTCTCGCAACTCTCCCCAAATTTGCTAAATGACTATCAATCTTTCGTGGAAGAATTAGACAGCCGTTTCCGTGTCCTCGAAACGCCACGCTCTTTTGCGTCAAAGTTCAGCCGAAGGTCGCAACGACATGGCGAGACTCTCGAAGAGTATGCAGCGGGGTTAAAGCAACTCTATGACAAGGCTCATGGCTGGAGAGATCGGCGTACTAGGGACGAAGATCTTGTACGAAGATTCCTAGATGGACTAAACGACGACGACGTCAAATTCGAGGTGGAGTTTAACAAAGAACCGCGGAATATAGATGAGGCGGTTTATTTTGCCGTGAACCTGATAGAAATCCGGGGTTCAAACAAAGCTGAAAGACGAAACCGTTATAATGCCAGGAGAACTGAACACGACGATTATGATAGTACCGTTGCAGACGAGGCAGAAAAGGCTTTCGCAATTAAGGGGGCAGATGCAAAAACAAATCCTTCGCGAGTAAAAAACGAAGATGACAGCAAAAGCGAAGCATCTACAATAAAAGAGCTATCGACGAGGATCGAAAAACTAGAGGCAGAGCGAAACACACCTCAAAAGAGAAACTTCAAGAAAGATGTGACTTGCTTTAGATGCCAACAGAAGGGACACTATGCAAGGGAATGCCCAAATCAAGAGCAAAAGAACGGTTTTAACAGAACAGCTGATGAAAAACAGAAGCCTTTAAACAGGAAAGGACCAGCCCTTGCGGCCAAAGGGAGGTCCATGTAAATGATCTAGTATTGGAGGGCCAAAAGGAAACCACAACAGCGACAGAGCCAGTGAGCAGTTGTAACTATGGGGACTATGGGGATGGCCTGTACATTGAGGGTACAGTGGAAGATACCCCTGTCGTTTTTACTACTGACACTGGTGCCTCGAAAACTATTGTGTCTTCGAGGATCTTTAATCGGCTTAGAGAGAGTGAGAAGCCAAAGTTAACTGGTGCCATTGGTTTGCGGGGAGCTGGGGGTATGCCCATTAAGGTAATGGGTCGAGGAGCCTTCAGAATGCAGCTTGGACCAGTCAAGAGGCTTCAAGAAGCTATAGTAGCCGACATAGAAGATGACGTGCTGTTGGGCTATGACGTGTTGGGGAACGCTGTGAGTCCAGCAGATATCATTTTGAGTGGCAGTATAATTTCTTTAGATGGCAAAGAAATACCTTGTATACAGAAAAGGCTGAGGCAAATGCGAAAGGTAACTGTTGCAGACGATGTGCTAGTTCCAGGGAACTCAGAAGCTGTAATAGAAGTGTATGTGGAAAGAGAAGAGGCTGATGACGGAGGGAAGCCTGACTTTATCATTGAAGCCACTGATATGTTCCGAGAGCGGTACGGTCTAGTTTTGGCTGCAACATTAGTAAACATCAACTCAGCCCCTACTTGCAAGGTGGGGCTTATGAATCCGTTCCCTGAAGAAGCAATGCTGAAGCAGGATGCCGAAATAGCACGTGCAGAACGAATTGATAGCGTGGTGAGTGTCGTCGTTGATAAAGAGAGCGACGATGATGCGAAAGAACTGAGCATTAGAAGGATTGATGTAACGCAGAGCCAAGGACATGAATCTGGTAAGCTGGAAGTAATCCAACATACCATCGACAAAAAGGATGCCGCTCCAGCTAAGCAATTGTATCGTCGGGCGCTTTTAATCTATTCCAACGTAGCTGTAAATGCGGAAGAGGTCACCAAAAAGAATTATGTGGGCCACAAAAGAACTTCACCTTGGGTTAGTAGGCTGGTACGAGTAAAGAAGAAATTCATCACAAGTCGCGACGGTCGATCACTATCATTGCCTAACTACACAAACGAACCAAGTGACTGTTCTTGTCATGATTATAATGTCAATGAAACAAGGATCAGTAGTAAAATGGTATCTCTGTTGATGCTTGATATCAATTTTGAATGTGACTGTGATCCATGACGCACTGAGCGAGGACAGACGACAGATCCCAGGCAATGCGAGCCTCTTCATGCCCGGGGCCATTCCACCAGTGGTATCAGACGATCTTCTTCACGCAGGATGTCGTTTGGGCCATGCCACCAGAGGTATCAGACGATCCACTCCAAACCGGATGTCAGACGAATCGATCCACCAAAGACATGGGACATTAATTTCCAGTTCTGGAAATCAAATGAAAAAATATGTTAGTAATTAAAAACAGTTAACAGTTGAGTTTTAGTCAAGATCTAGGATAGACGTAATTTTTGTTAAGAGTCATTCATTTTTCGAAGTAAATACCTTTTAGTCGTTATCACATGTTTTATATTAATAATCCAGTAAATTGAACTTTGTTTACATTAAGTAACACTGATTTTGGAAGCATTTTTACACTTTTATTGTATTATTTACACATAAACACTGAAAGAACGCAGAACTGACTTATTGTGCGTCTCACGCCATTAACTTTGTAAATACTACCCTAGTATAATTACCGGGAAGCTGGCGGTTAGGAATCACTTACATTGTGTTGCTGTCTAACGGGTTGTTTATTGCGATTATTGTCTTCGCACGAAGTTTATTGCGATTATTGTCTTCGCACGAATAAATTATTGTTTAAATGTTTACTATGGACTTGTGTCATATTTCAAAACGGATGGAACAAGCGTAACACTATATTAACAACTATTTGAAAGCTATAAGTAATCAAGTCATTAAAACGGTATACCTCAAAGCAAAGGTGCGCAGTCAACTAACGCCCAAATGATGTCATCAGAAGTAGCAGCAGAAAACTCCTTCCAGCCATTGTGTCCATCAGCTGGTTTTGGATCACTAACGAGGTACGTTGCATCGCTGTCCACACCTGTGCTGGATGAGAAAGAAAGTCCATTTCTGGATTTCCTAGGGGACTCAAGACCGATGACCCCTGTCGCTCTGAAAAGGCCACTACCAGTGCCATTTGCAGAATCTTCAGGCATCCGGCATAAGGTCCAGCGAATTGAGGCATCAACCCAGTGTACCGGTAGTCCCAGTCCCACTTGCCAGTGTAACGCGGCGAACGTTTTGAGGTCCTTATCAAGCGCAATGGACGAGCAGCTGAAAGTTAGTCTGTCCACACAGAGGTCCGTGGCAAAACTTGTGGAGGTTGGTCTGTCCACACAGAGGTCCATGGCAACGCTGGTGGAGGAGGTCTCAAAAATCTCGAAGCAGCTGGGCGGCATCCAAGAAACATTGGCGAAAGAGAGACGGTCAAAGTCAAGCGGGAAATACCAATCATACAAAGACGCTGGGCACTGACATTAACTTTTGAGTAATAAGTGCGTTTGCAATTAAACATGTTATGTTATTTACTGTTAAATATTTATTGAAGTTAAATGTGTGTTTAAGAAGATCATACAGACAGTGAACACTAAACAGTAACTGTTATTTAAATGATCTGCCGTTTACTATGATCAGTTCGTACACTGAACAGTGACTGTTATTTAAATAGACTGCCATACACTATGATCAGTTCGTACAGTAAACAGTTATACACAAAGTTATAAGTTTAATACTTTGATCTGTTATTGTTGTTTATTTTTAATGCAATGAAGTACGCTGATGAGCAATTATTGATATGTATGTGGTGTATTATGATAAGTAAAAGGCAGCAGGAGCTTTGCCTTATTAAGAGGGGGGTAATGATACACCCCAGGTGTGACAGTAACACTTACCTTTTCTCATGGACTGTGAAGTTGTTCGTACTGGTGACATTATGTGACTATATAAATCAATTGGCATATTTTCTCAAGTGAATGTATATAATCTAAACATCACCAGAACTTTCATCTAGTTGTAAGCCATCCATGTTATAGAATTTTGTTTCTTAGTAGTACATTTCAATATTTTACAATTTCTGCCAGCTTACATGTACCTATTTACCTATTTGCTTCAAGTGGCACCTTGTAATGTTGGTAGCCATTTGTTTTATTGAATTCTGGGAAATTCCCTTTCCTGAATGTCACTTTGACAGTTTGAGAGTTCAACTTTGTTGTCGCAAGAAGATGTATCACATCAAAGTAATTCCATGTCTAATTCTTTGTAATTTTCATTGTTTTTCTAAATAAGGCGCCAATATGTCTTATTGTTATGACGTTTTGTAAACGACGTCATGAAACGTTCGAATTTCTGGGTCATTATTTTTGGTCAGTCACGTGACTGACCAGTTTTGGTCACTGGTGCCCAGAATTCGGGTCATTAATGACCAGAATCTTGGTCATTGCCCAGAATCTTGGTCATTGACCAGAATCTTGGTCACTGACCAATTTTGGTCATGAGATTAAACAATAAGTAAAAACAGTTGAGTTTTAGTCAAGATCTAGGATAGACGTAATTTTTGTTAAGAGTCATTCATTTTTCGAAGTAAATACCTTTTAGTCGTTATCACATGTTTTATAGTAATAATCCAGTAAATTGAAGTTTGTTTACATTAAGTAACACTCATTTTGGAAGCATTTTTACACTTTTATTGTATTATTTACACATAAACACTGAAAGAACGCAGAACTGACTTATTGTGCGTCACACGCCATTAACTTTGTAAATACTACCCTAGTATAATTACCGGGAAGCATACAGTAGGGCATACTAACTATCCAGAGTCGTCTTGCATAAACTATCTTCCTTAGGCTTATCCGTAATAGCAAAAATATGCGTATAAACAAATCGCGTAACTTACAAAAGTGCGAAGAAAGCGCGTTCTGGTGCCGGACTAAAACACACATTTAGGTAACTACATAACATCTACCTTGTCTGCCGGACCCCGCCCGTGGACTATAGCCATAAGGGAGCCCTCTGTGCGGGCACGGACGACGGTCACTTCCGTATGTCACTGGGGCTGCTCGCCCGGGCCAGCACAGAGTGAACCTACGGTACTATCACGGCCTGAGCATAACGCGGATATGACAACCGACCTATAGTTATTCGTCGCAGGGCATAGCCAACGGGTCACTCCTGTGTGTCAGTGGGGCCCCCTGGTCTGTGCCCTGTGACGACGCCACGGACGGGCAAGGGCTGACAAGCTACCCAGTAAAACATCAACAACACTCTCTTACTAAAACGACGGAAGGGATTACGGTACCGAATATAACTGTCAACCAAATAATGTATCGGCCGCCTGTCTCGTTAACAACCGCGACCGTACAACATAAACGCATCTTAACCCTAAGGGCACGCTACCAGAATCAATGACGGATAGGTACGCTTGATAAAAATAAAAACGAACATCTGTAACCACTATGTAAAGATATGGACAAATCTAAATCCCCCCTTTGTAAACCAAAAAATCGGGCTAACAGTATCCGGGTTCCGCGAGACCCTCCCCCCCCTGTGCTGGTCCTCGTTATTTTAAATTTTTGCCGCTGCACCCAGCACGCAGCAGCCGACGACGCCTGTAGTGGGGTAAGCACGCAGACACTACACTTCCGCACAGAGACGGAAGCCGCATCACGTGCGCACTCAGGTAACTCAATAGAGAAACCTTCAGTACAACCCCTTTAGATGTAGATATCAAAACCATTTTATATATGCATTATATTTAAAAAAAATGTTGGATGGAGCGTGTCGGCTGGGGTGGTGAGACGCCCCCTCTTCGCACTGCGGCTCTGTCGACACGACCCACCCAAGATTACCAAAAAAAGAAAAGTGATGATAGTTAGTATATTTGTTTCTCAGTGTATAGATAGAATAACTCATTGCAGTCCATTTATTTACTAACCATTGAAATAGCCACAATAGCACATAGAACTACTGCCTCTGATATCATACATAACCCGAACCAGTAAAGCGCTCACTCTCCTAATACCAAACTACCATAACCACAGCCCATCTCTTCTATCATCAAATAAATGATCTATCAAAAACAAAGTCTGGCCCTCACAACACCACAGTGCCACAGGCAATCACCTCAGAAAGAAGAAAGAAAATCTCGAAATTGTCTAAGCCCACAAAACAAAATAGTCATCTTGGTCCATTTACACACACTCAGTCCCTCTCTTCTATCATCTAATACATGATCTGTCAAAAATCTAGTCTGACCCTCAAATCAACATACAACCATTACCCAAAAAAGCAACAGAGAGTGCCCAAGCTACTATAACATATGACACAAGGCAGCAGATCTCTATATGTACCTTACTAACACTATGTACTAATATGCCTTCAGCGAGAGACGCTACATGCCGTCCCTCTTGAAAAATACTGAAAATAATTACTGTTTGCAGTTCATTGGTACACTAACCTTTAATGTTCCTATGTAGCCGGCTCGAGCCCTTAGCTCGACATGCCCTAGACCGGACCACAATTCTAAACCTGGCATATTACACAAACACATAAGAATGCTGTCTTTGCTTTTATAACCAGAAACACTAACGTGTGCGCTCTCCCTAATACCAAATTTACTCAAACTCAGCCCCTCTCCTCTTTCATCAAATAAATGACCTATCAAAACTAGTCTGGCCCTTACAACACCACAGTCTCACAAGACACTTAACACATCAATAAGAAAGAATTTACAAAAAGATTGTCTGCCCCCAACGAACTAGTCATCTCGGCCCAATCAAACAAACATAGTCCCCTTCTTCTATCATCGTATACATGATCTTTCAAAAACTAGCCGGCCCTACGCAATAACATCCAAACTACATACCAAATAACAACAGAGAGAGCCCACGTTACCGCAAGCTATGGTACAAAACAGCAGAACTACACATGTATATAAACACCAATACTAACACTATGTACTAATATGTCCTCCGCGAGGGACGTTAAACGGGGGTGCAGTGTATCGGTGCTATACACCGGGCACTTAAAAGAACCAGGGGCGCCTCTGGAATCGGGGCGTTTCCTGTATCCTGCTCGAACCCCCACTAACACCTCTCATGGGGCGGAGAGTACAACAACCACACTTGGGTAAATGAAAGCTAGAACACAGGACATAATCTATAATACCATGAGTTTTACAAATTAACATCAAACATAAACAAATCATATGATATATCAACGGAGTTTTTAGATCATTTATTTACTTTACCTATCCAATCATAAAAGCAAATACAACATAACAGCAAAATTAATACATCCCAGCTTGATTCATGTTCTGGATGGTTGGCAGGCGGGTGGGAAGGAACGATGGTGACTCTGGATAGGGCTTTGGATGGCTCCATGGTTGGTTCTCGACTGATTTGTTGTCGCGCGCAGCAAGTGGGTGGATGAGGGTGCTTGTCTCGGGGGTCTTCGGCGGTTGGGTGCTCGGGCGGGGGCAGTATGCGGGCGCGAGGGGGGGCTCGGGCTCGCTCGGCGTGGATGCGCTTGTGCGGGGGCGGCGGGTTCTGCGATCTGGGAACTGCAACAATATACAACCCTTCACGACTGACCGACGACCTTAAATTACCGACAGACACCTCCTCTTCCGCTCCAGACAAACGCACAACAATCACATACCACACACTATACACAACCATACACAGATCACCACCAAGGAACCCGGAACGCACGGGCGTGGCGCTCTCATACGCGCCACCCGTAATGAGTGGGTGTGTGAGAGCGATACGTGTGTGTGTTCCGGGTCCTACGTACCGGGTGGTGTTGGGATGTGGATCGCGTTGAGTGTCTTGTACATTAGTAATGTGCGGGACGCTCGGCGGGATCCGCTCCTCATCACCACCTTTAGGTAGCTAGCACATTAAGGTCTCATTGGCCAACGTGCAACGAACTCTTTAAAAAATTAAAGTATTTGGCGAATACCCGGGAAACCGGGGTAAATTTGACCTACTTTGACTCTAAAATTAATCTTTTTCCCCTGAGAGGTCACAGGGGCAGGTCGGGCTACCGTAACCTCGTGAAGAGGCCAGTAGGACCTGTAAATAAACTCTGAAACACACACACGGTTAGGAATCACTTACATTGTGTTGCTGTCTAACGGGTTGTTTATTGCGATTATTGTCTTCGCACGAAGTTTATTGCGATTATTGTCTTCGCACGAATAAATTATTGTTTAAATGTTTACTATGGACTTGTGTCATATTTCAAAACGGATGGAACAAGCGTAACACTATATTAACAACTATTTGAAAGCTATAAGTAATCAAGTCATTAAAACGGTATACCTCAAAGCAGAGGTACGTAACAATATAAATAAATACACCTCGTAATACTATATGCTCTTAACACAACAGTTATGTGTGTTTTTTTTTAAACAATACCTTAATAAATTCAATAAACTTGCTGGTTCGTAGTTATCTTTCTATTTAAAATGCTGCTTTTTATCCATTGCAGGGACATAATTAGACAGAAGAGATCTGATTGTACATGGTGTGGTTCCAGTACAAAACACGATGATGATCCTGATCAACCTGAATAGTTCATGAGAAAAGATGACGTCAATTTTCAATTTAATATCATAAGTTTTGTTTTTCTTTGTGTCGGTCAATCGTTTTGATCTAATGAATTATAAAACATTAAGAGGAATTAAAAAAATTATCAATTTTTGTTCATCTTTCTATGGGGGATATTTTTAACAATTTGAGTCGCGTTCTGAGAAAACTGGGCTTAATGCATGCACGTAATGTGTCGTCCCAGATTAGCCTGTGCATTCCGCACAGGCTAATCAGGGACAACACTTTCCACCTAAATTGGATTTTTGCTAAGAAGAGACTTCATTGAAACGAAAAATGTCATAAAAGCGGAAAGTGTCGTCCCTTATAAGCCTGTGCGGATTGCACACGCATTATGCCCAGTTTTCTCAGAACATGACTCATTTAGTGATTTCTCAGCCTACATCCAGTTTGTTTAGGTTTAAAGGGGGCTTTTTCACTTTAAGTAAATTGACAAAATTTGAATTTTTTTTCATATTCGCAAATGTTTGTTGTAGTTATGATATTTGTGGGTAATTCTGAACGTTTACCATGCTCTAAAATATCCATTATATGCATCTTTTGACGATTTAAAAACCTGAACATTATAAAGCGTTGCAACGCGAAACTATTGAATGATTTAGAGGGTTCTGTTGTTGACGTTTTAGTTTGTGATACTACGAGTATTACTTATATAAAGTATAAAATACATCACCCATTCAGCACTGATGGCCGAGTGATCTAAACGATAGACTTTTACTCCAGAGCTCAAAGGGTCAGTGATTCGAGTCCAGTTGAGGGTTACTTTTTTCTTTAATGCTATTATTGTTTTTTTACTGGAGCTTTTAGAACCGATGCTTACATTTATCAATTTAAAGCATTTAATGACAAACTTCAATACATGCCACAATCTTGAAAAGGCCTCTTTATCATGTTTAAGATCTAAGCTTAAATTCCCCAGAAGTTTGCGTCACACATTAACCACCGAATCAATTTCAATATTGTGCTAGTTGTTGAAAAAAGCACGGGTGATGTTGGTGACACAAGTTAAAGATGCTGATTTACTAGATGAAAATTTATCTCGTTATTTAAATCTTGTTCCTTAATTACATTTTCAGAACATCATAAACAATCAGACAAAAAATAATCACATATATACTAGGAGCATTTTCTTTTTCAGTAATAAGCAAGGAATCGTGTTTTTTCGTTTCAAGCTCATGTATAACTGTATTAATACAATAATTACAACATTGATTTTTTCTATGGCAGCATTCAATTCATTCAACAACAAGTACCGACCCAAGCCAAACATAATTAATTTGGCAAGATGTTACATTATCAAAAGTAATACATGATGTACATGTAATTAATTTTATAATATGTCTTTCATAAGACCCTTCGTGGTACAAAGCATCAAACATGAACACATCTTGACATTCCGAGTTTGTGAGATTCTTAATTATAAAGAATAAAGAATCAGTTTGTGTATGCATATTGACCATTTCGCACTAAAAAAGCTAAAAATGTGATATTAAAACATTATAATTTTAGTATGCACATATTTGTAATAAACTTCTTAAGTTATTAAGCAATGCAGTTTCCGTTAAAATATTTTAAAAGAAAACTGTGTTAAAAGGCTGATGCAAAGATGCCGGGAAGTTTCTGACGAAAATGTTCAAAGAACAGTTAGCCAACTCCAAATTTAAAAAGGCATAAAAAAACGTTTTGCAAAAATAATTAATACAATTAAATGAAACAAAAGGTGATGAAATGTTGCAAGTTTCATTGAATACATAAAATGTGTAGTTTGCTCCTAAAAATTGAAACTTGAATGCTTATGCCATTAAATGGCTAAGTCAAATGGCTATACCCGTCTGGATCACAGGGGACGAGTATGTTTAGGTTTCCAATATTTACCACCCACTGGCCTTCATGCATGAATATATTAGTTTCCCCTATGGAAGCAAGTGGAGACAGTGTAATATGTATAATGTTATTGCTTCAATAAACCTGTGCAAAACATGCAAGTATAAAAATGAGTATATAGGAAACAATCTCAGGGTATAATTTAAGCTAATATGGAGCTAACAACTGCCAGGTTAATGTTGTTAAGCTATACAGAATGTTTGGCATGTAAACACCATATTGATAACAGATTTAAGTTCAAATGTAATTATTCTAGAAATGTGAAAGAAATTTGTTTGACAAAGTCAACAGAACCATGTTTTGTCAGACTGTCAATAGAAACTACAACAATAAAAGCACTAGGAAATTATTTATTTTGAAACTTACAGTAAACAAGAGGTTTTACAATAGCCATATAAGGATAAATTACCCGCCCCCTGGCGACCATGTTTTTCAACAGAACAGAACAATTTTCCATCTCGTCCAAGATGTCATTACAACAGATGTTCTGACTACGTTTTATGAAGATTGGAAAATAAATGTGACTTTTAGAGTGTTAACAAGTTTTTACTATAATAGCCATAAAAGAAAAAATGCCCCGCCCCCTGGTGGCCATGTTTTTCCACCGACCACAACCATTTTTCATCTCTTCCGAGCTATCATTTGGACAAATCTTCTGACTTAGTTTCATGAAGATCGGACAATAAATGTGGCCTTTTTACAAGGTTTTATTAGCCATATAAGGAAAAATGCCCCCCCCCCTGGCGGCCATGTTTTTCAACTAACAGGAATCATTTTCGAACTCATCTAAGATATTCTTGGGACAACTCTTCTAACTAAGTTTCATGATGATGGGGCAATGAATGTGGCCTCTAGAGTGTTTACAATGTTTTACTACAGCCATATAAGGAACAATTCCACGCCCCCTGGCGGCCATATTTTTCAACAAACTATTAATATTTTCGAACATGTCAAAGATATTATTTGGACAAATACATGTGGCTTCTAGAGTGTTTACAAGCCAAATGTTTACGCCGCATGACGCACGACGGACAAAAGTCGATCACAAAAGCTCACTATGAGCCTATTACTTTCTTTTACCTGCTTGTCTGAGATGTAGCAGAACAAATGTTTAAAAAAATGTTAACCATTTTTAATTTTTATATCTTTATATAAGTTTCATGTGTATAAACCCACATCGTAAAACAAAACGTTATTGGTATAAAAAAAATCTCACGAAAATTTGCTCTTTGTGAATTGACTTCTTGACGTCATCAAAGAAAAGTTACTTCCCGCCTAGAAGCCTTAAAGCAACTCCTTTCGCGCCGTTAAAAATGGCTTCCCTTGTCAAGCGATGAACATGCTAAAGGAGCCCATACTCCAAGCACGTTCTTAGACAGTTCGACCACGTTCTGAAGAAAATGCAGAACGGGATGTGAACTTGATTTAACGTGTAGTTTTGGTAAAAAAAAAACTACAATATGATTCAATGACGTTCATACACAGTTCGCGCTATGTGTAGCTTGTCCCTATCCCGCCCTACCCCGTTGCCAGTCCGTCTTTATCTAGTTCAAATCGGGTCAATTTTCCCATTGTCCCCGTTGGTACACCGTTTCCAGTCAGACCGAGCCCGTTCTCAGCCAGTTCGATCACGTTCTTACGCAGTTCTTCTATATTCGTTTTGCAGTGGTAACTCGTTCAAACGCAGTTCTCACTCCGTCCTGCTACGTTTTTAGTACGTTAAGGACGTAGTAACCGCCACGTTCTGCAGGGCGATTATAAAACCGACTACGTTCCTGCCAGTTCTCATTTATGTTTCACGCTCAAGAAGTTGTAAATGGACTCTTGGTCGTCCAAGCGGAGCTCTTCAATCAGCTGGTGATATTGGCCTACAGGCTACTGCTATTCTTCTCTCTGGTTTTAACCTATTTCTAACCAACAAGTATGTGTCGTCTCCACCTTCTTTCTCGGCCCAACAAAACATTATATTGCTGCTCTGCTTCTAACATAAATTGCACGAAGCCAACATTTAAAAAATTAACAGCTCCAAGATTGTCCATGTTTCAACTTAATAACACAAATGATGAATTTGAGACAACGACTTCTATTTATATGCACATTGTCTGAACGTATTGTATTTACGGTTTGAACGTTGTAACAACTGCATTGAACGAGTACAACGAACTTGGAACCAACTGCAAACTCCTTAAAACGAGTACAATGTACTAAGAACTTACTGAGAACTTATAGAACGTGTTGCAAACGTTGTAAGAACTTAACATTTAGTTTCTATTTATTTACACGAAACAAGGTCGTACAAGTTTGAGACGTAGTGCGGACGGGGTCGGTCTGTCTGAGAACGGATTGGACGTACTAGAAACGGACTCGATCGGTGTGGCATCGTACAGGTAATCTCGGTCCGATCGCACTACGTTCTGGCACGTGCCTAACCCGACCTTAGTACAACCTATCCGTTCTTAGTACGTCCATTCCATTCGGAGTACGTTGTTACTACGTTTAATTTTAGAACGGGATGATCGGAAGAAAAGTTTGAGTAGGCTCAAAGTTCTGAAACACCTCTTCCGTTCAACCGTCCACAAAGTTCGAAGACAGTTCGTAACACGTTGCTACTACGATCACTCCGTTCTCACACAGTTCGAGCCCGTTTTGTCACATTTTCCAGAACGTACTTCGAACGGAGTCGGTGTATCGGGGGTATAAACCAATTGTGTTTGTTACTATGCAAATCATTTAATTGGGTAACATCACGTGCATTGTTCCGCCATTCGAATCTTTTACAGAAAACGAAGGAGGAGTTTACCGATTAATTGAGCATGTGATGTACTCATGTTGAGTCCATTTGTGTTTATAAATTTGTTAAATACATGTATTGTCAAAAAGCAATTTTCTTTTAAATTGCCTGCCAACTAAATAAAATAACAAAGAACATTCATAAAAAGATCACCAAGGCTGTGTTGGCTTTGATAATGCCTTGGTGATCTTTTTATGAATGTTCTGTGGTATTTTATTTCGAGGAACCAATAATTAATTTGACAATCTAGCGCAAATTATTATACATGGAGACACCACTGGCAGGTGTACTAGACTTTCCCTCGTGTATGTAACTTTTGTTGAAACAATAATATAATGGCGTCCGAGCTGGTTTTGCTGATAGTACATTCCACAAAGGGCTGTCTTCGTGTTTAACGATCTCACCAAGCATGCGCGTGAATGTGTGACGGTTGTGCTGTGTTTTTTCCAAATGAGCCGCGTTCTGAGAAAACTGGGCTAAATGCATGTGCGTAAAGTTCCGTCCCAGATTAGCATGTGCAGTCCGCACAGGCTAATCAGGGACGACACTTTCCGCTTTAATGGTATTTTTAGTTTCAAGGAAGTCCCTCCTTACCGAAAATCAAGTTAAGGCGGAAAGTGTCGTCCCTGATTAGCCTGTGCGAACTGCACAGGGTAATATGCGATGACACTTTACGCACATTCATTAAGCCCATTTTTCTCAGAACAAGGCTCAAATATGTATCACACATCTCAATCTGTACTTGGCGATATCATAAGGGGACCGGAGTAAACGGAATTAGCCCCATCTGTCCAGCATGTGAGCAACAGCTAAAGCCACATGCATAATGGGGTAGAACCAAGTCCGCCTAGGTGAGAAGCGAATGTTACAAGCTCTACCCTAGCTTGATAGCCACGAGATAATAAAATCTGTCTTGACAAATTTATCAATCACTGACATGGGTTGAACGTTCTGAGCACTTTATTACATGTATATTTAAATGAGAAATTAAGCACTTTTGCACTGATTGCAAAATGGTGGGGAAAAGTACATTCTGTTGAACAATGCATATTATTTTAGCTGGTAAATTGATCTTCAACGACATATAGTTGTGCCCATCGTGTGTAAGTGATATTTATAAAAAAAATCGCACGTAAAAATGGATACTGACGTTTAAATTCTGGCAGATGAAACGTTACCCAAGATGCTTCACACTCTTCGAAAGACATTCACTAATTCAGGCGCGGTTTTAACAGTAAAGCACAGAGATTTAGTGCAAACCCGGGCTGGTCCCAAAGCTTAGGTATAGTATATTCCTTGCACATTGCTAACCCAATATAAATGCTTTGAGGAACTATGAATGGGAGTGTATGTGTGTGTGTGTAGGGGGGTGGGGGGGGGGGGGGCAAATGTACATCCGAATGACCCGAAAAAAACGTATTTACACAATTCCGAAGTTGCGCCTCTTATCAATATATGCCTGATTGTTGGATTATTGTGGGGCACTAGGGGCTTACATGTTTGCAGATGGCGCCATGTTTATAATTGTCGCGATATCGCAACAACGTTATGAATTTTTCAACGGAGGTTGATTCATTAAGTAAGCAATTGAAGACCCTGTATGGATAGACTTAAAATTCATAAACGTCTTGGTCTATAAATCAATCTATCGAAAAATCTATAAATCGAGCAATCAACCAATCAGTTATCCGTGAATCAATCAACCAAGATTTAACTCAAACCGCATAGGAGATGCATGTGTAGATCAGGCCCAAAGATTTCATTGTTCATGAAACATTTCAGAAATCATTGTAGACCAGGCCCAAAGATTTCATTGTTCATGAATCATTTCAGAAATCATTGTAGACCAGGCCCAATATTTCATTGTTCATGAATCATTTCAGAAATCATTGAACAGCTTACCGTTACGGACGATTCCAATTTTCTTATAGCTGTGTTAATAATGGACCTGCTTTTAGACTGACAGTTAGCTGTGTTAATAATGCACCTGCTTTTAGACTGACAGTTAGCTGTGTTAATAATGGACCTGCTTTTAGACTGACAGTTAGCTGTGTTAATAAAGGACCTGCTTTAGACTGACAGTTAGCTGTGTTAATAATGGACCTGCTTTTAGACTGACAGTTAGCTGTGTTAATAATGCACCTGCTTTTAGACTGACAGTTAGCTGTGTTAATAATGGACCTGCTTTTAGACTGACAGTTAGCTGTGTTAATAATGGACCTGCTTTTAGACTGACAGTTAGCTGTGTTAATAATGGACCTGCTTTTAGACTGACAGTTAGCTGTGTTAATAATGCACCTGCTTTTAGACTGACAGTTAGCTGTGTTAATAAAGGACCTGCTTTTAGACTGACAGTTAGCTGTGTTAATAATGGACCTGCTTTTAGACTGACAGTTAGCTGTGTTAATAATGGACCTGCTTTTAGACTGACAGTTAGCTAAGTTAATAATGGACCTGCTTTTAGACTGACAGTTAAAGACGGACGTGTGAAGTACTGGCAGATGAGCCATGCATCTATTTGCTTGTGCACACAAAACTAGACTGCTTTTGGCGTTTAACTTGCTCGCAGAGACAGTGCTTTTTTGACAAAAATAGCCGTTGGTTTAATTGACAAAACATCAATTGGAGTTTAATAGTCCCGATATTTCTGGCTCTCCGCTTTACACGATATAACGCCGGGTTTCCATGCATCCGTGTCCGCGCTCCGCGTTCCGTGTCCGCGTTCCGAATACGGACACGGAGTATCTATTCCATGCATCCGCTTATTATTTAAGCCTTTCCGTGTAAAAAGCTCACTCCAAACGTGGTGGTACTTGAACTTAGATGTCTTTATTAGAAGAGCACACATTTTTTATGATGACTGCTGCGGCAGTACTGCATGTTAGTAGACGGAAACTCAGACAAAGGTACTGGACACCACAGGTGGTTAGCGTGTGGCTATGATATTAATTAGTGAAAACATCATTTTCAATGATAAATTATCATATTATAAAGAAAAAACAACTTTTCTGAAGTTCTTAAAATTTGACCCAGCATGTGTAGAAATATAACAAGATATATACATTTCGAGAAAGGAAATTCATTTCTGTGTTGAATAAGACCGGGTTCATGAAAATCGCCGCAAAATTGATGAAGTAATGGCTGTTCAAAACGATGCATCCCGTGTTCGGATGATTTCGAGTTGGATACCTTGTTATATATATATTTGATAGTGAATTTTTTTTCAGAAAAGTTGATTTTTCGTTATAATATGGTAATTTATCATTCAAAATGATGTTTTCACTAATTAATACCATAGACACACGCTAACCACCTTTGCTGGACACGGGCCATCATAAGAAAACGTCAAACTGACGACACATGCTACCATCTTGTTAGAGAATTAGAGCTGAATTAATGACAATTAGCATAAATATATTGATAAACATTACTGATTTATTCGTATAAGACAGACTTCAAAACTTATATGTGAACTCGCATAGACAAAAAAAGAACATAAATACGACTTCTTTTAGCGTTATATCTTGTTTGAAATAATATACTGTGTCTTTTTAAAAGCGATTATAGAGTGTACAATATGCATATCACTATTCTCATTTACAAGAAACACCATTTCTTTGGCTATGCTTTGCCAGATGTTTGATGCAATGTCTTTGTATTTTTTCATACGTTGGTTGAATATTTCAGGGCGATCCCTTACTTAATTTTTTTCTCACTAATATCTATGCTTTTAAGTCGACCTTTCGTGTTGACTGCCATCCTTGTACTGCGTCCGCGTCCGTGAAAAATCGCTCCGTGAGCGATTTTTCACGGACGCAATACGCGAACGCAAAATGCAGACGCGGAACGCGGATACATGGAATAGCTCCAACAGATTTCAACTAGTTCGTTTTTTCGTGGACACGGACACACGGACAAGGAACGCGGAGACATGGAAACCCGGCCTTACTCGTTACAAATCGCCATGTCGCATTAGATTAATTTCAGGTTGCTGCATGTCTTGTAACATGCTTAGCGCTAATTGTTTCGTTTTGTCGAATTGCTAGTGTAATAATAAGTGCAATTAATATTGTAAATACTATTGTTAAGGTTTGAAGTACAAACGATAAATCGATAAGAACTCCAATTGACATGATTCTAAATGGATACTTTTTACGTACGCGCAAAAACTGTTTTCAAAGAAAGACAGTAAGTTATTCGTAGCAATGGTTTCCCTTTGTTTGAAAGGGAGAGAAACAAACACAGAACAAAGCATCTTAGTACATACACTAGGTGTTTACAAATAGACACGTTGTTTATTACGCGCTCGGAGCACAGATAAACGCGGGATTTTCATAAGTTTATTTTCAGTACATCTGCAGTTGAGTGAAAACATGTTAAGCGTTTCACAAATTTCCACTCATCGAACCGGAGACCGAACTGTATTACCACTCGTTCAACGCTCCATCGTTAATTACCATGGTCCTCATCCATATTTATCATAATAACAATGCACTTTCACCTCATCAAAGTAATATATATGTACAAACATCAGCTGTATTACACAAAGAGTCTTCAACTTTTTATTAACTTTACAAAGAATTTAAAAAGACCAAGTTCTCAGACAGACACCCCCCTCCAGTAAATTGATGTCTAATAGAAACCGTGTAAAGCGCATTTGCAGAAAAACGGATGTCGGCGTTTGCTATTTATCGAAATTGTGTTGACAACGGTTATTGATATTCCAACTTTATGTTAAACATGTCCGCGTGCGGGGAAGCGGAACCTGAACATGCACAAGAACCGTAACCCTACACTTTCTTAAACAAGAGTTATCGCCCTTTTTGTTTTTGGTGATATGGAATTTTTCAGGGCTATAGCTCAGATACTATACAGTCTTAATATACCAAATTTTTAAATAACAAATATATTTAATGTAAAAATATATTTAATAACAATGTTAAAATCATTATCAAAATAATCAATAACAAGTTTAAAATTATTACCAAAGCGTATTTCAACAAAAATGTTCAGAAAGCAAGACAAATGCGCATGACATATGAAAAAATATTAAATTGAATGCTCATCACGAGCTTTTAATTTCCTTTAATGATTATCACAATCGAAATCAGAAAAAAACAATTATGCGTGTGTAACGCTTTTTCATCGATAATTTAGTAACAACGTGTATTACTGACCTATGGGTTTAAACTAGTATACATTAAAATTCAAAATTCTGACTGGTGTTGTGGTAATGCTTTTACAGGTCTCGCTTATGGCAGGCTAACAATTTTACTCTCTCTTTTTTACAATTATTTAAGAATATTTCATGTATTTCATATAAAGGTATGTTTCAAAAATACGAAAATCTATTAAAAAGTCCTTTACTGTATGACCGAAAAATAACATACATACTAAGTATTTCTATTCGTTAAACGTTATAACACTACATCGCGACTAACCTGGTACAGAATTGAATGTCAGCTTAGTTCCGTTGTTTGCGTGCTTCATATTTTACTTACTATAGCACGTTAGTTTACGCACATGCTCAATTATACAACAATAATCAACATATAGTAAATAAATGCAAGTATGTTTGGTAGAGGTGTGTCTAAAGAGAAGCTGCCTTTTCAACGGACATAAATAGAAATATGTAAATGTTTCATATCGTTTTCACCAACTTGCGACTAGTTATTATAATATAAATAATTATGGTCATCACGTTGCCGTTTTGTGCAAGACTAGTTGCTGAACATTATAATGTAACCCTGATTGCAAAGGTTGTTTTGAACACACTTTTATTTAAAATGTTAAATTTGAAGTGATGCACATGGCAATAATGTGACCGCAGAGTAAACTCCTCTCCTCGCCATACACTTTATAGACTGGCCAAACACTTAATACAGGCGTGGATCCGATCTTCGAACGGTTAAAAAAATGCGTTCGTATTATGGAACCAAACTAGTTTACATCCGGGCAATTTACGTCATCCAATCAGCTGCGACCTTAGCGGTTGTGAATGGCGTGTCGGGTTTGCTGACTGTGCTTTTTGAGATCAAAACTAGACGGACCGGTTTGTCGTTTTGGTCTGTTTCAACGCCAAGAATTTGCTTAAGGACCCACATTCCGCGCAGGACTTTCCCGAACACCACGTGCTTCTCGTCCAGCCACCACGTGTTCTTGGCCGTGATGAAGAACTGACACGTGTTCGTATTTGGACCTGAAAGGCAAACATTCAGTTTATTTTCCAGCAAACCAACGTTTCAAAACTAAGTTGAATCGCTCCAGGAAGTTTGGAGTTATGCCCATTAAATTCAAATCAAATATTTTTTTTAACACATCATCAGGGCACACCTCGAACAACTTCGATGTTATAATTTCTCGGTCAAATTCGATTATCAGCCAATTGTCACCGAAATCATGGAGTTATAACCCATGAAAATTAATTATTTGTCTTAAAGTAGCCTAATGAGACTTTTAGATGCAACTTCTAAAACAATGTAACCTATTGAATGCTACATACATGATTGTCTAAAAATGTTTAGAAAACTATTGCTATCATAGTACCGTTTTAAATGCTCACGGAACGAATTATGTTCAGTTAGCCATACATGGCCCGCGTCATGCGAAAATGAGTCTTATGTGCAGTCTGGTCAGGAGCTAAGCAATCCGCTGTAAAGTCACGCAAGGACAGGGTAACGCATGGCCTTATTTGTAGCAACGCCGGTCGCATATAACCAGGGACCTATTTGTTTGTATAAGTCCCTGATATAACTTGAAACCTATTTTTGGATGTCGCGGCTTATCTATAGAATAATAATATTCCATCGTCAGATAAAGGCTCTAAAGCCTCTCAGTCTGTATGGTTACCTGCGTTTGCCATGCTGATCCACCCAGCTCCGTAGTGGGCCAAGGCGAATCCTTCGTCGTCGAACCTGCCACCGTAGATGCTGGTTTCCCCGGACCCATTACCATGTACAACGTCACCACCTGGATAAAGAGCCCGCAATTGTCAGCCGTGTTTTAGCATTCATGTACAAAATGTATTCATATGTTATCTTCGTGAGTTCTAAATAAATAGATGTAGTTGTATATCAATATAATCTCTAATGTAAGTTCAACATACTTCAAGTCCAAACACTTATGAGAATCCTTATAATACCGCCACGTTCATATAATTTTACAAAGAACTTAATTCATAAGTTATGTCATATAATGGCATTTCGTTACATCATAGTAATGAAACATGTATGTGTACGGTGAACCAAATTAACATTTGGCAAATGCCCAGTATTTATTAGAACGGGTCTCAACATTAAGGCGAGAGCGATAATGATTTTACTTTTACCTTGAATCATGAAGTCCTCGATCACACGATGAATAGGGGAGCCGGTGTATCCATAGCCCTCCTTTGTGTCGCCGGACGCCAGTTTCACGAAGTTTTCCACCGTACGTGGCGCAGCCTGGCGGAAAAGCCCGATGTCGATACTTCCGGCGTCGACGTCGCCGATAGTGATGTCAAAGGTCACGAGGTCGGTGACCAAGGCGTCGCTCTCGTCTTTTGCCTGAATATAAAAAGCCTTATATAGATTAGGCATAAAGAAGTTGTTGCTATCCACCTATTTTTCCGTGCTTACCAAAAAGTATTTGATGTCCTTCCATATTTTGTTTTCGATCATTTTTGCTCCATTCGACCATATTTGCTGACAAAAACCTTTCGAATTTACATAAAAGTGATATTGTTTGTAATGTTTACAATGTTTATGAGCGAATCGAAGATTTCTTTAATTGACCTTCATTAGTTAAGCGGGAAATGCTAGTACTTTATATATCAAGGTAAGCCGACCTACAGACCCTAATTTTTTATGATGTTAGTGGATTTTTTAAACTTTGTTTTACCTTAAACATACATGTCAATGGCCGAAAAATGGTCCTGGTATAAATGGCGCTAAAATAATAAAATGTAAGGGAGCAGCTCTTTATACTCATACTTGAAATCCGATGCTTTTGCTTAACCCATTTATGCCCAGTGGACTCTCCCATCCTTCTAAATTGGATCAATTTATTTCCAAAATTAGGGGTGTCAAGTGTATTTATTTCTATATTTAGAATATTTCATAAAGAAATTCATTTTAGCAAACAGCGCAGACCCAGATGAGACGCCGCATTATGCGGCGTCTCATCTGGGTCTACGCTGTTTGCAATGTCCTTTTTGCTTAATTACATGTTACTGAGTTTTATTATTCTTGTTACAGTTATAAAGCATAGAATATCCAGCTGCTACTGAAATTGTGCGAAACTCCCTGCTAATATATTTAAGATCTTCTGATACGATACACAGTTTCAACAGCTAAAGTTCCCATCAGATCTGCGGAGCATTTATTGTATTTTCAAAAAAATATGAAATGGACCGCGATTGGTTCCAACGCTTTTTGGTTAGACAGGTTTTACGGTACCAAGATGTGAGGACGATATTAATAACATCACTGGAAAGACAGTCAATTGACTTAGTTGCATTCGCTTGATTGCATAACGTGTAATCTAAAAAAAGTTGTTTGTTTCCTAATAACGTAACACAAATTATTCGTATTAATTGCCGCATTTGAACGCCCTAACTCCGGAATGCCAGTTTTTTTATATGCTTTGGTGTGTCTTATAAATACAGCCTAATCTGGAGCGAGACTTGATTTTTGTTTAACCCATTTATGCCTAGTGGACTCTCCCATCCTTCTAAATTTGATCAATTTATTTCCAAAATTAGGGATGTCTAGTAAATCTATTTCTATATTAAGAATATTTATTGCAGAAATTCCTTAAAGGGATTTTTTCACGGTTTGGTAAATTGACAAAATTGAAAAAAGTTGTTTCAGATTCGCAAATTTTCGTTTTAGTTATGATATTTGTGAGGAAAGAGTATTACTGAACATTTACCATAGTCCAATATAGCCAATATATGTATCTTTTGACGATTTGAAAACCTAAAAATTATAAAGCGTTGCAACGCGAAACGATTGAATAATTTGGAAAGTTCTGTTGTTGTCGTTTAAATTAACAAACTACGAAGATTGCTTGTATAATGTATAAAATACTTAACCTGTGTATACCCGACGGAATAGCCAAGAGGGCAAATACGTTTTTACTTCAGACTAATCCAGGACTCCGGGGGTCACTGGTTCGAGCCCAGGTACCGGCTACTTTTTTTTCCTTTTTTAAATTTTATTCTTGATTTTTTACTGGAGCTTTTAAGATCCAATTTTTACATTTATCAATATAAAGCATTTAATGACAAACTTCAAAATATGCCAAAATCTGCAAAAAGGCCCCTTAAAAGCAAACAGCGCAGACCCTGATGAGACGCCGCATCATGCCAAGGCCTTTTTTCTAGACGCTAGGCATAAACGGGTTAAAAGAGACATCCTTTACCCAAAGAAATTGCATAAAAGCAGACATTGTCCTCCATGATAATCATGTGCCGACAAAGGCTAATCTGGGACGATACTTTACGGAATTACCTACTTAACGTGCATGCATTAAGCCCGGTTTTCCCAGAGCGCGGGTCATATAATGGTATGCGTATTGGACATCGCACATGTACAATGTACTACTGTATTGTTATAAATAAACCTACAAATGATTTAATCGCGTTTTAACTTTAATAAGTTCGTGATTACAAATAATTAGAGTAAAACAAACACGCTCAGTCCAAACATCTGAAACTAGAATCGGGAATCATGGAAATAAACGTTTTTTGTTTCGCGTCATACTTTTTTGTTTCGCTTCAGAATGCATTGTTCACTACAAAATATTTCCTATTTTTCATCACAGATCTTTCGAGTACGTAATTACAAATAGCTACACTTAAACCTTCGGTGAGTAATATCCCCGGTAATGTGCGCACGGTTGATTTTTGGTAAACGTGTACAGATTACGAGTGTTAAAACTTGAAACCCAGCCTAATGTAATTGAATGCTGTTCTAAATAAAAAGCGTTACAATAAACACTGATACTTGCTATGCTGATACTTAAATATACAAATAGTACTCACATGATACAGGTCACTTATCATCAGAATCATAGATCCAAAATACATGCAGTAATAGACGACCTCCATGTTGCTCGGCGGTTGAATCAGGAATCAGCTCTGCAACGTAGTATTATTCACTGTGCCACGTGAAACGCCCGGATGTTAACTGCCACGTACACAAACGCCAGCCAGACAAGGCTTATCGGGTTTCAAGATCGAGCGAGGCCCCGATGGAAATCTCAGTGTAAACAGCTTCTGCAGCCGCATGGGGCGTATCTCGAAACAATTCTTATACGCTGTTGCCAGTATGAATATTATTATTTCCTTCAGTGGGTGTCATCTGATTGTGAATATGTTATGTACCGGTAATACAAATGAGGTTTGTTCTAGGAAACCTGGGTGTAATGTATGTGCATAAAATATCGTCCCGTATAAGCCCGTTCAGTGCGCACATGTAAATCAGGGACGAAGCTCTCGGCCGCTTTGACTAGATTTTCGTTAGACTAGATTTCCTTTAACTGAATAATTCCATTAAAACGGAAAGTGTTGTCCTTGATCAGCCTGTGTGGACTTCACAGGCTAATCTGATAAGACACTTTGAGCACATGCATTAACCCCGTTTTCTCAGAGCGAGGCTCAAACATAGCATTAGATCTCCTAAAAAATGTTGACGTTTAATGGACCCAAAAATGTTACTTGGAGCAGTTTCCTACACTATATTGGTCTCTAGAATCGCACCCCTGGTTGGACCACAATTCTCTGTTTTTTTGCCCATCCACTGACGTGGCTTGTTATGTATTAAAATATCTAAACCCTGTCAATGGCACTTGACTTGCTGATGGGCGGTTGACTAAAGAATGCATATTCGCTATTCAATGCACAAACGTTTGTCTTGTTTGTAACCTAAACGGTTAGCATTTTCCATTCATTATTCACTTAAGCTATTTTGGTAGTTTTTCGGCCCATTGTGACGCATGGTTTGGAATTTAACAAACTGGTGTTGTGTTGTTTTGTGTGTGTGTGTGGGGGGGGGGGGTCAATAATGCGTTTATCTCGAGTGCATATTACAACGGTTTTGTACCCTCTAAATTATTGATAACCGAAAATGCATTATTTCCGTTACGTTATGTCACTCTGCATACTATCAGGAGGTCATAATGAACGGCTGCACACAACAAGAAATTAGGTAAGTTGTTTGAAAATGTTCCTCGAAAAGAGGTTCAGTACCAACCAGATGTGTCGATCACCACGTGCTGTTTTCTATGCAATGGAATGCAATAAGAACCGCAAATGAAATGAAAGAAGTTCAGTCAGTATTTCATCGCTTGTGATGATATTTATTTTTTATATATGCGTAATAGTCTCTGGAAATTTCTATTCAGCGCATTCACCTAATAATAAATATTTCATCAGATGATCCTCTGTATCACTGGAATGCACTTTGGTTTCAACCTGACTTTGAAAATGTTAGTGCGTTCGATGTTTGTTGTTAGCAATTATAGAACATAAGTGGATTGCAGTTTAACATTTTCTCGATCCTCCCCTATCGCATCATCCTTATTGTCATCCTTACACCACCGCCACCATCATCATCACTATTAAATCATCCCGAACATGATAACAATAATCATCTCCATCATCATTAACAGCATCGTCTTCTTCAAAATTGTTAACCATAAACGTCATTAAAATTATCATAACAGTTTCCATGATATTATTTATCTTATGAGAAAAAATTTCCCATTAAAAAACACCACCACATAAACCATATGTGAGTATTGTAATATTTCCTGGACAACATGTAATGCGTGGTAAAGGCTTAATGTTATTTTGATACTTTAATGTGGAGAAGGACAAGCATTACACTTATAACCATTTCACCATTAATCTGTACCACTGAAATATTCAATTGTGCCGAACACCAAAGCTGATCTGACACTACAGGCGGTACGTAGAAGTACAGGTGGGCTGCATTTTGGGTAATAAGTAACAAATTAAGGGAGTCGCTATAACTATGTGCACACACAATGTTAATAATCACAGCGTGATTTTAATAAGAAATCGGAAACCAAAGTAAGATACTGATATGTTTTTGAAGTATCAAGTTACATGTGGATTTAATTAATTAAGTGAAACCCTGACAGTTAATTACAGATGCTTCGGTATTTGTGTTCTTACAAAGTTGCATACCTGACGTAAGAATAAAGAACATCCTGGAAATATTGTTTTTGATTAAACGCTGTGGGCAAATCCTAGCGAAATTTACCGAAACACACCTCTTCATACAGAATGATGTATTGGTGAAAAAACTTGGCAAGTAGTGTGAGCGCGTACGTCAGTATCATTTCTAGAATGAACCAAGAACTTTAGTTGTCTCAAATGTGTAGCTTGGTAACAACATGCTAGAGGAACGCATATCTATAAGACTCGCAGAGAAGAGCAGTTCACATTATTGTATTGTAGAGCAGAAATTATTTGTATAGTATTCAGCTAAATTATGTTGAGCAGCGCTTTAAAGCGGAGCTTTGTAGAGAATTGCAAAGTAGAGAAGTTCATAGTCGAGAAGTTCATAGCAGAGACGCGAATAATTCGAGAAGTGCACCTAAAGGCATAGTAGAGAATTGCATAGAAGATACGTGCATAGTAGAGAAGGGCACAGTGGAGAAAAGTATTGTAGAGAAGTGCATTGTATAGAAGTGCATAGTAGAGAAGTGCATAGGAGAGAAGTGCATAGTTGAGAAGTGTGTAGTTGAGAAGTGTATAGTAGAGAAGTGTATAGTTGAGAAGTGCAAAGTTGTGAAGTGCATAGCAGAGAAGTGCATAGAGTAGAAGTGCATATGAGATAAGTGTGTAGTAGAGAAGTGCATAGTTGTGAAGTGCATAGTTGTGAAGTGCTTAGTAGAAAAGTGCATAGGAGAGAAGTGCATAGTTGTGAAGTGCATGTAGAGAAGTTCATAGAAGAGAAGTTCATAGTAGAGAAAAGCATAGTAGAAAAGTGCATTGTTGAGAAGTGCATAGTAGGGAAGTGTATAGTTGTGAAGTGCATAGTAGAGAAGTGTATACTTTAGAAGTGCATATTAAAGAAGTGTTTAGTTGAGAAGTGCATAGTAGAGAATTGTATAGTATAGTAGTGCATAGTATGTAGACACATGCATAGTAAAGAACTTCATAGTAAAGAAGGGCATGAACAAAAGTGCATAGTAGAGAAGAATATATAGAGAAGTACATAGTAGAGAAGGGCATGAAGAGAAGTACATAGTAGAGAAGTATATGTAGAGAAGTTCATAGTAAAGGAAGGCATGACGAAATGTGAAAAGTAGAGAAGTGCAAAGTAGAAAAGTGCAAAGTATTGAAGTGTATTGGAGAGAAATACATTGTAGAGAAGTTCATAGCAGAGAATTGCATAGTAGAGAAGTGCATAAAGAGAAGTTCATAATAGAGACATGCATAGTAGAGTAGAGCATAGTAGAGACGTGCATAGTAGAGAAGTTCATAGTAAAGACATGTATACTAGAGAGGTACATAGTAGAGAAGGGAATAGTAGAGAAGTTCATAGTAGAGATATGTATACTAGAGAAGTACATAGTAGAGAAGGGAATTAGTAGAGAAGTGCACAGTAGAGACGTGCATAGGAGAGAAGTGCACAGTAAAGAAGTGCAAGTAGAGTGGTATATGGTATCCCGAGCTTTCAATTTAAAGCATAAAAGTAATGGGCATTTAAAGGCAGTTAAAGAAACATTTTTTACATAAAAGCTTTGTAAGGTGGAGCCCTGTAGAATAATGCAGAGCATTGTAAAAACAGCTAAGTATACCAGTGTAATAAAGTGTTGCAGAGCAAAGTATGTAGCAGTGCATGGTTTAATATTTTAGAGAGCAGTGCAAGATAGATTAATAAAGAGAATTCCATGGTAAAACAGTATATGGTTTGGTAAAACAAAGCATGGTTGTCTAGAGTATTGCATGGACCGTATTGCAGTTTATTATTGTGCGTATAAGAGCTTTGTAGAGAGAAGCCCTGTAGAATAACGCTGAGCAGTGTATAGCAGAACAGAGAAAGTAAAACAATGTTTAATCATAGGATTGCAGAGCCACGTAAGATTAGTTTCAAGTATCATAAGGACTGAGCAAATGTTTCATAGAACAGAGAAGCACCAATTAGTAGCAAAGAGCAGATTAGCAAAATGCAGAAAAGAGCAAAGTATTATAGAGAAGATATAACAGAACAAAGCAGCGAAGAACAGAGTTGTACAAAGAAATATTGCATAGAGAAGAACAGTACAGAGCAATATAGAGTAGATAAATACAGATGTAATGTTGCATAGAAGAGTAGTACAGAAAAATGTAGCGTAATCGAAGAGTATTACAAAGCGATATAGCCTATAGTCGCAAAGTACAGAGCAATGTAGCCTGGAGAAGAGTGGTGCAAAGCTATGTAGTGCAAAGAAGCGAAGTACATAACAATAAATCCTAGAGTAGAATAATGTAATGTAATGGAAGAGTAGTACAAAGCCATGTTGGGCATTGAAGAGGAGTTGAATTAACAGACAAATTAGACAGCAACAGAGATTCAAATTTTATCAAACAAACGAGCATATTGTAACTATATGACTTGTTAGATATAATTATTCACAACAACACACGATTGTTAAAAGATTGTTATTATTAAGGCACCATCTTACATGGTTACATGGTCAACATTTGAGCAATGTGTCACAGTTTTTAGCTGGCTAGTTTTTTTGCAAATTACTCAGTGTCAATAGTGAAATAAAATGGAATTTTAGTATCAATTTGAAGAGGAGTAATATCTTAAAAGAGTTGACTTGACAACTGAAATAAAAAAAATGCATTTGTGAAAAATTATCATGGAAATATATTTTTCTACAGATACTGGAATATAAAAACCTATTTATAAACTGTGCAAGGTAGTGCAAAGGGATTAAAATACAGAGAGAGTGACAATTACCGGATTACCGGATAATATTGCTGTCCACACAACAAAGACAACTGTTATTGGATTATACTTTAAATTGTCCAAGTACTATAATAGCTTGACAAGGCACTTATACAAACACAACAATTTTAAAGCTGCTTCTCCAGAGCAAAAATTGACATGAGTGAAAAAAGTGAAAAAAGCTCATCAAAAGGGTTAAAACACTCTAAATACCAACCAGCCGGCAAAATGGCGGCCAAAGGCGAAGATAGACCGAAACGTACAAACTCTGAGGTCAGCAACGACAGTGCCAACGAGGGATCTATCAAACAACAACTTGAATCCATGGAAAAGTCGTTAGCATTTATAACCAATCAAATGAAGTCGATCTTAAAAAGAGAAGAAATAGAAACTCTTATCACAAACACAATTACATCAATTATCACTGAAGTAGAAAGGCGTAACGAGGAACATATAAAGCAAATGAAAAATGAATTGGCAAAAGAGTTGAAATTACAACTGCAGCAATGTGTAAACAAACAAGTTGAAGAAAAAACAAAAGATCTAACAGAACATATGAAAAACTTGGAATTCGAAAACGAATCACTGAAAGAAACAATAACATCTCTTAGAACTGAATGTAAACAAACAATTGATAACATGTCATCACAAGTTAATGAAAACTCTCAAAGGTGCAGCGAGGCAATAAAACGCTCTAACTACAATGAGCAATACTCGCGCAAGAACAACGTAAAAATACTAGATGTCCAAGAAGATCATCAAGAGACAATCCCACAACTAACAACAAAGGTTCTTAATATACTACAAGACAAAGGAATCCAGATTCAGACTGAACAACTACTAGCGATTCATAGAATCCCAAACAAGAAAGGAAACATAAGGCCAGTAATACTTAAGTTGAAATCCAACAATGACAAAACATTAATCATGCGCAAGAGAAAGGAACTCAAGGCTGCTGGGCACAGGCTTGTTGATGACGTGACGGCTCTAAACAGTGCGCTGATGAACAGACTGTCCCTTCACCCATCCATCGAGACCACCTGGTTCTTCAATGGCTCTGTCTTTGCTCTAACAAAAAACCAAGAGCGCATCAAATTTGACATTTATGACGATATCAATAACGTTATTAGTGACCACCGAACGAATCGCCGGAAGTAAACTACCATAGACATACATGACAGGGCGGAAATAACAGCACTATTTATAAACAGTAAGAAAGTCAATTTTAACACCATGCTGCTATATCGTACGCTATCTACCTAGATGTAAAGTAAACTTAATAAATCATGTATATTTAGAAATTGAAAAATACATGTATCTAAATCTTGAAATATAAATATATGTTCGCCAATTAAGTACAGACGCTATACTCCTAGAATTTTTTTTTTGTTGCTGTTTTTTTTTCTCCGAAATGAAACACTATTACATATATATTAATAATTACTTCTACTACTACTAATATAACTATGATGATACAGGTAACAACGCCTGCTGTATTCATATTAAACACGATGATTTTCTCTGTATTGGTTTCTCTAAATTTCTTGTTGTTGTTTTTTGTCTTTATTTCTTTTCTTTTTTTCTTAAATATCTTGTTGTGTACAGTAGACCTGCAACAATTCATAAATTGCAAACTCTTGAAGATGTACTTCTTACAAACAGTCGCCTTTGACTTTGCATTTCGTGTTGTTCTTTTTTGTGTATTGCCTTTCTTTCATTTCAATTTTTGTCTTACGAAAGAGTTACATCTGATATCATTAAGTAGTTATCGATTATATGTAACATGATAAAAACATAAACAATAACACACTACATTTTTTGCTGCTCACACTTATGAATTATTTATATTAGCTTACATAGACAAAGGGGCACTCAGAGGGGTATGGTTAATGATGACGGTCAAGGTATGACTGAATATGAGCATTTCTATATAAGTTGATCTATACAATGGGATTGCTAACATAAGTATGGATATGTTATCAACTACATTAATAGAGTCATTTATTAATCTGGTAAAGAAAAATTACATGGTCCTCAGTTACGAATAATTTAACAGGTAGTTGAAAAATGTATTTGTTTGATGTGCCTGAGTGCCCATAAACCACTCTCTTTTTTTCTGCATCATTTGTTCTCTAAACAGATATCACAAGCTATTTTTAGAACATGGATTTTCCAATAACCGCATTTGTAACCTGCAAACTGTAATCACATTCTATATTTAGAAGAGGGCCTTTCCTAAAATTGACATACATTGATGTTTACAACTATGCATCATTATTGACCTAGAATTCAGTATAAATAGTAATAGTTATGTACAGAGACATATAGGTCTATGTTATGTATTAGATGTATTTTTACTCCTTTTTATAATTAGTGTAATTAAACAGCACAAAACATTTGAATATAAATATTGTGCTCCAGAACTGTTGTGCTGTTACAATGACAAACAGCAATTTAATGCTGACTGTAAATGTTATTATTCCTTAAATTGAATATGCACAATACATATTTAAAAACTGAGTTCTATTTTTGCAAAAAACAGTGTTGTACTTTGCTCATGTGTTTCTCGTTTTATACAAATACCATTCAGACCACAAGTGTAATGAACAAATTATTTTTGTCTATACATGTGCATAACAATTATGAAAATATTACATGTCATTATTTCATGATTATTTATTATTGGGTTCATTTTTGTATACTGGTAATAAATCAAAGGGATAAAATGAGTTTATTTACTGATGACTGATATAAAAATACTCTCTTACAACTGTCGTGGATTAAATGATTGTAAAAAACGAAATGATGTATTTAATTTTTTAAAAACAAAATTCAAAGCACATATCTATTGTCTACAAGATTGCCACTTCACTCCATCTTTAGAAAAGCAAATTTATTCTCAGTGGGATGGTGAATGTTATTTTAGCCATGGTAATTCAAACTCAAGAGGTGTCTGCATATTATTTCAAAAGAATATACCAGTAACTATTCATGCCATTAAAAAAGACCAGTCTGGGAACTTGTTAATTTTAGATATAACATTTGATACAAAAAGGTTCACGCTATGTACCTTGTATGGACCTAACACTGATCAACCAAATTTCTACAGTGAATTACTTTCTGACATAGACACCTTAGGAAATGATACCTATATTATCTGTGGAGATTTTAATCTTGTATTGGATTCTAAATTAGATTATGTCCATTACAAAAATCTTAACAATAATAAAAAGTCAAGAGAATTATTATCTTCTGCAATGCATGATAGAAATTTGATAGATAGTTTTAGACTAATGAATGGCACTATTAATCAATACACTTGGCGAAAACCAAACACTCTTCAACAAGGTAGGCTGGATTTCTTCCTTGTCACTAGTAATCTTGTTCAAAATATTAGAAAATCTGATATACAATCAAGCTACAAATCTGACCATTCAGCTATAACATTAGAATTAAAAATCTGCGAAACAACCCATGGTAAAGGACTCTGGAAATTCAATAACTCTCTGTTACATGATCAAGAATATCTCGATTGTATGAAAATAAAAATTGGAGAAATAAAAAAACAATATTGCCTGCCTGTATATAACATTGACTCTTTGAACACGATTGATGATTGTGAGATTCAGTTTACCATAAATGACCAGCTTTTTTTAGAAACCTTGTTAATGGAAATCAGGGGCAAAACTATCTCATTTTCATCATACAGATCTAAACAGAGGAAAGACAGGGAAGATTTTATTATAAAAAAAATTGAAATTCTAGAAAAAAAATATTACTGAAAATAATATTGAAGAACTTCATTTGTTACAGCAGGAACTATCTGATATCCGTGATATTAAAATGAAAGGATCATTCATAAGATCCAAAGCAAAATGGATTGATGAAGGCGAAAAACCCACGAAATACTTTTGCAATTTGGAAAAACAACACTCATCTAGCAAAACAATACCTTATATTATAAACAATAATGGCCACAATATATATGATCAAAATGAAATTTTAGCAGAAGCTGCCTCATATTACAAGACTTTATACTCCAAAGGTGAAACAAAAGAATGTGATAACGCTATATTTGATGAACTTAATTTGATACACGGTGCAAAATTGAATAACGATGAAGCTCAAGCATTAGAAGGCATATTGACAATGGAAGAAATCTCAACTACCTTGAAAAATATGAAACATTTTAAAAGTCCAGGTTCAGATGGCTTCACAACAGAATTTTTTAAAGTTTTCTGGAAAGATCTTAAGTATTTCATTTTAAGGAGTCTTAATTATGCTTTTATTTCTGGAACTATGTCAATCACTCAAAAACAAGGTATTATCACCTGTATACCAAAAGAAAATAAGCCAAGAACAACCTTTAACAATCTTAGACCATTAACTCTCTTAAATGTTGTTTACAAAATAGCTTCAGGCACAATTGCAAACAGACTTAAAACAGTTCTTGACAAATTAATTTCCAAAGATCAGACTGGATTTATAAAAGGAAGATATATAGGTGAAAATACTAGACTATTGTATGATATCCTAAAATATACAGAAGATAACAAAATCCCAGGACTCTTATTAACGTTAGACTTTGAAAAGGCGTTCGACTCATTGGCATTCAATTTCATTGAAAAAACTCTAATTTATTTTAACTTTGGTCCAATGTTCAGAAAATGGATCTCTCTTTTTTTATACAACACTATGTCAGCCATTCAAATCAATGGATTCCTGTCTGAATCATTCAAAATTGAAAAAGGCTGCCGTCAAGGCGATCCGATCAGTTCTTACATTTTTATACTATGTGCAGAAACATTGGCAATCAAAATAAGAAACTCAAAACAAATTAAAGGAATAACTATTGAAAACATTGAATACAAAATTTCCCAATTTGCAGACGACACATCACTTTTATTAGACGGTTCTGAAAGTTCTCTTAACACAGCACTTGACCTATTGCATACCTTTGCCCTGGAATCTGGACTAAAAATTAACTATGACAAAACAAAACTCATATGGATAGGCTCCAAGAAATATAGTACACACTCAATAAAAACTAAATACAAACTTATATGGGGTTCAACCAATTTCAAAGTACTAGGTATCATATTTGATGTCAACCTAGAGAAAATGATTGATTATAATTATTCTAGCAAATTGACAATGTTACAAAATATCATAAATTTTTGGAAAAGGAGAAATATCTCACCTTTAGGAAAGATTACTGTAGTTAAATCCATGTTACTCCCCCTTTTCACTCATTTATTTATTGCTCTTCCCAGTCCAGGAGTACATATATTAAATCAAATACATAATTGTTTTTACAACTTCATATGGGATGGTCCTTTAAAAATCAAACACAATATTCTTATCAAACCTTATGAAGAGGGAGGGCTGAATATGATAGATATATACTCATTTGAAAAAAGTATGAAGCTAACATGGATAAAGAAACTTGCACTATGTACAGGTAAATGCTTTGTATTAGTCTATTCACTGTTTGATGTTAAAAAAATGTTAAATATGGGTAATGCATATGTGCAAAAAATTGTTAAAAGATTAACTAACACATTTTGGAAAGATGTTCTTAATTACTATAGCATATATGTTAACACATTTAAGATTTGTACATTTGATGATGTATTAAATATGCCATTATTTTACAATGACAACTTTAAAATTGGTATGAATTGCATTTATGATAAGAACATGTATGAAAGAGGAATTAGACTTGTTAGGGACATATTATGTACCTCTGGAGGGTTTAAGACCAAGAATGATATTGAGAATTACACTGGAAAAGTGCTAAATTTTTTATTCTATGAAGGAGTTAAAAGAACTGTATCAGATTTTATTAAAAAATCAAGTTTTGCTACTGTTAACAAGTCAAACACCACTGGAGTATTTTTCTCTTCCTATCTGAATGTTATTGTTTTTAAAGCAAAACCAAATAAATCAATATATAGCACATATACATTTAATAAAGAAAAACCTACATGTCAAAATAAGTGGAATGAAATATTTAATAACATTGACTGGAAGTTTGTACATAACTTTGTTTTTGAAAACTCCAGAGATACATATATACAATGGCTTCAAACTAGAATTGTACACAGAATCTTGGGTACAAAATCTCTGTTATATAAAATGAAAATTGTTAACGACAATCTATGTTCTTTTTGTAAAAAACATGAGGAAACCTTAACTCATCTTTTCTGGGAATGTGAACACATTCAACCCATTATCAACTATATCAAATATTCAATGAATCTAAACAACATCAATTTTCCCAACATCTCTTGCCAAGATGTTCTACTTGGGATTTGTTCTGAAAAAATGACCCCCATTAATATTTTATTTCTTGAAATGAAAAGGTATGTTTTTATCTGTAAAAAACATAGTAAAATCCCAACAGTACCAGGGCTAAAAAATAGTTTTCAACTAGCATGGGAAATTCAAAAGCACACCATTTGCCAAGGATCGGAATTTCCAAATTGGTCAGTTGTAAGATTATTAATCAATGAACCCATAACTTAAAATGTACTTGCTTTACATTGATGTGCACTGAAATGAATAATTTCAACTATACACTGTGGTTTTGTTTTCACATATTTTGTTTGTTCAAATCTACACTTTCTTTACCTTTTACAAAAGAAAACAATGATATGTGTAGTACAAATCTCCATATTAAGTATGAAGATCCCTGTGTTATATAGAAAGTATAGTTGCTACTTGTATTTTCTGTGCTTTCACAAAGTTTGTCATCTACTATGTATCTATGTATACATGCATACATGCATACACTGTACATTGCTAAATATAAACTTGCATCCGCTGTTTATAAACGTGCAAATCATTTAGTTGTATACTAACACAGGCTGTATTTAATTGCTACTAACACATAATTTTTGTAAGGTATGGAGTAGGATGGCCTCGACCTACACATACCTATTGACGAGGTAAATAAAGTTTTCTTATTTAAAAAAAAAAAAAAAAAAAAAAAAAAAAAAAAAAAAAAAAAAAAAAAAAAAAAAAAAAAAAAAAAAAAAAAAAAAAAAAAAAAAAAAAAAAAAAAAAAAAAAAAAAAAAAAAAAAATTAAGGCACCATCTCAGAATAATAATGTTGAGTCCATAATCTAAAACAAAGTTGTATAATGAATTGTCAATATAAAAATGTATAAAAAAAGCATCAAATCAAGTGGCTAGAACATGTTAAAAAAACATTGTTATTAAATAACACCAGATTACAAATGTTAGAAAGTAGAAATTGAATGCAAGGATCTATAAACATACCCAAGCATTCTATTTTAAATGCAGATATGTAATTCATTAACATTTAATTTAATACAACCTTTGTTGAAATTATTTTGGACGGCATATATTTAAGTAATTTATTTGCAACTTTGTAACATTTTAAATGCAGATATGTAATTCATTAACATTTAATTAAATACAACCTTCGTTGAAATAATTTTTGGACGGCATATATTTAAGTAATTTATTTGCAACTTTGTAACAAGATCATGGACAAAAATATACGACTATCAGAAAAAAACGAACACATAAGATGCAATATTTGATTGGCTGGTTATCAAATGTACTTTTATTAAATGGGTACAAAAATATCTGGAATTTTGGTGACAATTTGGAAAAAAGTAAATGAGTTAAGAGAGCTGAAACTGCAAAAAAAGTTTCATTTTTTTTTGTAAAAACAATGGGAATATCTTTGTAGTGCCTGGCTTGATTTGGTAAGTTATACAACTTTGCCTCTATTCAAATGTTAAAAAATATTTGCAGAAAGTTTGGTGAATATATGATACAAATTGGGTGGGTAAGAAAGCTAAAACAACACTTAAAAAAACATAAAAAAACAAGCCAATAACTCTGTAGTGCCTGATGAAATTACCTGTTTTTTTAACTTTGCCTTTATTTTTATGTAAACTAATATTTGCTAAAATCAAGTGAAGATGAAAACTGTAAATGTAAAGGAGAAGAGCCCCAAATATCCACCAAAGGTATTAGCATAATGCTTATCGTTAAGAGAACAGCATATACAAAAGAAACTAAATCTACAGTGAGTGTCCCACCAGTTCTTCATTGCACTATCCATCAAATCTTTAATTAACTTATAATTTGAAATCAATAAAATAAAAATGATTATGACTAGACACAGGTAATGTGAGGTACACCCTTGAAACAGATTTCTATTCCTTTTTTTTCAGTTGATGAACTCTCTTTTTGTTTTCAGGATCAAATAACAAGGAAATGACGCTGTCATAATTCCATTAATAATTAAGAATTACCGGTAGAATGAATAATCTTCACATAAAGATATTGATAAAATGTTAAATTTTAATAAAATAAGCAATTTCAATTTTAGATTACCCATTTCATAACACAAAAATCCAAATACCTTGAAATCACTCAACATATAGAAGCATATACATAGATATTTTACCTGTGCATCAACACTCAAACATGAACCATTAGCATAACAATGTAAATAATTTTTGTAACTAGTATAATTTTTTTGCATTATATTAATACTTAAGGGACAGTTTTATCTTAAAAAAGAATCTGAATGTGCACAGTAGGATCCATACAAACATTCCACTTTGATTATATTTGATAACATTTCATTTTATTGGGTAGAAAAAAATAAAGCTCATAAAAATAAGAGCAATTTAATTAGCACCAATTTTGAAGCATGTATGAATCTCTTAAAGCATATATTTCCCTAAAGCCTTTTTCTAATATGGGACCGGAGCCAGTGCCACCATGAAGGGTTCACGCACCAGGACCCCGGAATCCTGAATCACGCAGTCTACAACTGGTTTGTCGTAGGCATTCTTGGCCTGGGTTTCGATTTTCTTCACAACGTCCATGCCTGAGAGAACTTTGCCGAACACGACATGGTGGCCATCCAGCCATTCTGTGGTTGTCGTGGTGATGAAAAACTGGGAACCATTGGTGTCTGGACCTGCAGATGATGCCAGTAGGTTTTAAAATCTATTAGTTCTAGCTTAATGGTACATGAAACAAGATGTGTTTGTGAAACACAATGTCCCCCTATATAACGTTTGACCCAGGAAGGATGACCTTGACCTTTCACCACTCAAAATGTGCAGCTCCATGAGATACACATGCATGCCAAATATCAAGTTGCTATCTTCAATATTGCAAAAGTATTCATAAAATAAGCGATTTGGGCCACATATATTTGACCTCTGACCTTGAAGGATGACCTTGACCTTTCACCACTCAAAATGTGCAGCTCCATTAGTTACACATGCATGCCAAATATCAAGTTGCTATCTTAATATTGCAAAAGTATTCATAAAATAAGCGATTTGGGCCACATATATTTGACCTCTGACCTTGAAGGATGACTTTGACCTTGACCTTTCACCACTCAAAATGTGCAGCTCCATGAGATACACATGCATGCCAAATATCAAGTTTCTATCTTCAATATTGCAAAAATATTCATAAAATGAGCGATTTTTGCCACATATATTTGACCTCTGACCTTGAAGGATGACCTTGACCTTTCACCACTCAAAATGTGCAGCTCCATGAGATACACATGCATGCCAAATATCAAGTTGCTATATTCAATATAGCAAAAGTTATTGCAAAATGTTAAAGTTGGCGCTAACCAACCAACCAACAGACCAACCAACCAACAGAACAACAGACAGGGCAAAAACAATATATCCCCCACTACTATAGTGGGGGACATAAAAAGTCAGGCATAAAACTTAAATTGTATTTTGTTTCATGTCTTATCACTTTCTGGAAATTAGCCCACAAAAATCCATCACTCTTTGAGAGTAAGTATAGTTTAAAATCTATGTATGACAATATCATTTTACATTGTATTTTGTTTGATATACACTGTAACATCAAGTTCAGGAAATTTGGCCAATAAAAGCCATCTTAGTGTTTAAAAGTATGGATAGTGTAACTAAAATAGTCACGGACTTAAGTCATATTTATATGAGGTAAGTCCGTGACATTTTCTGTTAAGTTAGTTATTGCTACTGCCAATTCTTAAGCAACAGCTAGACACACAAAAATTTCTGCACAATTTACCTGCATTAGCCATGCTCAACCAGCCTGGCCCATAATGCTTCAGTCTGAAGTTCTCATCAGCAAACCTCTCTCCATAGATGCTCTTTCCACCAGTTCCATCCTTGTTGGTGAAATCACCACCTGCAAAACAATTGGTTAAAGTTACGGAACCAAGTGTGTTGAAATACCATGACCGGTAGCTCTGTCACAGCAAATTTTAGTGTCAGGCCCGAACAATTCTTTGTTAGGTCATCTAGTTGTTGCTCATTTATTTACAGGTTGAGAAAATAATACAAAAATTTGAACTTTGCTTCAAATTGGATTTCAGTTATTTTTTACAGAAAGGTATATCAGGAAGGCCTGAAATATCAGCAACAATTTTTTTATTTTATTAGGTGATTTTTTTCTCCGTAAAAAATGCCAATAAACAAGGTTATTTCGCTTTATAAGAATAAACTCCTGAATGCACAACGCACAATGGCTACATTAAGCCCTTACACAAATAATGTTCGCAAAATTTTAGTTGATAAATAAATGGGCAGTGCTCTGTGAAAAAGTGGTTTAATGCACGTGCATAAAGCGCTGTCCCAGATTAGCCTGTGCAGTCAGGGACAACACTTTCTGCTTTTATGATATTTTTAGTTTCAAGAAAGTGTCTTCTTAGCAAAAATTTAGGCGGAAAGTGTCCACCCTTATTAGCCTGTGCAAACTGCACAGGCTAATCTGTAACAACACTTTAAGCACATGCATTAAACCCCTTTTTCACAGAGCATGGCTCAAATGAAAGTTAACAACAGGACACCAACCTTGAATCATAAACCTTTCAATGACTCTGTGGAAGAGGCTGCCTTTATAGCCAAAGCCTGGAGTGTTCTGTGCAAGCTGGGCAAAGTTCTCTACCGTCTTGGGCACAATGTCTCCAAACAGGCCAATTTCTATCCTTCCTGCCGTCACGTTTCCAATGATGATATCAAAATAAACAACCTTTGTGACTCTGGCATCTTCAGCTTTAGCCTGAAAGTTATTTGTTCCATTGCATTTACAATCAATCACAATTTGCATATGCAGAGGAAAATTTAATTTTTAGCTTCAGTGGAATATTGAGTAGATGAAGATCCATATTAAATTAACTGTCAAAATTGTCTCTATTTTAAACTGTTGTGTACTGTACAGTGCTATTTTATTTCATGTAACATACACATTCTTACCATGAAAAACAACAATAATTATAAAATACCGTAAATGCCTTGTTCTATGCATGCATATGAGTCGTGTTCTGAGAAAACTGGGCTTAATGCACATGCGTAAAGTGTCGTCCCAAATATCCCAGATTAGCCTGTGCAGTTCGCACAGGCTAATCAGTGATGACACTTTATGCTGTTAGGGTATTTTTAGTTTCAAGGAAGTCCCTCCTTACTGAAAATCAAGTTTAGGCGGAAAGTCCGAGATTAGCCTGTGCGGACATACACTTTACGCACATGCATTAAGCCCAGTTTTCTCAGAACAAGACACATATATTCATTTTAGTATAGACAAGTCACCATAGGACTTTGAACCCTCTGGAAAAAGCAGCACATTCATATATTTTAAGCACTGCTATGAACAGGAATGTGGTCTTAGTACAGTCGATTGGTGTATAGCGGATTTTAGTGAGTAACGGATAGGTTTAACGTTTTTTGCAAAATACTTTTATTTTTGTTTAGATTTATAGTTTTCTATGAATTGAATACAAAAAGCCTATCATTGTTAAGTCGATTCATGCTTTTGTTGACATGTGTCAATGTTTACAACTGTTTCTTTTTTCGAAAGCAAAACAAGGTCGCGTTATGTACGCACCGTTTTTGTGACTACAGGAAAAGTGCACACGAATGGTTTTTTGAATTTTGCAGATTTTGTTTGGTAAACATAATGTTCATTGATGTTATATTTAAGTATTATGTGTCCTTAACAAAAGTAAAAATGCTCAGAAACCAAATTGATGCGTACCATATAAAATAAGCATGAAAGCTGCAACTCGGGATTTAGTGAATAACGGACATGTGGTGACCCATATTCAGGAATGTGGGGATTGTCTTAAAATAAATATAAACTCAATTGAAGTTGTCCAATACACATGCGGTTAGCGTGTGGCTATGATATTAATTAGTGAAAACATCATTTTTAATGAAAAATAATCAAATTATAACGAAAAAATTGATTTTTCTGAAAACATATTTTTCACTATCAAATCTTTATATATATAACAAGGTATTCAACTCAAAATGACCCAAATATAGGGTGCATCGCTTTGAACAGCAATTACTTCATTAATTGTGCAGCCATTTCCATGAACTTGGTCTTATTAAACGCAGAAATGAATTTTCTTTCTGGAAATGTACATATATTGCAATTATTTTAACAAATGCTGTGTCAAATTTCAAGAAATAACACGATACACATGAAATCCGATAAAGACCTAAGCGATCCGGTAATGGCTGAATCAGTGTACCATGAAATTCGCGCTGTAAACAAATAATATTTTTTCGGAAATTTAAAACCGCTGGATTGTTTCAATAGACGAGTTAACGCGTGACGTCACACGCACCTGCAAAGTTTAAACTCCGCCCACTGGTTGGCAAAAGAGGTGCAATTTATATAAGCGCATATAGAGAAGGTTGACGAAATCTTCGTTTTTAATGATAATCATGCACAATATCAAATATAATTTTACTTATTATGTCTGAATAAAACATTAGCATGCAAGGAAATGCATCTTTGGAACGATTATATTGTTGTTATTATTATTTGTTTTTACTGACAACGAACTCGGGAGTGGAACACAATCTAAGAGCTCGGTATGTGGTTAAACAAAAATCTCTCTACTTGGCACTTCATCGCGAACATTTTTAGTTAAAAAATCTCAGAAATTGAAATTCTTTCAGAATAAATAAAATTAAATGAACGAAAACAAATAAGGATTAAAACAAACAACGAATAGGTCAATCGTATGTACGCGACATAGGGTAACTGATTTGAACCTTTATGTGTTTGGAAAAACTTACCTTCTTACGCATTCAATAAATTCTATTGTTTAATGTAATTGTTTTCTTTAATTGTTCACACTAATTTTGGCACTCTTTGTTGCAGCATTTATATCCCGGTGTTTAATTGCACCTTTGTTATCACAAACCGATAAACTCGTTATGATCGGATACTGTCCAGACAATTACAAAGAAAACATGGTGTCATAAACCCAAGGACCTATACTTGGGCCCCTGCATAAACCACATGTTGCAAACGAGTGACTGGTCAGTAAACATAAGTCACGAAACCTCAATGTCGTCTCTTGGCATATTGAGCAATCATTTAAGCCACATTTTAAAGCTAAAAATACTGATAAGTTAATGTTTTTAATGAAATATTTTAACAGTTTAACAAAAATGAAGACATTTGTCGGAAATGTATTAATGGGAACGAGTGTATATATTTATTAGCCAGTTAAACTTAATAATACATTGTTTAATAACTATACATTTAAATATTGTGCAATTTTACTGCTATGCAATTAAGGTATTTAACGGGTACCGGCAAAAGTAAACTCCGCTATTATGTGTAAAGATTGTACATTACTGCAGGGTCCGAAACACGATCATGAACATAAGCAGTCACAAAAGGGGCCGTTAGATAAATTAAATATACGCATTTATCATAAAATGCTATATTTTTATCACTCCTTATTACTAATAGAGATTTCAATATGCATGCAAAGACAGTTAAATTTGCGTAATTAATATGCAGGGTTTTCCGTTTGTATGGTAAATTGAATTTATATTCATTCAATGTAAACGAAACGTAAATTCATTCAATGTAAAAGAAAATTACCACAATATTTAAAAATAGTACTGTATTCCGCTTTTTAGGGCTTTGTTTTATAATTGATTAAATGCACCTCTGACTCGATCGATCGCTGATGAAATAAAACACTATCCACACCACTTAAAATTATAATACAATTAATATATATTTTATTAGTGCTGAAATATAATTTATTCAAGTCTTATTATCAGAAAGAATACGGCTAATTTATTGTTTTGTTTTGTGGAATTGTCAGTATTTAGTCTTCCGATCACGTTTACTCTATGCTAATAACTACTTCGTATTTTTATGAAGAGGAAATTTTATTTGTGAATATACATTTATTTGGTACTAAATATGCTATATTTGCACTTTTTTAAGAGTTTTAATGTTTATTTCGTTTTTATTATCAATTTATTTACTAAACAAAAGCCCTTTATACATGTTTAACGTTACTGTAACCAGTGTTTTTGCCAACCAGTCAGTGCGCATGCGCGGAAAATCCCGAATGTAAACAATAACAATTAACTCGTCTATAGGAAAGACATGTGTCTATCTAGGTTCAGTGCTCACGCTGCTGCCAGACATTATCGCCAATGGCGATTATTTTATCCAACTGGCTATTATTTCTTAAAATTGTCTAGAAAAAATGGCGATTATTTTATCCTCCTACATCAAAAAACAAATTGCCTCTTAATGTTGTCCGGCGAATGCGAAACGCCTGCAAATCGGTCCATCAAGCAGGAAAATCGATAAACGAGATTACCTGTGTACACACTCGACCCTGTGTATTGTCATACACGCGTCAATAACTTTTGCGACATTGTGGCCTGGAGCGTTTTTCTCAATCAGTGTCCGACAGCAGTGATATATTTCGGAAAAAACGTTTTTAATCTCCCCTTGCTTTACCAATTATCGGTAACTGTTAGATCTTTGATAAATTTTCGCCAATTATTATTTAATCGTCATGAAATCGCCGCTTATATTGTCGGCTGGTTTAGTTTTTCACGCCGTTTTTTCTGCAATTAGATTACGCTGAACATTGCTTGATGAAATAATTATTTAATCGCCATCAACTAATTATCCCCGTAATTACCGCTGTTGTCGTCTGCTTTAACATAATGATTTCAATTTTTAACCAGGTAACCTGGTTTTTCCAATTCAAAGGGACCCGGCATATTCCATGGCCAGCAAACACGTGTTTGGAATTGACCTTTCGACAGCCGATTGATTGACAGGCTTATTAACCAATCAGATTACAGCATAGATTAGGCCCGTTACTATCCGCCATTTTGTCCGTCAAACTCGCCGTTGTCCGACACATAAGCTTATACGTAATTCTGTGTTTTAAACAAAGAAAATGGTTGAAAGGTGCTGTTATGGCACTTGTTATTCAGACACAAGGTATCCAGAACGGTTTAAAGATGGAAGTACGTTTTTTCCGTTCCCTCAACCGGGTACTAATCTTGAAAAATTCAAACGTTGGATTCGTCTTTGTGGTCGTCCACACGAACAGCTTAATCTCAACATATTAAGCGATCGCCCGAAAGCAAACCACAGTCGTTATAATAAGATACTACGCGAAAATAGAAAATGTAAGTTTTGCAACGGACACGTTATAAAAAAGAGTATAACTTTGTACTTGTTTATCCTCTATATAGACAAATTAGAAAGGAACTTTTAAAACCATTTTTCAAAGGTGGCCAACGTTAAATAAATTTGACATTCTAATGCAGTCGGCAAATAAATAAGACATTATAAACTTTGCTAGATTTTTTTAATGCTAATGAAATCGTAATAATAAAGACAATCAGTTATTATTTTTAATAATATCACATAGAATAAAACATTTTTTATTTCTTTCGGTTTAAGTCTTCCAAATTAAATGTAAGTTAAGAAACTATTTTCAAATGCGCAAGTAATTATCAATAGGGGCCAATAAGTGTCATTTTACACCATATGTGGGCTTTCTACTAATCCGTTATCAAAACAGATGCCGCAAACTGTGAATGACCCTTTGAAAACCCGGTCTGATTAGCGAGTTTTTTTGTACATGAAAATTCTTTCAACTTTTTATATTTTAAACATTGCAGAAGATAGTTTTCGAGGAAATAATAATATATAATAATATATTGTGTATGTTACTTTTTTGACGACTTTGACTTTGTTATACGATTATAACAATGCGCATGGGTCATTTTGACCAAACGCATTGTAGATATGTGTTATATCGGATTTCAATAAAAACGTTCTTCGTCTTCTATTATAATAAATTTACTTACCTGTGCCACATTTGCGATGTTGCCATCGGTTGCAAAAATTAACGGCTTTTAATTAAAAAACTGAAACATCTATTACTCAAGGAAAAATATTGTGACTAACGAACAATTCATACTGTATGCGATAATTGGCGATAATTTTGCCGACTTTGATGATAAATTTAACGGCTTTTAAGTAGACTAATAAAAAAGTTTTGACTATTTAATAGATATGATAATTATATTCAGCACCACTATTCAATGATAATAAAAACTATTGCATGGCCTTTCTGGTATACCATGAGGCCTTTTTGGTTCACTTATGCGGCCGATTCGCGTAGCCATTTTTATGACGGACTTCGGCGGAGTGACCCCCCTTGAAATCGGTGGGCGTGGCTTCACTTTCGCTGTCGAAAGGTCAATTACACTGAGGTGGTGTATTTTAACTCACGCGCTGTGACGTTAATTGATGGAATAAATCATTTACAATTGATATTGGCCTCTGCCTACAATATTGCGGCCGATGGCAAACGTCGTATAAAGAGATAAAGTAGTCGAACGATATGGACATTTTAGATTATGCATATTAATATTTTATATTATGCATATTTCATGTGCAAAACGCGTACAATTTTTCGGATTACCGTTTTCGGATTCTGTATTTTTTCGTCGATTATGATTTATTTTCGAAGTTCATAATAGCAAAAATAGAATGACGAATACACATGCGGTGATACGGAAGGTGTGGTTGATAATATTTCGAGTTGTATTCACCAAAAATTGCAATTGGAAAAACTATAAAAAATAGTATAGCCCAGGGCTCTGGGTGGGTTGGGGCCTCTGCCCTTAATTCTTATGTGTATGTAACTGGAGCTTAGATCTGGTTTGTTAAGTCACACCCACAACATTGAATGTATTCTTTATTGTAAAGCCATGATAATATTTTATAAGAAAATGACACACTGATATTATGCTTGTTTTTAAGTATATATTTAAATTATAACTTAAAACCAATAGATATACATTTCATAAAACATAGATAAAATGAGATTCATTGTTTTTCTTTTTTTTTTGCCTTCAGTACCGTTTTGCGGAAAAGTCCGCATATGTTTTGGCTATTATTTTTTTAAGGAAAAAAATTATGGCTATTATTTTCTAAAGGCCAGAGTGAGCACTGTAGGTTTAACGGTTTAATAACTGAATGCATGGTGTTTACGTTGAAATGAGACTGGAAGTCCTTAGCTATCCTTTATACACCAATTGACTGTACTTCAATGAAGAAATAAAAGGAATCTATCGTTAAAAATAATTAACACCCCTATTAAATGTAATTTTATTTTAATTGAAAGTTGTATTGATTGTATATTTGTTTTGTTAGAAACAATAGAAAGGATACAATAGCATATTTGGACATAATCATTGAGAGTAAATGATATAACTTGTCAACAACACAGTCCGATAAGAAAACCAACTAATTTTGAAAAACAGAGGTAATCATGAAGAAGCATAGGATTTTTCCCATCAAGTTAACTTGATAAACTTGCTAGGGCAGCACGATTTACCCAAATACGCTCAAAATACCAAAATAGTCATAATTTTGGCAGGTTAGGGTATTTTGAACTTATATTGGGTATGTTAAGCGTATTTGGGGTAGTACATGGGTGTATTTGGGTGTATTAAATCTTTGGGTGTATTTAGGTAAATCGTGCCACCCTCATGGGCATGCCTACGTGTACAGCACTGCAGCTGATTTGAGTAAACAAAGTTTAAAAGAAACCAAAAGCAATTGTTACATAAACCTTGTATTAAGATTGTCTTTATATGCTGATAATATAACTTAAAAAGTCTTACACAGGAAAGCCCGATGCAAAGAATTAAAAACACGAAGTGCAAGTCCATTTTTGTTGTTGACAGTTCCACGTTATAACTTTTAGGGGAATAAAGCAAGAAAAATCGGCCACAAGTCAAACCGGCTTAACGTTTAACCAACTTTACTGTGAAAGATAAGCCGATGACAATTGAGTACGTTATAGTGTTTATATATATTAAATCAGTAACATGCAATTGATTTTAAAACTAGTTGCCCACACTCGTATTCTTTATCTTTTGATACATTTCTCCGTCTAATTTAAATATTTTGTGCCGGCGCCTATTAAGGTGTGAATACGGTGTAAAAGGTGTTGCGTTTGGTGTAACCGGAAGTTTAACATTATTTACATTGTAAGTATTTACATGTGGATAAGGGGCACAATGACGGCCAACGGAGTAAGGGTTTTGACAAGTTGTACTATGGCTGCCTTATGTGTGTGGCGAGGTAGTGAATTCCTTCGTATTACTGATCGATCTTTGGTAGAATGAGTCTTTTGAATTTATATATATACACGTGATACAACAATGGTTGCTGCTGAGTCTGGATCGGCGGTCGCCAGGAACAAGAAGATTATCTTGAGATTATCAAGAAGATTATCTTGAGGAGTGATGGCAACTATAACATGATTCGATTAAATTTTGTTCTGCGTATTTCAAGACTCAACATGCATATTTTTTACCAATATCTCTTCCCTAAATCCGCAAGAAATGGCATTGGCCATGGGAGTCATCCTAGCGATCGGTAGGTTACATGTTCGATCCCCACTGTGGGAGTGTTCCTTGGATCTCCTTCGTTTACACCAATTATTGGTTCTTCCCATGCCCAAGACTCATTGTATAGTCGAACTGCTTCGATACTCCACAGGGGCCCTGCACTAAATGGAAAAATGAGAAGAATGAAAATAGCAATCATTTTTATAAAGAATTTTGCTTCATGTCCACTGATATTTAGACCATAACACAAGGCAGAGCTGGGCCGGACGTCTTTGGGCCGAGAGCCATTATGCGGCTAGGGCCGATTATAGACGACCGGCCCAGCTCTGCCGTGTGTTATCGTTTATATTACAAATCATACTATTGTGTTCTTCCGCTGAAATTTATGACAAACCAGCTTTCCGTACTTTTATTTTCATTCAATAGATTAAGCAATATATGACGTATCACATATTTCTGTGACGAAAAAACGCGTTTTAGTTAGTCTCTCTGGATTTAAGGGACAACAATTCGGACGTGGAGCCTTTAAATTTAACAGTTAAATATTTTTAAGCATCAATTAAACGAATACAAAAAGTATTCCGGATTGTGTGTTTGTCACGTGTCCAGAGATGTGTCACCGTATTGGGTTTTGATATATACTAAGGGTATTGGCGGTGGGTTGCCACCAATTCCAAAAACGTGATATCCAGAGTGGTAACAAAAACAATCAAGTAAAAAAACTATTTATAATATATATATATATATATATATATATATATATATATATATATATATATATATATATATATATATATATATATATATATATATATATATATATATATATATATATATATTATAAATATATATTTATTAACGTTTTCGTCAAATAGCTGATAACATGCTGATCAGGAATATTATGGATAACATTGATAACCAATACAATAAATGGTTTACCAACAAATATGGTAAGCTTAGGAAAACATTACAATATTAAAATAGCAATAGTTCTACATTATTATATGAAATAAACAATACATTATTATATCAAATAAACAAACACATAAATTAGCAAAATGAAATACAAAATATGAAATCGTTACTTGTGAAAAGAATTGTAGATATAAAATGTGTATTAATGTGACACATGATATGCACTTTGACGGGAAGAATAATACAATTGTGGAAGTTGACTTTCGTGTCTCAAAACAGTTGTAATCGACATCCGTAACATTGGGAAAACACATCGGATACGTACGTTAAACAGATTTGACACAGTGTATGTTCCTATGCGGTTTTGTTAAGATAAATACATAAGATGGTTAACACGTCTTGATTTACACATTTGTTGAAACGGTTCTGCTTGGTATGGATCACTTAATAGTGTTTTCTTTTCAAAATCCACCGTAGCGTATTCCGGAGAAAATATGTTGGTATATAAGACCGCAGATATACTGAGGGATAATTTCCTTCATTTTGTAACAGTCAACCAATTGGTTTTGATTTAATTAAACAATCTCCTCAATCTATGCCGCCTAATTTTGAAGGCTCTCGACGATCATTATCTGGAGCGGTACAACTGGGCCGTCGTGACCCAACATCATCACGGCAAGACAAACGGAGTAAACAATCGTAATAGATCGTAGCAGCCAGCAAGGACATCCCATACTCGTTTCAAACCTAGGCTACGCGTACTCCGTAAAAGTACATGTTTCTTAAAAATGTTAATTATAATTTCGGATATTTATCTTTTATAACTACAAAAAAACTTTTATTATTTTTAATATTTTTATTATTACTTAGATGGTAATTAGCGTATGTTGTTATATCATTTGTTTCAGACTAACAACAAGAAGTCGGGGTTAGTGACCTGGCGATGCTCGTCTCGCTGCAAAGCCGTACGTTGCCCTTTCACCGTCAGCCAGAGAGGTGACCACTTCGTCCAGAAGAGAGAGCACTTGCATGCTGCAGTGCCAAACCAAGAACTGCGACATCGGGCGTACTCTAAGGTAATGGTTTGTTATGAAACGCAGGCGTTATCCTGTGTTTATGTGTTTATCATATCAAGTGCGCTTAACGTTTTGACGTTATATATTTAATAACCTGTGTTGAATCCCCAGGCCCGAGCATTAGCGAAGACCGGCGTCTTTATTCCTTCCCGCACCATCTCCGAGAACATCCTTACGGAAGAGTGTGGTAAGGAGGACGTCGCTCGGTCCCGAGTCAATCTTCTAAAGAGAGCGATGAACCACGCCCGCGCCCGTCTGCGTCCTAAAGAGCCAGACACTCTAGACTTCGAAGTAAGATTTTAGATATTGAAACTTTATATATAAAGCAGCTAAATGTTAATATAAATAAAACTTTCCCTATTCAGGTTGACGCCGACATAATCAATGCGGATGTGTTCCCTGTGAAGGACATTCAGTGCGATTCACAGCGGCACTTCGTCTTCGCGACTGAATATCAGCTTTATATCCTGCGTCAGGCGAAGAGATGGTTCATGGACGGAACATTTAAGAGAAGTGGGCAGCTGTTTACGATTAACGCATTCGTTGAGAGAGAGGGTGCCAGCAAACAGCTACCACTAGTATTCGTGTTGATGAGCCGTCGCACACAGGCCGACAACGAATTTGTATTCCGGGCCGTAATGGAACGTGTAGGCAACGTCGAAGTAGAAGGCATCGTTGCAGACTTTGAAGTATCGTTTTAAATGGTTATATATATTACTTGTATATAAGATTTAGCAGAATCGCAGAGAAGGTCAAGTCAGTGTAAAATACTACTAAAAGCTTCATGCAAAACTCTATATTATAATTTTGATCATGTTTGTAACTCAAACGTTTTTTCAGCCGTCTGGAACGCTGATCGGGAAGTATTTCCAGACCGGGACATGAAGGGCTGCGCCTTCCATTGGAGTCAGGAAGTGTTGAGACGGGTCCAGCATGAGGGCCTTGCTGATGTATACAGACGTCGCGGAGGCGTATCCAAGTTAATTCGCATGCTGATGACCCTGCGGTTCCTTCCCGCTCCACACATACGTGACTTCGAGACGCTGGAACTGATGGCAACGACAGATGCGACACGCCGCCTGGTCGTCTACATCAGACGGCAGTGGGTCCACGGCAGGTCGTTTCAACCCAGGGACTGGTCTGTCTTCCGATAGGACTTCCGGACAAACAACGACCTTGAAGGTGAATAAAATTTCAACAAATACAAAAAATATATGACCACTTTCCATTGTATATATATATATATATATATATATATATATATATATATATATATATATATATATATATATATATATATATATATATATATATATATATATATTAAATGATTCATTTATTTTTGTTAATATACATACACATTTGATATTTCATATTATATTTCCAGGATACCACAACCGCCTGAATGCAAAAGCCGTTAGCGGTGTCGGTTTTTATCGACTGGTTCTACATCTGAGACAAAAATCGGAAATGGTGAGGATGCTTGTTAAAGGCTGCGACCTTCACCGGATCACCACAACGCGATCTGCAAAGGTCCAGAAGTCCCTGGTGACCCTCTGGGACAAGTATGAGTCGAAAGAAGTTCCTGGCCAAGGTCGATCAAGTGTACGGCGTTGTGCTGGCGTTATGTTCATGTATATTCTATTGTAGGTTAAATAATATTGTATTTTGCCACGTTGACTGTATATTGCCTGTATTTTTTCTTGTAAATGTATATTTTGTTATAAAGAACATAAAACAGTTCATACATGTTAAGTTTTATGTCGAACTCCATTTTCATTTAATAGAAAATAGAATTCACATGTTTAACAATTTTATCATGTAGATCTTATTGGAATCAAGTGAAATAATGTATATTTTGTAATAAATTATGTATAGTTGGTAATAAAAATATGTTAAACAATATTATTATGTAATTGAAATTTTGTATATTTTGTATTAAAGAAAATATAAAACTTAAATTTTAAATTCATACATGTTGTATGTCGTACTCCATTTTGATTTAATAAGAAATAGAATTCACATGTTTAACAATATTATTATGGAATTATGTTGTATTTTGTCAGTGTGACTGTATATTGTCTGTAAATGTTTGATTGTAAATGTATATTCTGTTGTATAAATTGTGTGACTGTGCTTGTACATTGACTGTATATATCGTAAATGTATATTTAAACATAAACAACAAATATAGAAAATAAAAACTTCATACCTGTATTGTTTCTTATTCCATTTTGATTCATGCGGTATGACTAGATACCGAAAACAGTACTGTTTTTGCGAAAACAGTAAAATTTACCGAAAAAAAGTGTTTTATTATATGAAAACATTGAATATTAAGACGAAAACATCGCTTTTTCCTATGCCTGGTTAAAAAAGAATAGTAGTTTAAAGACATTTCAATAACATATATGTTAAAACTTTTACATAAAATTTATTTTATAAAAAATAATCCGCATTCATTTTTTTTCATATACGAAAACAGTTAAATGTACTCCCCAAAACAGTGAACAGATATACGAAAACAGTATGTATTCAATATGTTAGTAACAAATAGATATCGATAAAAAATAACCAATTCTATTTTATTAATTTTGTAAAGCAGTCTATTTATTCAAGAACACTAATTCAAAGTAAGAAACAAATAAATACTACCGAAAACAGATACCGAAAACAGCATAGCAAATGAGTATCATAATTGATCGCTTTAATATAGAAGTTTGCAAAGTCGGCAATGTTTGATTAACGTACTAGCTGGTTAAATTCGTGTGTTCTTACTTTTATTTATATTTGCATTTTATTAGAAATAATTTCACATTATTTATTCTTGTACAGAAAGTGACTATAAAATAAACAAAATATGCAACCTATGATTTGTTTTTGTTTGTCAGTCGTTGTAGAACACCTTCAATTGTTTGTAGTGTAAAATATTTGTCATAGGTGTGAAACCTTTGTTTAATACCGGAATACATTGTTTTTAACCCAATTACGCAAATGCAATCTACATCTATCTACATCATACGTCGGCGCAATCACAATTGATTATTACGCGACGGGTGGTGCTAGGTCAAGAGAAAGGTATGAAATGATAGGATAGATAGAAGAGATTTGATAGTTAAAAGTATAGAGATAGTAGAAAGTTTTGCCAGCTTCGTTTTCTCCTCTTCCACCCAGACCTCTCCGGTTACGGTGGCCGCGGCCGGCACAGCAATGGGAATCACTAATCATTAGGGGTTACTTGAAGCTGGGCACCTAACATTGATTAGAAGGTGAGTGAGGAAAGCCCCTGCTTGAAGGATACCAAGTCAGGGGCCTCTGCGACTGACGCAGGGAGGTGGTTCCAAACGGATATGGTTCGTGGAAAGAATGAGTTCTTGTGGTAAGATGTGGATGTGGACGGCTGGTGGTACTTCTTGTTATGGTCCTAGGGCGACTTTGGGTTTGTACAAGATATTGGTTTGCTGGGATATCCACCAGGTCATTGATGATTTTGTACAGCATGGTGAGTTGCGCTTTGGTTCGTCGTGACTCTAGCGTCTCCCACCCCAAGTACTCGATCATGTAGGATACGCTGCTGGTGTTGTGGTATCGGTTGGTCACGTATCTAGCAGCCCTCCTCTGTACCATCTCAAGCTTGTAAACCAGGTCCTTTGTAAAAGGGTTCCACACTGTGGAGCAATACTCAAGGCCTGGCCGGACAAGAGAAGTGTATGCCGTGGTCTTGGCCTTCTCATTGCTGACGCGTAGGTTGCGCTGGAGAAAGCCAAGCGTACTGTTCCCCTTTTTCGCCGTGATGTCCATATGGTGGTTCCATGAAAGGTTTTGGGACAAGGTTACTCCCAGGAACTTGGTAGTCGAGTCAGTCCCGAGGATGTGGTCTTTCAAGGTGTAACGGAACATGATTGGGTTCCTCTTTCTGTGGACACGGAGAATGCTACACTTCTCTGGGTGAAAGTCCATACCCCATTGTTTCTCTCATTCGGCTAGCTTTATTAGGTCGTTTTGTAGGATCAGGCAGTCTTCTTCCGAGATGATTTCCCGATAAACCACACAGTCATCTGCGAATAGCCTTACTCTGGATGTGACATGTAGTGGCAAGTCGTTGATGAAGACAAGAAATAAGATGGGTCCGAGGACGCTTCCCTGAGGGACTCCGCTAACGACGGGTGCTGGCTCGGATGTTGCTCCATCAACGACTACCCTCTGCGTGCGATCTGTCAGAAAGGCTTCAATCCCATTTAAGGTGTTACCCCTGATGCCATAGTGGTTTAGTTTGGTCAGCAGGCGAATGTGCGGGACCCGATCGAATGCCTTGCTGAAATCAAGAACAGCAAGGTCATGTTGTTTATGGCGGGCCATGGAATGGACTAGCCCATTGGGGAGCGTCAGTAGCTGGGTTTCACAGCTCCGTCTTCTCCTGAAACCGTGTTGACAGTCCGTGAGGATGGCATGTCTATCAAGGTGGCCCATTATGTTGCTCACAATAATGTGCTCCAGTATCTTACATGGTATGCATGTCAGTGAAACCGGCCTCTAGTTGCTGGCTTTGAACCGTTCCCCTTTCTTGAAAATTGCCAACACATTGGCTGTCTTCCACACGTCTGGTATACTGCCGCTTGATAGGCACTTACTATATATAATGTTCAGAAAAGGAGCACACTGGTCTGCCATCTCTTTGTAGATGCGTGCAGGAATTAAGTCTGGACCGGCCGCTTTCTGTACATTAAGTTTCCTGAGAAGGGCACGTATACCTTCTGTGGTTATGTTTATGTCTGGCATGATAGGTGATGGTTCGCCCTCAGGTGTTGGGATGCTGGAACTGTCCTCCTTGGTGAATACCGAGTGGTACTGTCGGTTTAGGATGTTGGCCTTTTCAGTCGGGTCGTCGTGTAATTTTCCTTTATCCTTCAGTGGAGATACCCCACAATTATCTTTCCTTAAGGATTTGATATAATTCCAAAATTTCTTCTGTTTCGAGTGTTGTTCTGTGTTAGTGGGATCAGCGTCAATTAAGTTTTCAATATGTCTCCAGCAATGGACCATAACCCTAAGGGATTCATCTGCCAGGTTTTATTACTTAAATCCGGTCATAAAAATGCATGATCGAAGTGACACAAGATAAGTGAAAATAGGAAATAAATCTGGTAAAAGAGCCCTGTATAAGTTTATCCTTTTCTATTATACAATCGAATTCAGAAGTTTTTTTTTTTTCATTCTTTCAGGTATGCCATACCTGGAGTCATTTTAAATACCAGAGTATCACGAAATCTCTTGCGAAAATGAATAATTAATATATAGCATTATTTAAACGCGTACTGGAGTAAACATTCATTAAAATCAAAGTTTAACGCCACTATCACGATGTAAAGGTGTGAAATTTAACTGATTTCGGTGAATCAACTGTTTTCGGTCCTCGTATTTTATAATGCTTCCGTTTTTAAACAGCAATAAATACTTTTTTTAAAGAAATAATATATATATAGCATAACTTAAATGCGTATTGGTGTAAACATTCATTAAAATCATAGTTAAACGCCACTATCACGATGTAAAGGTGGGAAATCTAACTGTTTTCGGTAAACTTACTGTTTTCGCGAAACAGTACTGTTTTTCGGTATCTAGTCATACCCTGTATTTCTTTGTAAACACAATTGGAAACCTAAAATAACAATAATTGCTCTAAAGCCTTTTTGTTTCTTTTTGGGGCTTTTTTGTACGCTTTGGGGCCTTTTTGGTAAGGCCGTTTTGGTATTCGGTCGTTTTTTTGGTATGCGGCCTTTTTGGTTTTCGGCCTTTCTGAACCTAAACCGTTTTGGAGAGTTTGTCCTGAAACTATCCGAATACTGTGTATAATTTTGGGGTTTTCCCACTATCCCAGTTTCTATTACTAAGTCATGATCAAGCAATCATCATGATATGATTCGATATACTGTGTTGGATTTTTACTAAATGTACATTTAAAACCAATTATGACGAGCGAAAAGTTTTGTATTTTGTTAAGGAATTGCGTAGGAAAAAAGAAAGAAAAGGGTTTGATTAAATCGACGACGTCCAAAGTAGATATTTTGCCAGGAAGTTTACTTTTATTTATCTTTAACGATACGGACCATTCTTCGAATCAAAATATATGTGTATTAGAAACTTTAGATCCGGAAAACATAGAAGTAAAATGTAACAATGAGGATTTTGATGGTATTAGTAAGGAAGAGTATGAAGTATTGGTTTCTATACCAACCTGTAATGAACGTATGACAATTTATTTAGATAAGCATTGGTTACAAGAAGGATTAGAATTAAATGTTAATGATTATGTTTACGTTTATGATAAAGCTTCATCAAAAGACCTCATAGGAATAATAAGGTATAAAGGAGCGATTGTTGACCTCAAGGGCATATTTTTTGGAGTTGAATATATTGTAAGTATACTCGGTGCTTTTTGTTTACCCATGCAAAACACTTCAAACATCATGAAATCTTGTTTACTTGTATGAAACTGAAAGTAGACTCATTATAAATGGTACATTCTCAAGAGGACTCAAAGTTGAAATATTGTGTTGCCCAAACTCAGAGAATATAATCATAAAAAATAGGGATTATGAAACATCATTAACAGGGATTTCAATCGACCCAGAATCCTGGGTTTTGACTTAAGCAAATTAAAAATGACTCGTTTTTGGTGCAATCCTTTTTTCTGCCTTGCGTCATTTTGACGGTGCATCATTTTGACGGTGCGTCATTATGACGCATCGAAAATTTGACCCGTGCGTAAATCAGTTAACATCTCGAGTTACATGGTAATAAATCCAGCTGTGCTCCTATTAAATTGAAATTAATGTTTCAGTATTTGAAACTCGGTCTATAATCTAGGGAATACCCTGGGCGTTGTTTATCTTATCTCATCTCTTCCAATACACATGTCACCGTCTAAATAGTGCGTGCGTACTTACTGGGTAGCAGCAGTGATTACGTAATAATTGATTAACCATCCGATAAATGCAGGTTTTTTGCAGACGGCACGGTTAAAGAAAGATGGCAGAAATAATTAAGGAAAAAACTAAATTGATTAAAGGTCTATTAATTACGTAGATCCACTATTAAGTCCAGCAAGTTTTGTCAGTTTGTTAATCCACCGATAATCACGAGTAACACCCATCTTATATAAACTGGAATCACAGTTTATTTTTTATACTAACACGTCATAATACTACACATAAACATTAAGAAAACACATTTCCTCGATTAGATATAAATTATCCGAGTAGAATTAAATTGCTACGTCATGACCTTCGACATTGTAAATGGTGAACGTATTGTAAATTAACATTCAACCCGCGTTCAATTAAAAAAATGGCGATTCAAATTGCAAGTAATGGTGATTCAATAATGGAGAAAGCATTAACTGGATTTAACAAACATTTGATAAGGTTTGTTAAACCAGATAACAACAAGGAAAATTTGGATTATTCAAGTTAAACTACTACTGGTAATGCATTCTTAAGTGTATATATTTCGGACATGTATAGTATTCGGATAAACAGTAATAGATATACTAGATGTTCCATTCATTTAGATTATGTTTTTGTACAAAAGCTATCATAGGGATGATGATAATATAATGAGGATAAATATGTGATGAAAAGGTGCTACCGGTACATATCTTAAATTACTTAAATGTGTTAAAAGTCTAAAATATGTTATGATGAAGTAGCATTTATTGTTTTTACAAATAAACATAGTTTAGTGATAGAAATAATAAAAATTGTAAAATGAACATGTTTTGTTTTTGAAAAACTTTAAGTTGACATTGTTCACACAAATTATGGATATATTGTCCTAATCTGTGTGTACCAATTCATTAAAATATGTTGTGTTATGTATCATGGTATTTTTATTTGATAAAGCAGTATACCTTTTTAAGATATTGTGTTACTCTTAGAGAATATTTTTATAAATAAAAATGAATAATGCAGACAAAAACAAAATTAACGCGCTTCTAAATGACCCCAGCATTTTCAATTTGACTCCTCAAAATTTCAGTACAGGGGTCATGATTGACTCCTGATTTTTAAAATCTATTGAAATCCCTGATTAAGGGTATTAACCAGTTATGATGTTGTTTTTTTTTATAGAAAATGCTTGAGAAAAACATTCATATTCCTAAATTCCTGGCTTTAGACATCCTTCTTTTTTGTGCCAATGCAAATGAAAACTGATTTTGTATGATTACAAACGGAAATATAGTATATTATAGTATAATCTACAGACTGATAGAGGTTTGTAAACATATTTAATAAAAACAAATGCAATTTTGTAACTTTGTCTTAAATCTGTGAACAGTTAATGTTTTCAAGTACATGTAGCTATTCATTCAGATGAAAAATGTTGGTCTTGGATACTCACTTTCAATTTGATTTTTACTGTTTCTTATCTTAAAATAATCTTCAGGTTATTTTCATTATTAAAAACAAAATAATCAAACTTGTGTGGGAATTTCACGTGCAACATCATCTTTATATAACTAGTATAAATACTAATGTGGAAAATATTTTATAATTGTCCTTTCTTGAATTATTAGCAACAAGCTTTAAATGTTTCAAAAAAGATTTACATGGAAATACTAAAGCATTTTGCATTATAAAAAATAAGTTTGTCTTCCAAATGAAAATTAGTTTGAATTGATTTATACAATTGATTTAGTAGGGTGTATTATTGCACGATCCACACATACTAAACTCTTCATTTTTTTAGCTCAACTGAGCACAATGTGGTCATGGTGAGCTATTGTGATTGCCTTTTGTTGGCGCGTTGTGTCGTGTGTTGTGCGCCGTCAACATTTGCCTTCTTTACACTCTAGAGGCCACATTTACTGTCCGATCTTCTTGAAGTTTGATCAGAAGATTTGTCCCAATAATATGTTGAACTAGTTTGAAAATGGTGCTAGTAGGTTGAAAAACATTGCCACCGGGGGGCGGGGCATTTTTAACCAGGTTTTCCGAAGGAAAAAACTGGTTATTAGATTGGCGAATGCGGGCAGGCTGGCTGGCGGGCGGGCGGGCGGGCGGAACAAGCTTGTCCAGGCCATAACTTTGTCGTTCATTGTGAGATTTTAAAATCATTTGGCACATTTGTTAACCATCATTACACGGTGTGTCGCGCGAAAAAATTACGTCAATATCTCCAAGGTCAAGGTCACACTTTGAGTTCAAAGGTAAAAAATAGCCATAAATGAGATTGTCTGGGCTATAACTATGTCATTCATTATGAGATTTTAAAATCATTTGGCACATTTGTTCACCATCATGGGACGGTGTGTCGCACGAAAGAATCACGTCAATATCTCCAATGTCAAGGTCGCCACGACTAAAAATAGATTTATTTTAAAACAAACTTACAAAGGGGGTTAATTTTGTTTGTTCATTTCAAAAGTTCAGTTTGAGTTGTCTCCCTTTATCAGATTTTTTTTCACAATGAAAACCTGGTTTTGTGACAATTTTGTCCCTTGTTCCTTATATGGCTAAAGTGAAACCTTGTTAACACTCTAGAGGCCACATTTATTGTCCGGTCATCATGAAACTTGGTCAGAAGATTTGTCCCAATGATATCTTGGATGAGCTCAAAAATGGTTCCAGTTGGTTGAAAAACATTGCTGCCACCCAGGGGGCAGGTCGTTTTACCTTATATGGCTTTAGTAAATCTTGTTAACATTCTAAAAGTCACGTTTGTTGTCCAATCTTAATGAAACTTGGTCAGAATATTTATTTTAATGATGTCTTGGACAGTGTTTTTTTCACCATTTTGAGAATGGGGCCGGGTCCATTTTGATTGGGAAAATTTGCAGTGTTTTGACTAAAATTGTTAGCTTTTTAAAAGTTGCATTTATAGTTCACTCTCCATGAACACTGGTCAGAACATTAAATTTTGTTCTAATTATGTACTGGGCTGTATAGAACAGGTCAGCTTGTTTGTATCGCAGGTGAGTGACTTTGAGTCTTTCTTGTGTTTATACATTTCCGATGTGTTATCTTCATAAAAAATAAACCTTTTTAATAGACTTACCCAACATCAAATGCCCTTTTAATTTTTATGCCCCCCTTCGAAGAAGAGGGGGTATATTGTTTTGCACCTGTCTGTCGGTCCGTCCGTCCGGCGGGCCGTCCACTGAATGGTTTCCGGATGATAAATCAAGAACGCTTACGCCTATGATCATGAAACTTCATAGGTACATTGATCATGACTCGCAGATGACCCCTATCAGGTCACTAGGTCAAAGGTCAAGGTCACTGTGACTTGAACCAGTAAAATGGTTTCCGGATGATAACGCAAGAACGCTTACGCCTAGGATCATGAAACTTCATAAGTACATTGATCATGACTCGCAGATGACCCCTATTGATTTTCAGGTCACTAAGTCAATGGTCAAGGTCACAGTGACAAAAACGTATTCACACAATGGCTGCCACTACAACTGACAGCCCATATGGGGGGCATGCATGTTTTACAAACAGCCCTTGTTTTTTAAGGCGAGTGCCATGACCATCTGACCTTCTGCATACAACACTATTAATGTATGAGAAAGAACAAACATTAATTATTTATATTGTATTGTAGTATTATTGCCTTGACTAATGACTTCTTTTTGTTCTGATTTTTGCCATGAATTGCATGTCATATCAAATTAACAAGGTTTTATAACATAATTCTTATATACATTTTAAGCGTTGATTCTTTTCAATTCTAAAAAGACAACAATTGTGCATAATTATGTTGTTTAAATAAATTTGTTATTTAGATCAACATATAAGGTTAACAGTATGTCTTGTTGTTGTTTTCAGTATGATATTGGAAAAGGAATAAGTGATGGTGTATTTCGTAAGCAAAGATATTTCACATGTGCACCAAACTGTGCTGCATTTGTTGCCCTACACAGAATTCGAAAATGCAGTAAACCTCTCCCAACAGAAGAAGCCGTAGAATTAGTGGGTGCAACTAATTTTACTAATAAATGGAACTTGAAGATTAAGGATCGTGTTGTATGGTATAGTGATGACGGTCCTGAATATGGAACTGTCAAATGGATTGGATTGCTACCAGACACAAGATCCAACGAAGATGTAACAGTAGGAGTGGAGTTTGTAAGTTTTCATGATATTCATCAGAGTATGAAAATTACAAGGATCATTAAAACCTCTTTAACCTTTTCCCTCATAAGTGAAAGTGAAAATGGCTTTTACAACCAGCATAAAAACAGAACAGCCTGCGAGTAACTTGCAGTCTGTTTAGGTTTTATGCTGTTTGCTGCTCATCAGTAACTAAGGGTTGAAAATGAAGCCTTTAAAACTTGAAACTAGCTATAAAGATCTTTAACTAAATTCAACTTTCTATGGGACTACAAATACATCAAAAAATGTATCTAAGTGGTAAAGAGTTAAGTCCAGAGAAGAGCCTTGCATACCAATATACTGGGCTTGCAATTAAGAGTGCATGTTAACATTTTGTTGCATGTAAGGTATGGCTGAGTAAAAATGTGGTTTCTGGTAGGCGATCAACAGAACTTTTTGGGGCCTATAATTTTTTATCCCCTGCCAAAGGAGGAGGGATATAATTTTGGAGTTTTCCGTCAGTCTGTCAGTCCGTCCGTAAAAAACTTTTATCTCTGAAACTAAGATTTCAACAGGAAACTTCCTAGGTCTATTAATATTAATAAGGAGATGGCAGGGGATGTCAATTAAATGAATTTACCTTTTCTGTTTCAATTTTGTTCATGAGTATCAAATAAATAAATAATTTAATATCAGCTGTTACTGCAACATGTAATTGGATCTTAAAAACTACATCTGCAAGTAGACAATGCTTATTATCTTTAAACTGTTGCTTAAAAGGTGACATTTTTGGCTCATCTATTTTTTGAAAAAAAATTATGAGCTATTGTCATCACCTTGGCGTCGGCGTTGGCGTCGGCGTCCGGTCAAGTTTTGCGTTTAAGTCCACTTTTCTCAGAAAGTATCAATGCTATTGCATTAAAACTTGGTACACTTACTAACTATCATGAGGGGACTGGGCAGGCAAAGTTAGATAACTATGGCATGCATTTTGACAGAATTATGTGCCCTTTTTATACTTAGAAAATTGAAAATTTTGGTAAAGTTTTGCGTTTAGGTCCACTTTTCTCAGAAAGTATCAATGCTATGGCATTCAAACTTGGTACACTTACTTAATATCATGAGGGGACTGGGCAGGCAAAGTTAGATAACTCTGGCGTGCATTTTGACTGAATTATGTGCCCTTTTTATACTTAGAAAGTTGAAAATTTTGTGTTTAGGTCCACTTTATTCCTACAGTATCAAAGCTATTGCTTTCATACTTGCAACACTTATTAACTATCATAAGGGGACTGTGCAGGGAAAGTAATGTAACTCTGACTGGCATTTTGACAGAATTATGTGCCCTTTTTATACTTAGAAAATTGAAAATTTGGTTAAGTTTTGTGTTTTGGTCCACTTTACCCCTAAAGTATCAAAGATATTGCTTTCATACTTGGAACACTCGCAAACTATCATAAGGGTACAGTAAAAGGACAAGTTGCATAACTCTGGTTGTCATTTTTACGGGATTATGGCCCTTTTTTGACTTAGTAACTTTGAATATATGGTTAAATTTTGTGTTTAGATCCACTTTACTTCTTAAGTATCAAGGCTATTGCTTTCAAACTTCAAATACTTTCATGCTATCATGAGGTTACTGTACCTGGCAAGTTGAATTTTACCTTGACCTTTGAATGACCTTGACTCTCAAGGTCAAATTATTAAATTTTGCTAAAATTGCCATAACTTCTTTATTTATGATTAGATTTGATTGATACTTTGACAAAACTACTCTTACCTGACATACCACAATAGACTCCACCCAAACCATCCCCTGTGCCCTCCCCCCCCATCCTCACCCCCCCCCTCCCCCCCCCTAATTTTTTATTTTTTTTTGAAACGGTTAAAAGACACAAATATTTATTTTTATTATTTTATGTTTGAAATGCCGTCCAACCATCGCACCCAAGAATCCCCACCCCCCCCACCCCCCCCCTCCCCCCGCCCGAATCCCCCTCTAAATTTTTTTTAAGATCATCTCACAAATTACCACCACACCCTCACACTTTACCCCCCCCCCCCCCCCACCCCACCCCCCCCAATTTTATTTTTTTTTGAAACGGTTAAAAAAACACAAATATTTATTTTTATTATTTTATGTTTGAAATACCGTCCAACCATCGCACCCAAAAATCCCCTACCCCCCACTCCCCCCCACCCCCCTCACCCCCCCCCCCCCGATTTTTTTTTGTGTGTTTTTTTCCGTATTTTTGGAAGATGATATAATAAATTCCACACCCCCACACTATACACCCCTCTTCACTCCGCCCCTTCCTCCTTTGTGATTGAAAATGAGAGTCCCTTCACCTTTAAAAAGAAAATAGATGAGCGGTCTGCTGCACCCGCAAGGCGGTGCTCTTGTTTACAAATGTTATAATCTACTATAAGGCAAGTGTATTGTTGGATAAACAGGGAAGTATTTTGTGATACAAAACATGTAGATTATCTTGCAACAAGATTTGTTTAACCATTCGCAGGTTAGAAAGTAATTGATCTGTCTTGCACATGTGTAAGCACTCTTATACCCTCAATAATGTTTTGCAAACCTAAATATTATTAATTAGCTTTGGTGTGATTATAAATTTGATACAGTAATGTTAATCGTTATTACCAAACAAACTAAACAAAGAAACTGGTCATTGGAACAATTACTGTGGCGTCACATTTTAGCTAACGTGAATTAAGAGCTGGCACCTATATGTTATTGATATCATAAGTAACAGGTCATCATAAGAATTTGAATGTAAATAGGCAGCTTTATAAAGGCATTAAAACAAATATTAAAATAATATCAAGATTTGAAAGAGTTGTAAACAGACATATTACTTATGCATGACTACTAATTTTTCAGCATTAAAGTAATGAAATAATGTTCTCCCAGACTTCATTTTCTATAATTATCCCTTTCCCACTCAATAGCGAAGTGAAAATGGCTGTTTCCTCGCAGTCTGTTCAGGTTTAATGCTGTTTGCTGCTCATCAGTATCTAATGGTTGGAAATGAAGCCTTTTAAACTTGAATTTAGTAAGAAAGGTATGTAATTAAATGTAACTTTCTAAGGGACTACAAACAGTGCTCCAGCTAGGCCTAAATTGAAGGGCGCCCAGCCCTGCCCTTCCGAACCTCCGCACTGTCCTTAAAAAAAAAATATTTTTTTTTTTACAAATGATGATTTATAAATCTCTTATTACATTGTATTTCATTTATTCCTTATTATTTGAATTGTTTAATAATGGTTTAATAATAATGGGAAAAATAAATTTTAACAATTATTAATGACATAAATTAACATGCAATAGGAAGCATTCCAGAAACGCCCGCACGCTCGAAAGTGCCCTTTTGACAAAATACTGCGCGTCCAAAGTGCCCTTTTGACAAAAAAGGCTGCCCTGCCCTTTTCAAATCCTAGCACTTACAAAGGCATCAAAATACGTATCTAAGTGGTAAAGAGTTAAACGGACTGGCGCCAAATGAACTCCCTTGATAGGTCTGTATATAAGCAACATATGAACCTTGTTCTGAGAAAACAGGGCGTAATGCATGTGCGTAAAGTGTCATCCCAGACAGGCTCCACCTTTTTATGACAAATGTAAAATAATCTAGTAGATCAATAACCAATTTTTAACCAGGTTTTCCGAAGGAAAAAACTGGTTATTAGATTGGCGAATGCGGGCGGGCTGGCGGGCGGGCGGAACAAGCTTGTCCGGGCCATAACTATGTCGTTCATTGTCAGATTTTAAAATCATTTGGCACATTTGTTCACCATCATTGGACGGTGTGTCGCGCGAAATAATTATGTCGATATCTCCAAGGTCAAGGTCACACTTTGAGTTCAAAGGTCAAAAATGGCCATAAATGAGCTTGTCCTGGCCATAACTATGTCATTCATTGTGAGATTTTAAAATCATTTGGCACATTTGTTCACCATCATGGGAGGGTGTGTCGCACGAAAGAATCACGTCAATATCTCCAATGTCAAGGTCGCCACTACTAAAAATAGATTAAAAAAAAAAAAAAACTTACAAAGGGGGTTAATTTTGTTTGTTCATTTCAAAAGTTCAGTTTGAGTTTTCTCCCTTTATCAGATTTTTTTTCACAATGAAAACCTGGTTTTGTGACAATTTTGTCCCTTGTTTATTAATGCTACAACTTGTATGTTTTACTGTTTGATGTCATTACTGATATAAGTGGGTGGAATTTTTCACCTCACAAATGCAAAATCTTTGATTCTTTGGTTCAATACCGCACAACTTGATATGGTTATCAGGTTTTCAATTTGGTGGTAGTTGCTGAATTGCACTGCCGTGCCCATTTTTTCAAAATAACGCGACATACGTAGAAACACAGATAAAACCATACAGTACATGTATCAATTTTTATGTTCCCCACCACTATTGTGGGGGACATATTGTTTTTGCCCTGTCTGTTGGTTTGTGTGTTTGTTTGCCCCAACTTTTAACATTTGCAATAACTTTTGCAATATTGAAGATAGCAACTTGATATTTTGCATGCATGTGTATCTCATGGAGCTGCACATTTTGAGTGGTGAAAGGTCAAGGTCATCCTTCAAGGTCAAAGGTCAAATATATAGCTTCAAAACGGCGCAAAAGGGGACATAGTGTTTCTGACAAACACATATCTTGTTAGATTTAAGAAACATCAAAAAAGTTTATTCCAGTCCTGATGGCCACCTATGAAGTATGATTGGCTCATTTATTAATGCAGCTCTAAAAAGATGTGGCGCAAGTGATAAATGCATTATGGCCATGACTAATGCTTTAAAGCATTTTGTGTGAAAATGTTTTTTTTCTTATGGACAGAAGTGACCAGAATGATGTTGCAGAACAAGAGTGGTGAATCAAATTTTTTATTAAATCAAATTTTGCTAGTTTAAACGCTATTTCAGCAAGGATAGATCATATCGCTGTATCCAAATAGGAAGTGAAAATTTGCGAACTGAATGGGCATAAACATACAAATTTCTTTTTAAACTAGGAAGTTGTTAACTAAAATGTGATAAATATAAAATTGATTGAACTTTTAAACCTGAAGGATATGATTTGTATAGACTCCTGTATTAAATAATCTTCTCTAAAACCACATGTCCCAAAGCCTTGATAATTGGTTTGTAATATAAGATAAAAGTCCTGTACAGAGTTTGTTAAAATCATGCATGCCTCTATGGTCACAACTTGCCACTCCCCAAGGTAATACGATTTACAAGTTATATAAAAGTGCCCTTCCCTAAGGATGCAAGATTGTAAGAGTTGTATCAAGAGCTTTTAACTTATGAAACACCCCCATTAACGAAAAGCTGCCCGCAGCAAAAATAAATCCCCCACTGAAAAACAATGCCACAAAATGGCAAAATTTGAAAAATTCTTTACATTCTCTTTGTTGACTGTGACTTATGCAAATTTGTGAAGTTCCAAATAAAAGAAGAACAATGTCTATAATTGCACTTGGGAATTATTGTCCCCTACTGGTTTCACCGGAGGGGACTTATGGTTTTCGCTCTGTGTGTCTGCCAGTCGGTGAGTCTGTCACACTTTTATGGATCCTGCGATAACTTTAAAAGTTCTCAATATTTTTCATGAAACTTGAAACATGGATAGATGGCAATATGGACATTATGCACATCATTTCATTTTGTTCCTGCATCAAAAATTCCCGTTGCTATGGTAACAAATATATATAAAAAATCTGACAATGGTGGAGCCAGTAGGGGACATGTTTCTTTCATATTGTCAGCTAAAACACTGTTTCTATTCCAGGATAACCCTGTGGGCTCTGGTACGGGGAAATACAAGGACCATCGTCTGTTCACGGCCAAGCAAAATCATGCATCCTTGGTTCCTATCATAGGTCTTCTGAAGGCAGAGGATATTAGTCCAGGTAATAACGTCCATGTGTTGCTAATATAGGTCCAGGCATTAACAATCCATGTGGAGTCTATATAAGTCCAGGTATTAACGATCCAAGTGGTGTCCATATAGGTCCAGGTATTAAAGATCCATGTGGTGTTTATATAGGTCCAGGTATTAACGATCCATGTGGTGTCCATATAGGTCCAGGTATTAACGATCCAAGTGGTGTCCATATAGGTCCAGGTATTAACGATCCAAGTGGTGTCCATATAGGTCCAGGTATTAACGATCCATGTGGTGTCCATATAATTCCAGGTCTTAACGATCCATGTGATGTCCATATTGGTCCAGGTAATAACAATCCATGTGGTGTCCATATAGGTTTAGGTATTAACAATCCATGTGGTGTCGATATAGGTCCACATAGTAACATTCCATGTGGTGTCTATATAGGTCCAGGTATTAACGATCAATGTGGTGTCTATATAGGTCCAGGTTTTATCGATCCATGTGGTGTCCATATTGGTCTAGGTCTTAACGATCCATGTGGTGTCCATATAGGTTCAGGTATTAACGATCCATGTGGTGTCTATATAGGTCCAGGTATTAACAATCCATGTGTTGCCAATATAGGTCCAGGTATTAACAATCCATGTGATGTCCATATAGGTCCAGGTATTAACGATCCAAGTGGTGTCTATATAGGTCCAGGTATTAACGATCCATGTGTTGCCAATATAGGTCCAGGTATTAACGATCCATGTGGTGTCCAATATTGGTCCAGGTCTTAACGATCCATGTGATGTCCATATTGGTCCAGGTAATAACAATCCATGTGGTGTCCATATTGGTCCAGGTAATAACAATCCAAGTGGTGTCTTTATAGGTTCAGGTATTAACGCTACATTTGGTCTCTATATAGGTGCAGGTGGTAGTAACGATCTATGTGGTGTCTATGTAGGTCCAGGTATTAACGATCCATTTGGTGTCTATATAGATCCAGGAATTAATGATCCATGTTGTGTATATATTGGTCCAGATATTAATGATCCAAATGGTGTTCATATTGGTCCAGGTATTAATGATCCAAGTGGTGTTCATATTGGTCCAGGGATTAATGATCCAAGTGGTGTTCATATTGGTCCAGGTATTAATGATCCAAGTGGTGTTCATATTGGTCCAGGTATTAATGTCCAAGTGGTGTTCATATTGGTCCAGGTATTAATGATCCATGTTGTGTTTATATTGGTCCAGGTATTAATGATCCATATTGTGTTCATATTGGACAAGGTATTAATGATCTAAGTCGTGTTCATATTGGTCCAGGTATTAATGTCCAAGTGGTGTTCATATTGGTCCAGGTATTAATGATCCAAGTGGTGTTCATATAGGCCCAGGTATTAATGTCCAAGTGGTGTTAATATTGGTCCAGGTATTAATGATCCATGTTGTGTTCATATTGGTCAAGGTATTGATGATCCAAGTGGTGTCCATATTGGTCCAGGTATTAACGATCAATTTGGTGTCCATATTAGTCCAGGTATTAACGATCAATTTGGTGTCTAAATAGGTCCAGGTATTAACGATCAATTTGGTGTCTATATAGGTCTAGGTATTAACGATCCATGTGATGTCCATATTAGTCTAGGTATTAACGATCAATTTGGTGTCCATATTGGTCCAGGTATTAATGATCCATGTGGTGTCTATATTGGTCTAGGTACAATGTATCAATAATCCATGTGGTGTCCATATAGGTCCAGGTATTAACAATCCATGTGGTGCCTATTTAAGTCCAGGTATTAATGATCCATGTGGTGTCCATATAGGTCCAGGTATTAATGATCCATGTGGTGTCCATTTAGGTCCAGGTATTTACAATCCATGTGATGTCTATATAGGTCCAGGTATTAACAATCCATGTGTTGCCAATATAGACCCAGGTATTAACAATCCATGTGGAGTCTATATAGGTCCAGGTATTAACGATCCATGTGGTGTCCTTATTGGTCCAGATATTAACGATCCGTGTGGTGTCCTTATTGTTACAGTTATTTACAATCCATATGGTGTCTATAGACTCTATATAGGTCCAGGTATCAACAATCCATTTAGTGTCCATATAGGGCCAGGTTTAACGATCCTTTTGATGTTCATTTCTCATTGCCTATAAGACAAGTTATATAGGTCGAATAAGGTCTAGATATTAATGTTAAATTTGATGCCCATTTCTATTGGTCATGGTGTTATATTAATCGAACTGTATCCATATTTGTAATTGACATGTTGTTTGGCTTGCATACAGAGAGGTGACAAGTTTGGTCCTCACTCGGAGAGAAACTTAAGGATCTTTTCAAAGCTCCAGACACTGTTTTTTTGAGGAAATAGACTTGAGAATGGCTTTAAAACTGTTTGATTGTTGCACTTTTGATGTAGGCTGTCCGGTAAAGATAACTCTTAGCGCAGTTATTTTTTTTTGGTACACACGCTTCTCACCTAGGCGACCTTGGTCCAAATCCAGTTTTCAAAGTAGTGGTTACCATACCTGACAGGTGGGGTTTCCTCTAAGAAATCTGGGTTCCCCTTAATGCACAAGACCACACCAAAATTAAATATGTTTCTGAAAAAAAACTTAATAGCTGGAAATTTTACATTTTTTAAAAGTTAGTCCCAAGTTTTATGCGTCCAGTAAGCTAAATAGATAAAGGGGTGCTTGGACACACTGAGTCCAAACATGATGCAGCTGTTGATGCTGAAGAACCTTATAATGTGAACAACACACATACACACAGTTTTGATGTAAATAAAATAGATAAAGATAGAATAAACTAAGCACAAACAATAGTATAATGTAAATGGTCCTTTAAACAAGACACAAATCTAAGTCTCATGTCAAAGTACATTCTGTGAACTAAAGCATGATTGAAGTCTCATGCTGTTGTTTGTGATGAAAAATCAGTATATCTGTGCTCACAATTTGACACCTATGTTTCTTACTGTTGAGGGGAGTAGGAAATGTAAGTCTAATGATTTGTATGACAATGTAACAGAAGGTTTGATATTGTATAAAAACATCTGTCAACACAGCCTTATGTAATACAATGAATTGATTTTGTCAAACAAGATGGTATGTACACATGCCATGTACACTTAATAACAGTTCCTTTCTTTCGGTGTCTTTTAAAGCCAGTGTCCACTTAATACTATTCTTTATTTTGTATTTAAAAGTGCATCATTTCTTATGTCAATTAATGAATTTTATTTCCCTGAAAACTATGTTCTTTGTACAAAAACATTTAAAAATGTCTATGTCGCTTGATATCGGAGCTTTGTTGTGTAGGTGTGCCCTGCTGTAAAGTTGTAAAGAAACCTTCAGTTTTTCATCCAGCAATATCCTTTACAGGACCACAGTATGAGCAAGTGGACGATGATGTAGAAGAACAAAGAAGGATATACGAAGATTTGAGGCTTTCAAAGGAAAACAGAACATCAGGAGCAGGAAATCACTATCTGTCTAAAGCAAACAGTCCTGAATATTTTCCTGTAGCCCAGAAACCGGTCAACCCTCTGTATGAGTATAGCCGCTCAGAACAAGGTGTGTGTATAAAATAACAGAGTAGTGAGTCTGTTGGAATCTGGGTCACATCATCATCATCATCATCATCATCATCAATCCTCTCTGTGCCAACTGGTGCTTGAGGCGATGGCAAGGGAGCGCCACTTTGGTCTGTCAGCTGCTGTTGCGGGTGCTGTCTGCAGAGTGAGGCCTCTGTTCTTGAGTTCTCGCTCCACGGTTCGGCGCCACGTCTCTTTCGGTCGTCCACCGTTTCTTTTCCCCTGTGGAGTCAATCTCAGTGCCACCCTGGGTAGCGAGTCAGGTGGCATTCTGCAGACGTGGCCTAGCCATCTCCATCTCCTCAAAGCGATGGTCTCAGCGATACTGTTTGCGCCAGCTCTTCCAAGCAGTTCCATGTTCGTCATCATGTTTGGCCAGAAGACTTTCATGATTGTCGTAGGCACTTGTTTTGGAAGACTTCCAGTTTGCGCTCGATGGTAGCAGTGGTCTTCCAGCACTCAGACCCATATAGAAGGATGCTCAGCACGTTGCTCTTGAAGATGCGGAGCTTGGTGTGCATGCTAAGACTTGTGGTCCTCCAGATGGGCTTCAGCATCGGTTGGCTTTGCTGATCCTCGTGTTGATCTCCCTTGCACAGTCTCCATCTGTGGTGACCTTTCTGCCCGGGTAAATGAACTCGTCCACATCTTGCAGAGGCTGGTCATTGATGGTGATTGGGTCGCCCACTCTGGTGTTCTTCCTCATGACCTGAGTCTTTCCAATGTTGACCCAGAGACCTATGGTGCTTGCTGACAGTGCCAACTGTTGTGTCTTCTGCTGGATGTCCTGGTTCCTGCTAGCAAGTAGCCCGATATCGTCGGCGTAGTCCAGGTCATCTAGCAGCGAGGTCAGCGTCCACTGTATTCCTTGCCAACTTCCCTCTGTAGTGTGGCGCATGATCAAGTCAATTGCCATTGAAAAGAGGAGCGGCGAGAGGATACATCCTTGCTTCACTCCAGTTTCCACCTTGAATGGTTCAGTGAGCTGGTTGTTGTGGATGACTCTGCACTTTAAGTTTTCGTACAGGGAGCTGATGACGTTGACAAGTTTCTGAGGGATGCCATAATGTTGCAGAATCTTCCAGAGAGTCTCGGTGTAGCTGTCGAAGGCCTTCTCGAAGTGCACAAAAACCATGTAGAGGGATCCATTCCATTCATGGGACTGCTCAAGGATCTGCCTCAGGACTAAGATGTGGTCGATGCAGGACTTGCCTTTCCTGAAGCCTGCCTGTTCCTGGCAAAGGATACCGTCCACTGCTGTTGTGATGCGTTGGAGGATGATGCGGCTGAAGATCTTACTGGTGACAGATAGTAAAGTGATGCCTCGCCAGTTGTTACAGTTCCCCAGATCTCCTTTCTTGGGCAGATTGACGATGGTGCCGGTCTTCCAGTCGCTTGGCGCTTCTTCACTTTCCCAAATATTTTGAAGAATCTGGCAAAGAAGCTGTGGCGTCACTGTGTCTTCTTCTTTCAGCATCTCAGAGCACACTCCATCGTCGCCAGGCGCCTTCCCATTATTTCAGCTTATGGATGGCTTCATTGACTTCCGTTACAGTGATGTTGCCGAGGTAGATGTCAAGTCCTCTTCAGCTTCAGGAATGTCGGCTAGGGTTGGTGGATCTGGGCGGTTTAGGATGGACTCAAAGTGTTGCTTCCATCTCTTCAGCTTCTCCTCTTCCACAGTGACATTAATTCCCTCTACAGCTCTCACAGGAAGGTTATGGTGCTGGCCGTATTCGCCCTTCAGCTTCCTAGTGTTCTGGTACACTGTCTTCATGTCATTGTGCTCAGCTGCTGTCTCTGCCTCCTCTGCCAGCCTCTTTACCGTATTTTACCATGCATAGCGCGCGGTTTTTTACCTTTAAATTTCAAAATAAAAATTCAGTGCGCGTAATACATTGACACAACGCTTTCCTGGTTGCTAAATTGCAAAAAATCCATTTCGTAATCGTAAATCTTCACAATTGCCGCCATTTTTGTTATTGCAGAAAACTACACCCTATAATGTTATAGACTGAAGGGGCCGTTGTCGAAACAACATATAGCGGGAAAGGTTAGGAATGAACGGGGTAGTAACAGTTTTGACAAAAATTAAAAGATGAAAAAAATGTCTTTGTTGGTGTTTTCACACTTCTTCATTGATTGTTCATTAAAAAAAATCGAGCTGTATCGATCCCCGTGCGTCGCGGTATTGTTTGTTAAAGTTTTTGTTGTCATGAAAACTCGTTGATTTACAACGCAAAACGTCTTATTTGAACTGAGGCTAATTATTTCAATCATATTTTTCAACTTCGCTTTTGCTTTATTTTGATAATTTAATCCAAAGTTTAATGTTAGCAATTCCGAAAATTTGCACTCTATGTGAATTGACAGTTTGACGTCATCAAAGGAAAGCCGCTTCCTGTCTGAAGCAATAAAGCGACAAGTTTCTCGCCGACAAAATTGGCTTCCTTTGTCTAGCAATCAACATGCCGAACCAATTGTGTGTTTGTTCCTCAATGGCAATCGTCCAATTAAATAATAGCACGTGCAAAGCTCCGCCTTCGAACCTTTTGAAGAGAACGGAGGTGGAGTTCAACGGTTAATTGAGCAAGTGTATTACGTAGGTTGAGTTCCGATTTGCCGAAATTACTCGGCCCTAAGCATTGAAACGACGAATACGTTTATCAATCATTTTCCGATCTCTGCATAAATATACTACTGTGCGAGTATACTTCGTAGATTACAAACCAACAATAGAGATATAGACTCGTTTTATTTTCTTTCAATAGAGACAAACAAATGATATTTGTCAAATGGCTTTACGCCAATAACGCCAACTGTATGGAATTGAGCGTTCGGGTGTATTGTTTGTCTCACTATAATATCAACTTGACGCAGTGAAGGCGCGAAATACTGGGTCAAACTGGATTTAATGGGGAGCATCTCTTAATGGGGAAATATTTAAGTCGATGAAAAATAAAATGGGATCCACGGACGATTTGCGTAAAATTGGACATTGCGATGTTGCGGGTCTGCAGAAGAAGATGTCATACGATGTTGTGAGCGGCAGGTAATGAAAATGTTACACTGTTCAAATGTGAGTAATAGGTAATGGTGGTTCGAATTTAACGCGCAGGGGTCTTGAAAAAACACGCGCAGTGCGCAGCAATAAGGACATATCGGTGTTCACGAGAGAATAATCTTAAAAATTATCAAAAAATATAGTGCTATGCAACCCATGCTCCTGATCGTAAAAACGCTCCCTACTTTAAAACAAAAAATTAAGCGCCCGAAAAACTCAGATTAAATGATTGCGCAATATAAGAATGGCGGCCATTTTCGGCCAAATTTTCGGGTTTTTGGTCTTGAATTCTTTTTTTTCTCCATTTTGGCTTTAAAAAATCGCATGCGCGTTATACATGGTAGCGCGTTATACATGGTAAAATACGGTATGTACCTCCTCTTGTCTCTTCTGGCTGATGTCTTCACCACCTTGTCTTTCTCACTATATTCCTTTGAAATTCTTTCCTTAAGTCTTAGGGATTTGGTGTCCAGCAGTTTCTTTTTGATTTGTTTTCTTTCTTCTATATGAGACCACCTTTTCCTCTGAGATCCATTCTGTCTTCTTGCTCTTTCTGAAGCCTAGAACTTCCTCTCCTGTCTATTTCATTACTCTGTTGAAGCCCTCGATGGTCAGTGCTGCCTCATCTTCCAAAATACTAAATCTATTCCTGAGGGTTAGCCTGAACTCTTCTTTTACTTTTGGGTCTTTCAACTTGACCACATTGTAGCGTTGGTTTTTGATGTCTCCTGTCTTGGTGCTTCAAAGTCACCTTAGCCACCAGAAGACTATGGTCGCTGCCGATGTCTGCATGTCGCATCACACGCACGTCCTGCAGAGAGTGCCTCCACCGACCATTGATGATGATGTGGTCGATCTGGTTCTGGGTCCTGCCGTCTCGTGATGTCCATGTTCGTTTGTGGATCTCCTTGTGCGCAAACAGGGTCCCTTCTATGACCAAGTCATTCTGTTGGCAGAAGTTGACTAGTCTCTCCCCGTTGTCAGTGATCACACCCACTCCATGTTGTCCCATGGTCCTCTCTCTGTCTTTGTTGTCGCAGCCAACCTTAGCATTGAAGTCGCCAAGCAACATCAGCACGTCCTGTTGGGGGATGTCCTCTAAAACACTTTGAAGGGCGTCGTAGAATGCATCCTTGTCCTTTTCTTCCGCGTTGTCTATTGGTGCGTAGCCCACAACAACAGACAGCTTGATGTACTTGGAGTTCATCCTGACTTCCAGCAGGCGCTCGTTCACAGGTTTCCACTGTAGCACTGTGTTGGCCTTGCTCTTGCTGATGATGACGGCCACTCCTTCGCAGTGGTCGTTGTCAGTTCTTCCTGACCAGATGATGACTTCTCCGGAACTCATCTTCTGCTTGCCAGAGCCAGTCCATCTTGCTTCTGTTTCTCCCATGAGGGTCAGGTTGTATCGGTTTAGCTCACTCACCACTTGTGCTAGCTTTCCAGTCTGGTAGAGTGTTCGCACGTTCCAACATCCAACTCTGATCCATCGCTTTGGGGTCAAGAGTTCCGCTATTGGGGTGGGGACGTCCTTTGATCCCTATCCTTCACAAGTCCAGTTGCCTGGTCTGCTTCGCTCCCGGTGCTGTTTGTTCCCTTGTTGTGGTTTCCGTAGCAAGCATTTTTTCACGGGGTGGGGTTGCTAGCCCCAAGCCCAACCTTCCTCCTTTTTCAGCACGGGCTTGGGACCGTCCTTGGCGGAGTTCATCTGGGTCACATGCGTCCAAAAACTAGGTCAGAAGGTCAAATAATTGGTAAACCTTGTTATCTTGCTAGAACCCACATGTGTGACTCAATCTTGATGAAATAACCAGAATGTCAATCTTATTTTTATCTTGGCAAATTTTTTAATTGAGTCAAGTGCGTCCAAAACTGTGTGGCAAGTATACGATCATAGGTTAGACCTTTTTACCTTCTTTTTACACGCACTTGACCCAGATTAAATCTCAGGCTTTGTATTGCCAAGTTAAGCATTTTGATTATGTTTTGTCAAGATTTAGTCATAAATTGGCCTTTAGATTGGTATCAATACTCAAATAATATTTGTCCTTGAACAATTTTATCAACATGTATTTGTATCAACATGTATGTGTATGCTTGAAAACTTTTTATTTGATGGACTATGAAGCAACAATTAACATTAAAAACACTAAAGATTATTTAATTTTATTTGTATTCATTGGATAAATAATAAACATATGAAGTACTTCTAGAAGGCATGCATATGACAATGAAATAATACAAGTCTTGTATCACTAGTCGGCAAATGTCACTTCTCCCTGATCCTTCTCTCTAATTTCCTGTCAAGAGAGAAGTGACTTCTCCCTTAAATTTGACTCTAGGCCGACCCCTGAAAGTAAACTCCTTTCGTAACATTCAAAATAATGTTATAACCCATTTTTGGTATTTCAGAATATTTACCAGAGAACCTGGCTCCAAAGGAGACCCTTATTCAAAATTCGTCAAATTCCAGAAAAATACCAAACAATTCAAGCCAGCAAGATACTCAACACGATCCTGACCTTACAGTGGGGTCACTAGTAGAGGTCATGTCAAACCGGCCCCTTTATGGAGTCATTAAATGGATTGGTAATCTTCCGGATCAGAAAAAGCCTCAGAAATTGATAGCTGGACTGGAAATGGTAAATTGCAGATTGGATTTGCATGACAACACTGTGTTTTAAGTTTCATGATAAGCATGCATTATTTAGATAATAGTATTGTACATGCCACTAAACTGAATATTTGGCTTTTTGGCCCCCATACTAACTTATGTTTACTTGTACCTGGAATTTATTTTGGTTGGAGTGTTTAATACTACATTTGCAAACATTTTGTTAATTAGTGGGAAATAATGATTGAATTTACTTTCCAATGTACATTTTAATTTGATTTTGGACTTTAAAAACATTTATCATTGTAAATTCTAGTTCTAATGTTCATCTCCACATTCTTTTTGCTTTTCCTTGTGTTGAAGTACATCTACATATATTCTCCCATACATTTTGGACTAAAATGTACAATAACCACCATTTTTCTCATTTCAGTTGTTTAATTGTTCTATAAATTTAACAATAGATGTTTCTGCTATCAAGGTCCAAATGTATGCATTTGTATTCCACCAGAATTCATAACTCTTTTGCAAAGTGCCCTTGTTATGATTTTTTTGAAATCAAATTGATAATTTACCTAAATATTCTGCTCATACATTAACAGATTCTTTAAAGAATAAACAACATTCTTCCATAGAAATTAATATAAGCCTTTTTGAGCTCACCTGATTGCTCAGGTGAGCTTTTGTGACCGGTATTTGTCCGTCGTCTTTCCGTCCGTCCTTCCACATTTGTTCGTAAACACTCTAGAGTCCACATTTATTGTCCGATCTTCATGAAACTTGGTCAGAAGCTTTGTCCCAATGAAATCTCGGTCGAGTTTGAAACTGGGTCGTGCCGGGTCAAAAACTAGGTCACTAGGTCAAAAAAAGAAAAAACTTGTCAACACTGTAGAAGTCACATTTCATGCCCAATCTTCATGTTACTTTGTCAAAATGTTTGTCTTAATGATATGTTGGTTGAGATCAAAATTGGTTCTGGTCCGTTGAAAAACATGGCCGCCAGTGGGCGGGGCAGTTTTCCTTATTTGGCTATAGGGAAACCTTGTAAACACTCTAGAAGTCACAATTTTTGCCCAATCATCATGAAAGTTGGTCAAAACATTGGTTTTATTGATATCTTGGATGTGTTCGAAAATGGTCCAGATCAGTGAGAAAACATTGCCGCCAGTGGGCGGGCATTTTTCTCTATATGTAAATATTGAAAACATGTGAACACTCTAGAAGTCACATTTTTGGCCCAATTTTTAGCTCACCTGAGCACAACGTGCTCATGGTGAGCTTTTGTGATCGCCTTTTGTCCATCGTCCATCGTGCGTAGTCCGTCGTCCATCATCAACATTTTGCCTTGTGAACACTCTAGAGGCCACATTTATTGTCTGATCTTCATGCAAATTTGGTCAGAACATTTGTCCCATTGATACCTGACTGAGTTTGAAACTGGTTCATGCTGGGTCAAAAAGTAGGTCACTAGGTAAAAAAAAGAAAAACCTTGTGAACACTGTAGAAGTCACATTTGATGCCCAATCTTCATGTAACTTTGTCAAAATGTTTTTTCTAAATGATATGTTGGTTGAGTTCAAAAGTTGTTGCGGTCCGTTGAAAAACATATCCGCCAGGGGGTGGGGCAGCATTCCTTATATGGCTATAGAGAAACCTTGTGAACACTCTAGAAGTCACAATTTTTGCCCAATCATCATGAAACTTGGTCAAAGCATTGGTTTCATTGATATCACGGACGTGTTCAAAAATGGTCCAGATCGGTGAAAAAACATGGCCGCTAGGGGGCGGGGCAGTTTTCCTTATATGTCTATAGTAAAACCTTGTTAACACTCTAGAGGCCACATTTATTGTCCAATCTTCATGAGATTTTGTCAGAAGATTGGTCTCAATGATATCTTGGATGAGTTCGAAAATGGTTACGTTTGCTTGAAAAACATGGCTGCCAAGGGGCGGGGCATTTTTCTTTATATGGCTATATATGGCTATAGTAAAACCTTGTGAACACTCTAGAGCCACATTTATCGTCCAATCTTCATGAAATTTGGTCAGAAGATTGGTCTCAACGATATCTTGGATGAGTTCGAAAATGGTTACGTTTTCTTGAAAACATGGCTGCCATGGGGTGGGGCATTTTTCCATATATGGCTATAGTAAAACCTTGTAAACACTCTAGAGCCACATTTATTGTCCAATCTTCATGAAATTTAGTCAGAAGATTGGTCTCAATGATATCTTGGATGAGTTTGAAAATGGTTATGTTGCTTGAAAAACATGACTGCCAAGGGGCGGGGCATATTTCCTTATATGGCTATATATAGCTATAGTAAAATCCTGTTAACACTGTAGAGGCCACATTTTATATTGTCCGATCTTCATGAAACTTGGTCAGAAGATTCGTCCCAATAATATCGTGGACGAGTTCAAACATGGCCGCCAGGGGCGGGGCATTTTTTCATTATACATGTATGGCTATTGTTAAACCTTGTTAACACTCTAGAGGCTAAATTTATTTTCCTATCTTCATGAAACTTGGTCAGAAGATTTGTCCTAATGATATCTTGGATGAGTTCGAAAATGGTTTCGGTTGCTTAAAAAACATGGCCACCAGAGGGCGGGGCATTTTTCCTAATATGGCTATATATCATGCTTTAGTAAAACCTTGTTAACACTCTAGAGGCTACATTTATTGTCCGATCATCATGAAACTTGGTCAGATGATTTGTCCCAATGATATCTTGGATGAGTTTGAAAATGGTTCCGGTTGGTGGAAAAACATGGCCGCAAAGGGGGCGTGGCATTTATCCTTATATGGCTATAGTAAAACCCTGTTAAGACTCTAGAAGCCTTTTTTTGTGTGTGATCATCATGAAACTTTGTCAGAAGATTTGTCCTAATGATATTTTGGACAAGTTCGAAATTGGTTCCAGTTGCTTGAAAAACCTGGCCACCAGTGGTTGGGGCATTTTTCCTTATATGGACTTATGAATCTTCATGAAACGTCGTCATTTATTATTTATTTAAATGATATCTTGGATGTGTATGAAAATGGCTCTGGTATGTTGAAAAACGTGGCTGCCAGGGTGTTCACTAGTCATGAAAGTTGGTAAGAACATATTGTTCAAATGACATCTTGGGCTGCACAGAACAGGTCAGTTCCTTTGAATCTCAGGTGAGCGACTTTGGGCCTTTCAGGCCCTCTTGTCATGAAATTTAGTCAGAACATTTGTTTTCTTGATATGAGAGTTGAGTTCGAAAACGGCTCGGTCAGTTGAATAACATGGCTACCGGGGGGGGGGGGGGGCAGTTTTCCTTATTTGGCTATAGAGAAACCTTGTAAACACTCTAGAAGTCACAATTTTTGCTCAATCATTATGTAACTTAATCAAAAAATTGCTTTCATTGATATCTCGAAAATGGTCCAGATTGGTCTCAATGATATCTTGAATGAGTTCAAAAACGGTTACATTTGCTTGAAAAACATGGCTGCAAAGGGGCAGGGCATTTTTCCTTATATGGCTAAATATGGCTATAGTAAAACCTTATTAACACTCTAGATGCCACATTTATTGTCCAATCGTCATGAAATTTGGTCAGAAGATTGGTCTCAATGATATCTTGGATTAGTTCGAAAATGGTTACGTTTGCTTGAAAAACATGGCTGCGGGGCATTTTTCCTTATATGGCTATATATGGCTATGGTAAAATCTTGTTAACACTCTAGAGGCCACATTTATTGTCCGATCTTCATGAAACTTGGTAAGAAGATTTATCCCAATAATATCTTGGACGAGATCAAAAATGATGCCGGTTGCTTGAAAAACATGGCCTCCATGGGGCGGGGCTTTTTTCCTTATATGGCTATAGTAAAACCTTGTTAACACTCTAGAGGCCACATGTATTTTCCAATCTTCATGAAACTTGGTCAGAAGATTTGTCCCAATGATATCTTGTATGAGTTCGAAAATGGTTTCGGTTGCTTTGAAAACATGGCCACCAGAGGGCGGGGCATTTTTCCTAATATGGCTTTTTTGGGCACATTTTGGTTCAATAATGATGAAACTTGACCAGGATGTTTGTCTGGACAATATCCAGGTCAAGTTTGACGTTAAGAAAAGATTGAATTAACCAACTCCTCTCAGGTGAGCGAACTAGGGCCATCTTGGCCCTCTTGTTTGAAAACTGAGCTTATCCATGTGCGTAAATTGACATCCCAGACTAGCCTGTGCAGTCTGCACAGACTAATCAGAAATGACACTCTCCAGTGTTGTGGAATTTTTTGTTTAAAGGAAGTCTCTTCTAAACTAAAATCCAGTTTAGAAGGAAAGTTTCGTCCCCAATTACCTGTGCAAACTGCACTTGATTATATATTATGGGACGACACTTTACACAAATGCATTAAGCCCCGATTTCCCAGACAAAGGCTCTTATACTTTACTTGTCATCCCCTTGTTATAAACAAATTGCTGTATAATGGTTGTGTTCTAAGAAAACTGGGCATAATGCGTGGCGTTAAGTGTCGTCCCAGATTAGCCTGTGCAGTCCACACAGGCTTATTAGGGACGAAACTTTCCGCCTAAATCGGATTTTTGCTAAAAAGAGACTTCATTGAAACGAAAAATGTGATAAAAGCAGAAAGTGTTGTCCCTGATTAGCCTGTGTGAACTGCACAGGCTAATCTTGGACAACACTTTACGCACTTGCAATATTCCCAGTGTACTCAGGACCAACTCATATATAACAGGAGGATGAGATTGCTGCAGGCACGGACGGAACCTTCAAGCAGCACCGTCTTTTCACGTGTCCACCGAAGAAAGGGTTCTTCGTTCCTCTCTACAAGTGTCGCAAAGATAAACGCTTCTTTGACGACCGAGCCAATCAGAATCCTTCGGACAGGAGCTTGTACTTTGGTAGCAATGAGACTCCAGATTTGGAGGGATCCGTTTCCCCACCAAGTTCTCTGCATGACGTGGCCTCGTTCTGTGGGAAGGGGAAGGGCATACAGGGGCACCACAACTCGTGTTACATGGACGCCACCTTGTTGGCCATGTTTTATTTCACAACTGTGTTTGACACTATTTTGCATCGTCCAAAAAATGCTCAAGATATCCCTGAATATGGTGAAGTGCAACAGGTGTTAAAGGAAGGAATTGTAAATCCACTTCGAAAGTAAGTTGTGATGTGTTTTTTATTTAAGAGAACAAAATAATGTACTTTGGTGGGGTATATTCTTATAACAATCTAGTATAAGCGACCTCTTTTTTTACAGTCAAAGTTGGGAAAAACATGTCAAGTGATAAAAAAAAACCTAATGAAATGTTTTCAAACTCAAAAATTGCACTGTTTTTTTTCAGCATTTTGGTTTGGGGAAAACCATGTTGTTTCGACTAAAATTGGGGATTTTAAAATCCTCGTACATTATGCAATTTTGTTGTAACTTAAGACAAATGTCAATTGTACGTAGACGATTTGTTGCTTGTAACATCTGTCTCCCAACCTCAAAGGTTAAGGTCTAACTTAAAGGTTAATGTTTTATTTTGCGATAAAAAAGCTTTTTTAGCCTATAGCTTCATAATTCATCATGCTATTTCAAAATAATTTACCACAAGTGTTCACCACGTGGTGACTGCATATCATATACAGTACACAAATTGTCTCCTTACCTGAAAGGTAAAGGTAAGGCTTAAAAATAAAAAGCCATACAACTGCTTGTCTGAACTGTAACTTCATTATTCATCATGCATTTTTTAAATAATTTTCCACAAATGTTTACCACCAGTATGTGAAAAATGTGTGTCACCTCTTTCGCAAAGGTCATGTCACACTAATAAAGGCTAAATGTCAAATATGTGCATAGCTGCGGGTGGTTAAAAAATAAAAAGCATTATTTGCAAAGGGCTTGACATGTTTATAAAAGTGATCAAGTGTTTTCATCTTGTTAGTAGAAATACAAAACTTATATTCTGATGAATTAAAGTTAATGTTGTTTTGAATTCATAATTTTAATTGTGAATGGCATAGACTTGTATTAAATAAATGTTTAACCTGGTTTAGTTTATTTACAAGTAAATTGTTAGTGCTATCATAACAAGTTGACTGTTCTGTACTGTCCTACATGTTTGATTCTGTATTTATTTTCAAGTCTTTATCAAAAGCATTGACTTTTGAAATTTAACTTCTTCAATTAATCTCAAATTGATATTTTTAGTTTGTAGTATCCCTTTTACTGCTTTCATTAAGATATTACAAGTATACTAAAATATTAAGGATTTAAGCTTTTATTGAAATGTATATGTATGCTTATTTTTTGTTATTTATCAGATATTGACAGCTGTCTTGCTAAAGTGCATCCCTCTGTAATCAATGTAATACTATATATCTCTTAAAACTCTTTCATTTATATAAAGTTTCATCAATTAAAGCATTCATTGTAGTCAACCAAGGAAGTTAAATTTTAGTTAAATTTACACCAATTTATTTTAGCTTGTTTTACTAAAATTCACTTGACACAATTCTTTATTACAGTCCATTTATTGGGTAAAACCAGTTACTTGATATCTTAAGAGAAGATTTTACAAAAGCTCACAGATAGGGGATAAATTGAAATTAGATGAATATAAAGGGGAGTAATTGTATCCAGTTTTCCCCCCAACACTAACTAAATTGCAGCCATTTAAATCTTCTGATGTGATTATCAAGAAGTCGGAAGTGAAAATGAATTGTTTAATGTAACATATTTTCTTTCACTGAACAAACTTTTATAGCAAATATTATAGCAAACCTTAATTTTATCATTTGATTAGAATCCTGAAGTACTCAAGACATAAGTCAGTTTGATGGCCTGGAAGTTTCAACTTTGCCTTACCAACATTCATGAAAGCTTTCGGTAATTCTTGTTTATTGGACGAAAAATCATGGGCCACTATGTCTGAGAGTTTTATATTTTAGCCGTGCACCGGGAAAATGAGGCTTAACATATGTGCCTAAAGTATCATCCTAGATTAGCCCTTGCAGTTTCGGGAATTATTCGTATAAAGGAAGTCTCTTCTTAACGCAAATCAAGCCTACGCAGAAAGTTTTGTCCCAGATTGCATACTGCACAGGCTAATTAATAGTAATTTGGGACCATTTTTTAGGCACATGCATTAAGTCTGTTTTTCTCAGGACGCGTCTCATTTGTTTTCTCCATATCCATCAGGCACCATTATGTGCGAGCTGACAAGGTGATGAAGTTGCGACGTCTGTTGGACAAAGTAGGGAAAATACCAGGAATGATGAGTGAAGAGAAAGGTATCCATGGTTACATGCTTTATTGCTAAAAACGATATTAAAGTGTTTAATTATCAAAGGGATATATATATATATTTATTTATCACCAATTGTGTGAGCAGACACATAAGAACTTAAAGTTAACCCTTTCCCACTCAGAAGCAAAGTGAAAATACCAATGGAAGACGGCATGTATAAAACATACATAGGAATTCTGCTGGTATCAACTATTGAATAACAAAGGAAATTAAGACTTTTTATGTCCCCACCACTATAGTGCGGGACATATTGTTTTTGCCCTGTCTGTTGGTTTGTGTGTTTGTTTGTTTGTTTGCCCCAACTTTAATATTTGATATAACTTTTGAAGTATTGAAGATAGCAACTTGATATTTGGCATGCATGTGTATCTCATTTAGCTGAACATTTTGAGTGGTGAAAGGTCAAGGTCATCCTTCAAGGTCAAAGGTCAAATATATAGCTTCAAAGCAGAGCAAAAGGGGAAATAGTGTTTCTGACAAACACATATCTTGTTGTAGATGAATGCTGATGCAGATTACTTGGTACATTGTGTCCTTTTTGTGTAATAATGTATCCACATATGCCAAATTAAACATTTATGGGCTGTTTTTTAAGTTGCTATACAATATTTTGCAAATTAAATCAGATTTACTAGCCCTCCATTGGTTTCACAGTCGAGCACTATAGGTTTACCATCGGTCAGTCCTTCTGTCTGTCTGAATCTGAATTCTGCATTAGCTCAGAAAGTAAAATAAGGACATATATGTCAAACTGTTTGGTTGCGATGGTTATAGGAATAAGTAAAAACTGTTTGAGTAATCTGCTTGCCAAGATATCTCAAACATTTAGGTTCATACAACTCAGAATGTGCACAGAGGTCTTCAGACCAAATTTGTGGTTGCTGCAAATATGATTGAAAACTAAAATCTGGACCTTTTCCCCCATAAGAAGAAAAGTAAAAATGGCTTTTCCAACCAGCATAAAACCAGAACAGCCTGTGAGTAACTGGCAGTCTGTTCAGGTTTTATGCTGTTTGCTGCTCATCAGTATCTAAGGGTTGGAAATGAAGCTTTCATAACTAAAATTTAGTAAGAAAGGTATTTAATGAAGTTTATTTTTCTATGGGACTACAAATATGTCAAAATACGTTACAGTAGTATATCTAAGTGGTAAAGGGATAACTAAAAATTTCTTAAGCAAGGATCATAAAAAGGTTCTTAGATCCTGTGTTTACTCTGACAACTTTTACATGAAAGGGGACATCTGTTTTGTCTTCGAGAAAGCTCTTGTTTTTCCTTTGTTTATAAAATGATTGTGTTCTCAGCTATTTCTCAGGGTTGGCTACACTAGGAGAAACAAACTTTATTTATTTGCAGGCCTAGTTGAATTTAAATTGTCTGTTTGCATACCAGATTTTGCAATCACTTCTTGTGGAATTATTGCGAAGTTTCCTTGTCAACTAATTTAATTGTGAAACAGAATGTTGGAAAACATCATATGCTACTGTTGATTCATTAAATTTACATTTCTAAATATAATATGTCCATGAGGAAATTTAAGTTTGATATTTTATTGTATTGTATTGTATTGGACTTTGTACCATTTTTTTAATAGTCATGTCATACATAATTTAGGTACACATGTCCAACATCTTAAATATAAGGCAACTTTGACTCTGATTATAAACTGGTATTTGTAAACAGAGTTTGGTGGCTTAAATGACGTAATGGTCCCTGAAAACATGTTTTTAAAAAGATTTACAAAAAACATTGAGATATTAAAATAATTTGATAAACGTTTACAACATTGTGAAATTAATCAATAAGACATTTAACACTTAAAATAAAGGAATTATTGTTGGAACAAACGACTATGATCATAAAACGCTGGCTAAGTTTGCCTTTTTTTACTTTAATCATGCTCTCATGGCTTCTTAATTCAACAGAAATTTCCCCCAAAACACTGATAAACATTTACAAATTTAATCATTATGTCCTTTTCTTTCAAATGCGTACATTAGCTTGATGCTCTGATTTATGTAATCTCCTTGTCACTGTTAACTGGATTTAGCATAAATAACTTTTTTTTTGGCTTTTAAATTTGGTTAGGGTAAACATGCATCATCTTGCAACATTTGGTATCACTGTGTCTATTACAGGTATTTAATTCAAATTTTACACATGTGTTTGGGGTCGTTGCCTTTGGTCACTGACTTAGCTCCATTTCTCTGACCAGCAATTTAGCTTAATAATGCCCCTTTTTGTAGTTAGACATTTGTCACAGCTTCTGTTACTGTTTTTCAATTGAAACTGCAAATGTGTTTGGGTCATGGTGTGAGGTCACTTACAAAGTTCCATGACTATGATCTGCAGTGTAGCAGAAATATGCCCCTTTTTATACTAAAAAAAATGGATTAATTTTTGAATGCATTTACTCCATATCTATATTATTCACTATAGATTTTGAAATAAAACCTTACATATGTATAGATTGTCTTTTTTAACATTTAGTAATTCTCTGTAAAGTCCAATTAAAGTTTCTATGCAAGTTGAAGATCAAATTGAAGTTTGCATGCAAGAAGTGTAAATATTATAGAGTCAATCGAAACTTCACAAATATTTTATGGATCATCATGGAAGTTCATTTTTCAAGGCCAATAATTCCTACCTTCAAATGAGCAGAATTATACCCCTTAATATTCTTAGAAATTTCCCGTTTGCATGTAACACAAAATTCCATGTCTCCACTGCTACTAAGCTATTGATAACACTTTAGTCGTTACATATATGTTCAGGGTCATTATAAACAGTCACAAACCAAGACCTACGGGTATAACTGATAAAAGTTTGCATGCAGCAAGTACATATTTCTGTTACTACTACTTATTAAATGGAAACTACTCCCATTTCTTCTGTTTCACCATGCAATGTCTCACAGAACAAGGTCTATAGCTCTGACCTGCCATTTAGCAGAATTATGCCCATCATTGTACTCTTTTACCTTAAAAATTCAGCTTAACATTTGTGTGCAACAACTCCTATATCTAGCTTACAAGCAAACCTTGCATAGGTTTTATTTGGGTCCAGTTGGGTCAAGGTCAAAGTCACTGTGGGTAAAAATAGATAAAATGTGTGTGCTCAATAACTGCAGTTAGGATTGAGATATTATGCTGAAATATGGAGGTATTGTGGTGTCATTTTGTTTGTAGGTAGCTTACATGCAGACCTAAGTAGGGCTTGCATTTAGGGCCAGTTGGGTCATTGAAACAAATGGTTTCCAATCAATGTTTTGAGTTTGAATTTAGGTATTGTGCTGTAATTTTGTTTGAAGGTACTAAGCTTAAATTCAAAGTTTAATTAAATTCAACTAAATTATTTAGTAAACAGTTAAAATTATATTTTCTTGGCATTTTCACATTTCTCGTTTTAATTGATAATTTTTCAGCTTTTAGTTGACATAAACTATATAACAACCACAGATATGCAATTTCAATCATGAGCTTCTCTCTTGCACAATGGGCCTTAATGCATGTGCGTTAAGTGTTGTCCAAGATTAGTCTGTGCCATCCCACACAGACTACCAGGAACAACACTTTCCACTTGTATATTATTAGTCTGTGCCATCCCACACAGACTATCAGGAACAACACTTTCCACTTGTATATTATTTGTCTGTGCCATCCCACACAGACTATCAGGAACAACACTTTCCACTTGTATATTATAAGTCTGTGCCATCCCACACAGACTATCAGGAACAACACTTTCCACTTGTATATTATTTGTCTGTGCCATCCCACACAGACTATCAGGAACAACACTTTCCACTTGTATATTATTAGTCTGTGCCATCCCACACAGACTATCAGGAACAACACTTTCCACTTGTATATTATTTGTCTGTGCCATCCCACACAGACTATCAGGAACAACACTTTCCACTTGTATATTATTTGTCTGTGTCATCCCACACAGACTATCAGGAACAACACTTTCCACTTGTATATTATTTGTCTGTGCCATCCCACACAGACTATCAGGAACAACACTTTCCACTTGTATATTATTTGTCTGTGCCATCCCACACAGACTATCAGGAACAACACTTTCCACTTGTATATTATTTGTCTGTGCCATCCCACACATACTATCAGGAACAACACTTTCCACTTGTATATTATTTGTCTGTGCCATCCCACACAGACTATCAGGAACAACACTTTCCACTTGTATATTATTTGCCTGTGCCATCCCACACAGACTATCAGGAACAACACTTTCCACTTGTATATTATTTGTCTGTGCCATCCCACACAGACTATCAGGAACAACACTTTCCACTTGTATATTATTTGTCTGTGTCATCCCACACAGACTATCAGGAACAACACTTTCCACTTGTATATTATTAATCTGTGCCATCCCACACAGACTATCAGGAACAACACTTTCCACTTGTATATTATTAATCTGTGCCATCCCACACAGACTATCAGGAACAACACTTTCCACTTGTATATTATTTGGCTGTGCCATCCCACACAGACTATCAGGAACAACACTTTCCACTTGTATATTATTTGGCTGTGCCATCCCACACAGACTATCAGGAACAACACTTTCCACTTGTATATTATTTGTCTGTGCCATCCCACACAGACTATCAGGAACAACACTTTCCACTTGTATATTATTTGTCTGTGCCATCCCACACAGACTATCAGGAACAACACTTTCCACTTGTATATTATTTGTCTGTGCCATCCCACACAGACTATCAGGAACAACACTTTCCACTTGTATATTATTTGTCTGTGCCATCCCACACAGACTATCAGGGACAACACTTTCCACTTGTATATTATTTGTCTGTGCCATCCCACACAGACTATCAGGAACAACACTTTCCACTTGTATATTATTTGTCTGTGCCATCCCACACAGACTATCAGGAACAACACTTTCCACTTGTATATTATTTGTCTGTGCCGTCCCACACAGACTATCAGGAACAACACTTTACACTTGTATATTATTTGTCTGTGCCATCCCACACAGACTATCAGGAACAACACTTTCCACTTGTATATTATTTGTCTGTGCCATCCCACACAGACTATCAGGAACAACACTTTCCACTTGTATATTATTTGGCTGTGCCATCCCACACAGACTATCAGGAACAACACTTTCCACTTGTATATTATTTGTCTGTGCCATCTCACACAGACTATCAGGAACAACACTTTCCACTTGTATATTATTTGTCTGTGCCATCCCACACAGACTATCAGGAACAACACTTTCCACTTGTATATTATTTGTCTGTGCCATCCCACACAGACTATCAGGAACAACACTTTCCACTTGTATATTATTTGTCTGTGCCATCCCACACAGACTATCAGGAACAACACTTTCCACTTGTATATTATTTGTCTGTGCCATCCCACACAGACTATCAGGAACAACACTTTCCACTTGTATATTATTTGTCTGTGCCATCCCACACAGACTATCAGGAACAACACTTTCCACTTGTATATTATTTGTCTGTGCCATCCCACACAGACTATCAGGAACAACACTTTCCACTTGTATATTATTAATCTGTGCCATCCCACACAGACTATCAGGAACAACACTTTCCACTTGTATATTATTAATCTGTGCCATCCCACACAGACTATCAGGAACAACACTTTCCACTTGTATATTATTTGTCTGTGCCATCCCACACAGACTATCAGGAACAACACTTTCCACTTGTATATTATTTGTCTGTGCCATCCCACACAGACTATCAGGAACAACACTTTCCACTTGTATATTATTTGTCTGTTTCATCCCACACAGACTATCAGGAACAACACTTTCCACTTGTATATTATTTGTCTGTGCCATCCCACACAGACTATCAGGAACAACACTTTCCACTTGTATATTATTTGTCTGTGCCATCCCACACAGACTATCAGGAACAACACTTTCCACTTGTATATTATTTGTCTGTGCCATCCCACACAGACTATCAGGAACAACACTTTCCACTTGTATATTATTTGTCTGTGCCATCTCACACAGACTATCAGGAACAACACTTTCCACTTGTATATTATTTGTCTGTGCCATCCTACACAGACTATCAGGAACAACACTTTCCACTTGTATATTATTTGTCTGTGCCATCTCACACAGACTATCAGGAACAACACTTTCCACTTGTATATTATTTGCCTGTGCCATCCCACACAGACTATCAGGAACAACACTTTCCACTTGTATATTATTTGTCTGTGCCATCCCACACAGACTATCAGGAACAACACTTTCCACTTGTATATTATTTGTCTGTGTCATCCCACACAGACTATCAGGAACAACACTTTCCACTTGTATATTATTAATCTGTGCCATCCCACACAGACTATCAGGAACAACACTTTCCACTTGTATATTATTAATCTGTGCCATCCCACACAGACTATCAGGAACAACACTTTCCACTTGTATATTATTTGGCTGTGCCATCCCACACAGACTATCAGGAACAACACTTTCCACTTGTATATTATTTGGCTGTGCCATCCCACACAGACTATCAGGAACAACACTTTCCACTTGTATATTATTTGTCTGTGCCATCCCACACAGACTATCAGGAACAACACTTTCCACTTGTATATTATTTGTCTGTGCCATCCCACACAGACTATCAGGAACAACACTTTCCACTTGTATATTATTTGTCTGTGCCATCCCACACAGACTATCAGGAACAACACTTTCCACTTGTATATTATTTGTCTGTGCCATCCCACACAGACTATCAGGAACAACACTTTCCACTTGTATATTATTTGTCTGTGCCATCCCACACAGACTATCAGGAACAACACTTTCCACTTGTATATTATTTGTCTGTGCAATCCCACACAGACTATCAGGAACAACACTTTCCACTTGTATATTATTTGTCTGTGCCATCCCACACAGACTATCAGGAACAACACTTTACACTTGTATATTATTTGTCTGTGCCATCCCACACAGACTATCAGGAACAACACTTTCCACTTGTATATTATTTGTCTGTGCCATCCCACACAGACTATCAGGAACAACACTTTCCACTTGTATATTATTTGGCTGTGCCATCCCACACAGACTATCAGGAACAACACTTGCCACTTGTATATTATTTGTCTGTGCCATCTCACACAGACTATCAGGAACAACACTTTCCACTTGTATATTATTTGTCTGTGCCATCCCACACAGACTATCAGGAACAACACTTTCCACTTGTATATTATTTGTATGTGCCATCCCACACAGACTATCAGGAACAACACTTTCCACTTGTATATTATTTGTCTGTGCCATCCCACACAGACTATCAGGAACAACACTTTCCACTTGTATATTATTTGTCTGTGCCATTCCACACAGACTATCAGGAACAACACTTTCCACTTGTATATTATTTGTCTGTGTCATCCCACACAGACTATCAGGAACAACACTTTCCACTTGTATATTATTTGTCTGTGCCATCCCACACAGACTATCAGGAACAACACTTTCCACTTGTATATTATTAATCTGTGCCATCCCACACAGACTATCAGGAACAACACTTTCCACTTGTATATTATTAATCTGTGCCATCCCACACAGACTATCAGGAACAACACTTTCCACTTGTATATTATTTGTCTGTGCCATCCCACACAGACTATCAGGAACAACACTTTCCACTTGTATATTATTTGTCTGTGCCATCCCACACAGACTATCAGGAACAACACTTTCCACTTGTATATTATTTGTCTGTTTCATCCCACACAGACTATCAGGAACAACACTTTCCACTTGTATATTATTTGTCTGTGCCATCCCACACAGACTATCAGGAACAACACTTTCCACTTGTATATTATTTGTCTGTGCCATCCCACACAGACTATCAGGAACAACACTTTCCACTTGTATATTATTTGGCTGTGCCATCCCACACAGACTATCAGGAACAACACTTTCCACTTGTATATTATTTGGCTGTGCCATCCCACACAGACTATCAGGAACAACACTTTCCACTTGTATATTATTTGTCTGTGCCATCCCACACAGACTATCAGGAACAACACTTTCCACTTGTATATTATTTGTCTGTGCCATCCCACACAGACTATCAGGAACAACACTTTCCACTTGTATATTATTTGCCTGTGCCATCCCACACAGACTATCAGGAACAACACTTTCCACTTGTATATTATTTGTCTGTGCCATCCCACACAGACTATCAGGAACAACACTTTCCACTTGTATATTATTTGTATGTGCCATCCCACACAGACTATCAGGAACAACACTTTCCACTTGTATATTATTTGTCTGTGCCATCCCACACAGACTATCAGGAACAACACTCTTCACTTGTATATTATTTGTCTGTGCCATCCCACACAGACTATCAGGAACAACACTTTCCACTTGTATATTATTTGTCTGTGCCATCCCACACAGACTATCAGGAACAACACTTTCCACTTGTATATTATTTGTCTGTGCCATCCCACACAGACTATCAGGAACAACACTTTACACTTGTATATTATTTGTCTGTGCCATCCCACACAGACTATCAGGAACAACACTTTCCACTTGTATATTATTTGTCTGTGCCATCCCACACAGACTATCAGGAACAACACTTTCCACTTGTATATTATTTGGCTGTGCCATCCCACACAGACTATCAGGAACAACACTTTCCACTTGTATATTATTTGTCTGTGCCATCTCACACAGACTATCAGGAACAACACTTTCCACTTGTATATTATTTGTCTGTGCCATCCCACACAGACTATCAGGAACAACACTTTCCACTTGTATATTATTTGTCTGTGCCATCCCACACAGACTATCAGGAACAACACTTTCCACTTGTATATTATTTGTCTGTGCCATCCCACACAGACTATCAGGAACAACACATTACACTTGTATATTATTTGTCTGTGCCATCCCACACAGACTATCAGGAACAACACTTTACACTTGTATATTATTTGTCTGTGACATCCTACACAGACTATCAGGAACAACACTTTCCACTTGTATATTATTTGTCTGTGCCATCCCACGCAGACTATCAGGAACAACACTTTACACTTGTATATTATTTGTCTGTGCCATCCCACACAGACTATCAGGAACAACACTTTCCACTTGTATATTATTTGTCTGTGCCATCCCACACAGACTATCAGGAACAACACTTTACACTTGTATATTATTTGTCTGTGCCATCCCACACAGACTATCAGGAACAACACTTTCCACTTGTATATTATTTTGTGTGTTAAGGAAGTCTCTCCTTATAGGAAAATCCTGTTAAGGTGGAGAGTGTTGTCCCTGTTAAGTTGTGCAGACTGCAAATTCTAATCTGAATGAACACTTCACACATGCATGAAGCTCTGTTTTTTCCAGTGTTAGGCTCATATATCTTGTGATCACTTTATTAGGTGGAAGAAAAGTTGAGCGTGCTTTCTTGTTATATTTTAACCCATTTATGCCTAGCGTCTAGAAAAAAGGACTTGGCAAACAGCGTAGACCCAGATGAGATGCCGCATAATTCGGCGTCTCATCAGGGTCTGCGCTGTTTGCTTCAAGGAATATCTGTAAGAAATGTTCTAATTATAGAAATAAATATACTAGACATCCCTAATTTTGGAAATAAATTTATCTTAGAAGAATCGGTGAGTCCACTAGGCATAAATGGGTTGAGGCACTCACTCATGTGACAATGCAAGTTTATCTATATATTTCAGATCCAGAAGAATTCCTGAATTTATTATTTAATGAAATTACGCAAGCCGATCCGTTTTTAAAAATATGGTAAGAACAAGATAATGTATTTCTTAGGTCAAGTGTGAAAACTTGTGATTTTTAAAACAAAATGTTAAATAAAAAAGATACAACAGTTTCTTGCTAAACTCTTTGAGTTGTGTTCTTGATGTAAATTATGTCAGTAATATTACCATATTGGCTGTGCTATGTGAAATGGGGTTTTAATGCATGTGCGTTAAGTGTCGTCCCAGATTAGCCTGTGCAGTATGATATTTTCTGTTTAAAGAAAGTATCTTGTTAGCAAAAATCCAGTTTAGGTGGAAAGTGTTGTCCCTGATTAGCCTGTACAGACTGCACATGCTAATCTGGGGCGACACTATACGCACATGCATTAACCCTTTCAGCGCTGGAACCGAATTTTAAAAGCCTTTGCAAACGTGGCGTCTCATCTGGATCCAAACTGTTTGCTATTCTGATAGTATTCTTTGAAAAAAAATCGAAGAAAATGCTCATTTTAGAAATTCAGCAGACAACATTTTAGCAGACGACAAATATCCCAGCATGCAAAGGGTTAAACCCCCTTTCCACAGAGCAAGGCCCATATTATTTTAGCTCTAAATATTTATCATCTATTGATGTTACCCTTGATTTTGTTGTTAACAAGTTATAAGATCTATATATAAAGTCACAGGTCTTGCTATGGCTCAACATTCTGTATCCAAATTCAAGTTGAACATAGATTTTGTTTTTCAAATTGTTGATGTTTTATTGGGATCAGTGTAAAAAATATTAAAGCCAAAGTGTTTCTTTAGGCAAATTTGCAATTAAGCAGCCATTTTCTAATTTGGCCATTTGCAGAGTAAATCTCGCTAAATCTTACTTACAACATAATAATAAGCATGTGATATTTGCAATGGGAAATTGGAGTTTTATGCATGTGCGTAAAGTGTCGTCCCAGATTTACCTGTTCAATCCACACAGGCTAATCAGGGACGACTTTTTCCGCCTGAACTGGATTTTTCTAAGAAGAGACTTTCTTAAAGCCAAAAATGCCATTAAAGCGGACAGTGTGATCCCTGATTAGCAAGTGAGGAATTCACAGGCTAATCTGAGAAATACTTTATTCACATGAATCAAACCCTGTTTCACAGAGCACAACTTGTGTGTTTTTGCAGTACGGAGAACAGAATATCTGAGACTGACACCCAGCACACATACTTCTATCAGCTTATCATGGAGAAAGATGAGAGATTGGTTCTACCCACAACCCAGCAACTATTTGAGCTCTCATTTCTACAGATGGGCATCAAACTGAAAGAGGTAAATCAGAGGCATCGCTTAGGTCTAAACATCTCAGACAAAGAGCAATTTAAATGCTGCATTTGTTTCCTCTGTCATCCCAGCAGTTTTCATTTCCTGCAAATATAACCCTTCTACAAAAAAGAAGCACTGCCTGCCTTTCCCCCAAAGCAAATCAAATCAAGGAAAAGAGACTTGTTTTCCTAAGATTTTGAGTATAAGATAGGTGGGTTTCAACCATTATCTTGATTTCAAGTTACTTAATGTAATGTAGTTTTGTGTAATTTAATGTCATATAATGTTGATGTTTTGGCTTATTGAGAAAATCTGCTTATTCAATGCTTTCTTTGATTTTACACCTAGTGTCGCTTAATAATGAGCCTTTTGTGTACATTGTCAGTTGTTCGTAAACAATACTCAATTCTTAACTTTTTTCTCAGTCATTCATTAAGCATATGACACTTTCGGCCTAAACTGGATTTTCGTTTAGAATGGATATCCTTTATCTAAGAACAAAGCTCAATTTCTAAACATCAGGCTAGCATTTCCCAATTTCAGATCCCTTCCTGCCTGATTATCCAGATGCCAAGGTTTGGAAAGGACTACAAGATGTACAAGAGGATATTGCCAAGTCTGGAGCTAGACATAACAGATGTCCTGGAAAATTGTAGGTGTTTGTTTTAGGTGTTAACCCTTACCCAATCAGAAGCGAAGTGCAATAGCCATATGAAACCAGCATAAAACCAAAACAGCCCTCGAGTTACTGTTAGTCTGTCTAGTTTTTATGCTGTTTGCTTCTAATCAGTACCTGAGGGTTGGAATTAAAGCTTTAAATGCATTGAATCTATTAAAAAAGTGTTCATTTGTAAGGACTACTACCACTTCAAAATGATTGGTAAAGGTTTAAATTGCTAAAAAATTTGACGGCAAGCTTAGCTTACAGAGAGTTAACTTTAGACATTGATTAAATTTAAACTACAAGGAGCATACTTATCAATTATGTTTTAATAATTGTATTATTCCAACTTCTTCATAATTAACATGAATTGTTCAATTTAGTTTGCGATATTAACCCTTTCCCACTCAGAAGCAAATTGAAAATTGCTATGTGCAAACAGCATAAAACCAGAACAGCCTGCAAGTAACTCGCAGCCTGTTCAGGTTTTATGCTGTTTACTGCTAACAAGTATTAAGGGTTGAAAATGAAGCCTTTAAAATTTGCATCTAGTAAGAAAGGTCTATAATTATCCCCACCCTCCAGATTGGAATTGGGGGATTATGTGGTTATCTCCTTCGTCTGTCTGTCCGTGCAGGCCACTATCTCCTCCTACACTATTAGCACTAGAGCCTTGAAACTTCAACACATGGTAGCTATGAGCATATGTGCAACAGTGCACTATTTGGAATTTTGATCTGACCCCTTGGTAAAAAGCTGTGGTGCGGGGATACCTGTTGGCCGCGGTCGCGCCATTTCTAGTTAAAAATTTAACTTTCTAAGGGACTACAAATACATAAAAACACGTATCAAAGGGGTAAAGGGTTAACTTGATAAAAGAAATTACAGCCTTTAGCTGACCTGGAGGTTAAAGTTTTGAGCAAAACAACCCCCATATTTTGCATCGAATGTCTTTAAAATACTCTGCATCCCTATCAGACAGTGATGACATTCATTCGCAGCCATACCATTTATCCTCAACATGATATTGGTTGTTATGCCCCCCTTCGAAGAAGAGGGGGTATATTGTTTTGCTTATTTCCGTCTGTCCGTCGGTCGGTCCGTCGGTCCGTCCACCAGATGGTTTCCGGATGATAACTCAAGAACGCTTAGGCCTAGGATCATGAAACTTCATACGTAGATTGATCATGACTGGCAGATGACCCCTTTTAATTTTCAGGTCACTAGGTCAAAGGTCAAGGTCACAAGTGACTCGAAATAGTAAAATGGTTTCAGGATGATAACTCAAGAATGCTTACGCCTAGGACCATGAAACTTCATAGGTACATTGATCATGACTGGCAGATGACCCCTATTGATTTTCAGGTCACTAGGTCAAAGGTCAAGGCACAGTGACTCTAAACAGTAAAATGGTTTCATGAAGATAACTCAAGAATGCTTAGGCCTAGGATGATGAAACTTCATAGGTACATTGATCATGACTGGCAGATGACCCCTATGGATTTTCAGGTCATTAGGTCAAAGGTAAAGGTCACAGTGAAATGGTTTCCGGATGATAACTCAAAAATGATTACGCCTAGGATCATGAAACTTTATAGGAACATTGATCATGACTGGCAGATGACCCCTAATGATTTTCAGGTCACTAGGTTAAAGGTCAAGGTCACAGTGACTCGAAATAGTAAAATGGTTTCCGGATGATAACTCAAGAATGCTTAAGCATAGGATCATGAAACTTCATAGATACATTGATTATCACTGGCAGATTATCCCTATTAATTTTCAGGTCACTAGGTCAAATGTCAAGGTCACAGTGACTCGAAACAGTAAAATGGTTGCCTGATGATAACTCAAAAATAATTAGGCCTAGGATCATGAAACTTCATAGGTACATTGATCATGACTGGCAGATGACACCTATTGATTTTTAAGTTACTAGGTCAAAGGTCAAGGTCAGTGACAAAAAACTTATTCACACAATGGCTGCCAGTACAACTGACAGCCCATATGGGGGGCATGCATGTTTTACAAACAGCCCTTGTTTTTATTCACCCAAACAAGAAGGAAATCATTGCTTTTAGGATTAACTTCTCCGGTTCTGAACTTCTAAATTCATTAATGTGTTGAAGAAAGAAATTTGCTCAAATGTTGATTTCAATAAGACATGGTTTTGTGAACAATAATCAGATGGCTAACTTCATGGCAGAAGAGTAAATTGTTAGAGTGAATGTCAAAATAGAGCACATTATTTAAATGATAATATATCTTTATTTAATCTGAGATTTCTCTGGTAGAGACCTCCTGTATTGTCAAAGTTTGCCATCTTTGTAAATGCGTTCATGTGGTCTTACTCGCATCATGCCAAAATGGGTCTTATGCCACATGCCTTAGGTCATATGCAATCAGCGAAGCTCCAGTCCAGCCTGTGCAGTTGTTTTCTAAATTGTGCATGTCTGTCTTAAAATAATGATATGTTTCAAGACTCATTAGCAAAGCGGGTAGCTTCAGATCAGACTGCGGGAATGCACAGGCTGGTCTGTAGCTACGCTGGCCTCATATGTCATAAGACCCATTTTCGCATGACATGGCTGATAAGATCACATTCAGTAAAAGCTTGATTTATAATTGATGTCCATTTCAGCACCACGAGAGTGTATCATCTGTGGCGAGCTGGCAGCGTTTGAGTGCAAGGAGTGCTACCAAGTGCATGGTGCTGGTCTCAATACAATAGCATTTTGTGACGGGTGTAAACAAACTGTGAGTACCAGAGCTTAGATAGTGATGATTATGCTTACTAACCTATTGCTTACTAACCTATGTTCTAGAATCTTCTTATTGTTCGGCTACCAGTAAATAAATCAATAGTCTATAGCTTACTCTTGGAACATACAGTTGTTGCGTTCAGTTTTTTTTTCCTGACGTTTATTGACAATGAACAACAATTTAGAGCAGTGTTCGACACTAACGACCGGAAGTCCAAGACTCCTAGAAATGAGACCGGGACTCCTTGTTTTTTGTGTCAAGGAAGTCCGTGAGACTCCTTCAAAAGCGTCTTTGAATAAAAATTCCTTTGATTTACTTATTCGTTACTCGTGAACGGAATGTTGAAAATTATGCCAGTCATCATTCCGCTTTATTACATTGATAAAAACAAAACAATCTGAATTTATTTAATTTGGTTCCCTGTCACTGTGGTTGTATTTAACTATTGGGTAAATCAATGATCCCAATAATCAACCTGATTGTGGCGTTTTTATGCCCCCGGATCGAATGATCGGGGGTATATTGTTTTTGGCCTGTCTGTCACTCTGTCATTCTGTCCCAAACCTTGGTCATTACTTTTGCATTATTGAAGATAGCAACTTGATATTTGGCATGCATGTGCATCTCATTGAGCTGCACATTTTGAGTGGTGAAAGGTCAAAATCATCCTCAAGGTCAAAGGTCAAATATATGGCTTCAAAGCGACATTGTGTTTCTCACAGACACATCTCTTGTTTTTTCCTCATATATTCTTGCTTAAATAAACTAGCTTTTGCCCAACAATCTTATCACTATAAAAATGACCACAATGCCGGACTTTGCAACGTTTATGGCCCCAAAGCACTGAATATGGAAACGGCATTGAATCAGTTGTGCGTGAATAATAATGTGTCACTATCAATCGATAATTTCAGTGGTTTATTGCAAATTGTTGGTTTTGTTATACTTACCACAGCAGTCCATCTTTATGGTGTACTCCACAATAAAATCATGGCCAATTATTTGAGAGACTGATGATGGCAACTGAGTGTAATCCTTGAGGAAATTGTGCTTTTCATGCTTAATATTGTCAAAACATTTTTACACGTACAGCGGTTTATTAGCATACAGTTATAATTAGAACAACCATTATTAACACTCATGTCTGAACTTGGAATAAATGTAATTGAAATTGGAATAATGTTTTACAAAAATGCAACTCTCCGAAAGCGACTTCTTATTATGCCCCTGGTTGACAGGCATATAGCAGTCACACTGTCAGAACATCTGTCCTGCATTCTGTTTCATTGAGTTTCAATGTGCAGTAGGGGGCATTGTGTTTCACAAACACAGATCTTGTTTTGTTGTGTATTAGGTAGTTTAACAACATTGTTTTGTGCTTGCTCTACAATAAAATCGATCAGTATGTCTTGATTGTGTATGCATATGTAAATACATTTCAACACCGTTATTTTGAAGTTGTCGGGACCTTAAAAAACTTCGGATTAACGATTATTCGAAATAAACATTTGACAGAAGACTTCTTTGACTCTGTACAAATAAAACGTTGTGGAATTCGCATGGTTCGATTACGCGCTAATATAAATAATGGTTTTACTTAAAAACGTAAACTAGTCAGATAGTAATAGATTTCTATTTGTAACAAACGGAGGAATAAAACGATTCGTTTTCTTCTTCTTTTTATTTTTCTCTAATTACAGAACATTTAAATATCATGAACAGGCACACATTATAATACATGTAAATACATATGAGTACATTTTCGGAAATAAATTAACTTTTTTTTAATAAGACGCGATGTCTCTCTGAACATCGGCGTTAGCAGCACTAAACTGGACGCATGTAACATATTTCTCCAATTTGTCAAGGGCATTCAACAATTCACTTCCACCCGTGTTTTGCTCGCAGAACTGCCTTACGTCGTTGATGCGGTCACACATTGATTGGATATCATGTTCATTCTTGTGTTGTCGGCCTCGTCGTAGTCACTGGATTCATCATTTAAGTACTGCGTCCGCTGATTGCTGGCCGATTAAGTCGCAGACGACAAAGGTGTAATTATCGGTTTTTGACGTGCAAAGAGCTGGGGACAAAGGTGTGAAATTACGCTCAGTGTTTTGCAGTTTTTACTTCAGATTAAAGATTGATAATTAGGTGCGAATTATAGTGTTGGGACCGACAGAATCACTTCGAATTAACGATTTCTTCGGTTTAACGAAGTTCGGATTAACAATGAAATTTAACATTTAACAAAGAAGAAAGAAATTTCGGTGTTCGAAATAACGGTGTTGAAGTGTATAAGGTGCTAGTTGTAATTTAAACTTAAACATTAATATAACAATATATTTTCAAGACCATCTAAAGAATGGTACAATCCGATGAAAAAGCTTCTGTTTATTTGCCAGAGTCATCGTCACAAGCTGCGGGTGAATCACAAGTGTCGTATGATCAACACTCCACAGTGGTATCGCGAGCAGTACATAGCCCACAAAACACAGCAAAAACGTCAGCCAATCCAGCGAGAGAAGATGGAACTATTTGCAGTAATCTGTATTCAGACTAGTCATTATGTTTCCTTCGTCAAGACTGGGAGTGGAAAGAAGGCAAAGTGGATTTTTTTCGATTCAATGGCGGATAGAAGAGGTGTGTTTTTGGTTTGCGTTCTGTTAATGGATTATTATGTGTCCTAGATAACAGAATATGGTCTGTGATAGAATTTATCTATTTGGTTTTACAGATACATGTACCTTTAATGAGTTCTGAACATTAAGGCATAGTGTCTTAGTTATAGGATAAAAATAACAATTAAAAAGCCTGATTTCATTTAAGATTAAGATAACAATCAGTCTTAAACAATAAACAAGTTGGATTTCATTGTGTGAAGAATTGAACAAAAATGAGAACCATGTGATAACCTTTTTAACCCTTTCCCACTTAGAGGCAAAGTGAAAATGGCTATGTGCAAACAGCATAAAACCAGAACAGCCTGCGAGTAACTCGCAGTCTGTTCAGGTTTTATGCTGTTTGTTGCTCATCAGTATCTAAGGGTTGGAAATGAAGCCTTTAAAATTTGAATCTAGTAAGAGGAGGTCTTAAACTAAATACAACTTTCTAAGGGACTACAAATGTATGAAAATGCGTATCTAAGTAGTAAAGGGTTTAAAAAATCATTTTTGTCCTGATTTGCAGGAGAGCAAAGCGGCTACAATATCCCAGAAGTGCAAGAGTGTTGTGAAATCCCTCTGTGGCTCTCAGATGAACACTTCTCTGATATTATGAAAAATCCTGACGATAAAAACCTTCCGGAACATATCAGACGGCTTATTTGTGACGCATACATCTGCATGTACCAAAGTCCCACTGTGATGAAATTTAATTGAACCCAAATTGAGGACATTTGAAGTGAACGTACATGCACAAACTTGTAAATGAACGTCATAAAAAACAGAGTTTGTGGCAACAAGCTTAGCATGCTTCCAGTATTTGTGTTGCTTTTCTGGCACTTGAATGTTTTGAAATTGACAATGGTTAGTCTACTATTTATATCTATCAGGGAAATTAAGTGAGGAAAGTGAGTCCATGGTTATAGGACTTGTTTAACGTTATATTTGCACCCTTTGAGGAAACTAAGGTATAGTGATTTGAAACTATCCATTTGTCATTAGGCCAGATTGACCTACAATAATTCTGACTACACGTAGTATGATGGTTACTTGGGAGGAAAGATTCCTGTGGATTTTTAGGTTATTAAGTTGAATGTCAAGGTCACTGAGGCTTGTAGCAGAAATTTGTTTTCCAAAATATCTTTAAAATGCTTTGTCCTATGATCATGCAAATTAGTATTGTGGAAAGGAAGACTCATCAAGTTAAAGGTTAAAGGTCAAGGTCACCTGCAGTCGGTCTCCACACACTTGTTATAGAATGCTTTTACCTATGACCCTTGAAATCACTTCTATAGAAATACGGATGCCTATTGATTATGGTGTTCATCTGTCAAAGATCAAAATCACATTTGCTTGTGAAATTGCTTCACCACAACATCTGAAGAATTTTTATGATCATATAAATGAGTATGGAGGTCAGTCTTGACAAACAGTGACTCCTAATGATTTTCGAAGTACGATGTGAAAGGTCAAGATCACAGGGACACCTTTGCCTCCAGTTGGTTTGGGTCATACATGATATACAAAGTCTTTTGTTCACATTTAAGATGCATAAATCTGTGATAACTAAAGTCTTCTCTTGTTTTGTTAATCTTAACATCATAAGTTACTGTATTAATATCATAGCTAAATTATATTTCAAGCATTTGTATTCCTTTTTTATAACTTTTTGTTTACACAAGATGCACAGTTAAGTATTTACTCTTGTGATAACACTCATGCTTGTAACCTGTAGCATAATTTTAGACATGTAAATTTAATTGTGGAAGGTACTCCTTTCTTTGTGACGCTTAAGGAATATTTAACAAATTTTAAGGTTGTGTGAAACAAAAACATATGGTGTAAAATTCACTGATATTCATTAGTATGTATATCACAATTAAATTTGTAGCATTTCCAATACTCTTTTTGATCAAAAGGATACTATGTCTGGTTTGTTCGACGTTGCTTTGCAATAGTTTAGTGTTAATTTTGAATTTTTAGCTCACCTGAGCACAACGTGCTCATGGTGAGCTTTTGTGATAGCTTTTTGTTCGTTGTGCGGCGTCAATATTTGCCTTGTTAACTCTCTAGAGGCCACATATATTGTCCAATCTTCATGAAATTTGGTCAGAAGATTGGTTTCAATGATATCTTGGATGAGTTCGAAAATGGTTACGTTTGCTTGAAAAATATAGCTGCCAAGGGGCAGGGCATTTTTCCTTATATGGCTATATATGGCTATAGTAAAATCTTGTTAACACTCTAGAGGCCACAGTTATTGTCTGATCTTCATAAAACTTGGTCAGAAGATTCATCCCAATAATATCTTGGACGAGTTCGAAAATGATGCCGGTTGGATGAAAAACATGGCCGCCATGGGGCGGGGCATTTTTCCTAATATGGCTATAGTAAAACCTTGTTAACACTCTAGAGGCCACATTTATTTTCCGATCTTCATGAAACTTGCTCAGAAGATTTGTCCCACTGATATCTTGGATGAGTTCAAAAATGGTAACCTATGCTTGAAAAACATGGCTGCAAAGGGGCGGGGCATTTTTCCTTATATGGCTTTATTTGGCTATAGTAAAATCTTGTTAACACTCTAGAGGCCACATTTATTGTCCAATCTTCATGAAACTTAATCAGAAGATTTGTTATTTGGTCAGAAGATTGGTCTCAATGATATCTTGGATGAGTTCGAAAATAATTATGTTTGCTTGAAAAAAATGGCTTCCAAGGGGCGGGGCATTTTTCCTTATATGGCTATAGTAAAATCTTGTTAACACACTAGAGGCCACATTTACTGTCCGATCTTCATGAAACTTGGTCAGAAGATTCATCCTGATAATATCTTGGAAGAGTTAAAAAATGATGCCTGTTGGTTGAAAAACATGGCTGCCAGGGGGTGGGGCATTTTTCCTTATATGGCTATAGTAAAACCTTGTTAACACTCTAGAGGCCACATTTATTTTCCGATCTTCGTGAAGATTTGTCCCAATTATATCTTGTTATCTCAGGTGAGCGACTTTGGGACTTTCAGGCCCTCTTGTTTTTTTATTGCGCTCAGTTTCAGAGAAAACCTGAGCTATTGTCTTAGCCAGCTTGTTGTGTCGTTCGCTGGCGTCTTTCTAAAACCTTAACATTGGCTCTAAAATCAAAGTGCTTCCACCTACAACTTTGAAACTTCATATGTAGATGCACCTTGATGAGTTCTACACACCACACCCATTTTTGGGTCAAAGGTTAAGGTCTCAATGACCTCTGAAAGAAAAAATCTGACAAGCTTTCTCAGCCGAGCGCGGCACCCGTTATGCGGTGCTCTAGTTTTCTTGAACATAATGATTAGATTGTTTTGCAGGCACTGTGCATATTTTGTAGGTAAAATACTCACAAGTAATGCTATAGAAAAAGTGTCACAAATTTAGTCTGCATACCATCACAGAATTATATCTCGGAACTCCTTGAAATAAAACCGCAACCAAACATATTGTTAGGAGTCAGCATTTGTTTTTGAAAGTAAAGCAAACTTTAAAAAAATCCAATAATTCACAGAGCCTTTAATTGTTTGATTTCTAAATCTAAGAGTATATTGGTATGCTAATCTAAGTCTGTAATGTACTATTCTCATCTGATTTCAAACTTCATGAAATTGTTATCAGCCAAGTTCAAACATCTGACAGAACCTCTTTGGTAAAATATGGCGCTCTTGTCTTTTTAGCTCACCTGAAAACAATGTGCTGATGGGGAGCTTTTGTGATTACCTTTTATCAGTCATAGTGGGTTGTCAACATTTGCATTGTGAACTCTTTAGAGGCCATATTAATTGCAAATCTTCTTAAAATGAGGTTAGAACATCCCAATAATATCTGAACCAATTTCTAGAATTGAGCATGTGGGGGTCAAAAACTACTGCACTTGGCAAAATTTAAAAAAGCTTTGAACACTCTTCAGAAAACTTCAGAACATATATCCCAGGCAGGGATCATATTTTTTTCGGTTTTGTCGGTCCTAGACCGATTGGGGCCATGAAAGACCGATTGAAAATCCCAAACAGTCGGTCCGATTCTGTTCGCTATTAAAATTCCCATGTCATGAAATCGATTACACAGTGTACATGCTAACACACCCTAATGACATTCTTATCTCGATAAGGTGTGATAAACCATCCGCTGCAGTCTCTAAACCGGTCAGGACCGGTTTATTGCACGTAAGACCAAGAATCAAAAACTTGTGAACAGCGGATTAAAGACGCATCCAAAAAGACGCGTCTGAATGCAAGCGCTGTAACTAAGCAAAACATGCCGATACATTTTCCACCAGCGTAATAATCCGGTAATATAATTATGAATGAAAGTCGCGGATTTGGTCGACAGAACAGCCGAACGTTATTTTTATGGGTGGAACTTCACATAAAATAGTACACAAGAAAAATAAAATAAATTGAATAAATCTTTAGTAAAACCGTGTAAGAAACGAAATAATTCGTGTACTTTATACTTTGTTGTTGAATAACTCACGACCGGAAAATTAGATGCGTGGTTTCAAATGCTTCGCTCTCGTGATTAAATCCCTACGCATCTAAACTATCGGCCGTGGGTTATTTGACAACAAATTATTTCTTAATTATTTGGTTTGTTGCTGTCAGTAGCCAACCTACGCACAGACATTTGTTTGGTTCAGTGCATGTTTGTAAGCTATTATCGAGTCGACAACAATTTAAAACATCGGTATAGACTTACACAGATTAATAATATTGACAACGATGAAAAAAGTCTGATAAAACAGCACACGAAACAACAATGAAATACCAAATGATAAAACCAGTTGATAAAAACTCGTTCCGTTAAAAAAAATGCATAAGGAAATTTTACTTGTACATGTATTATACCACCTTTATGAATGGCAAAATCAATGGTATATATTTTAACGTAATTTGTCATGATTTCGGATATACATTTTCGGATACTTTTCCCCATTTATATCCGGACCGATTGATGTTGCGGGAAAATATGATCCCTGATCCCAGGAATATGTTTGCTGATCAGACCGAGATCAGTAGGCCATGTTAAAGAAAAATGTATGAACACTCTAGAAGCCACGTATATATTGCCTTGAAACTTAAAAAGAACATTTGTCCCAATGATATCTCAGATTAGTAAAAAACTGGGTCATGTGGGGTTAACAAACGAGTTCACTAGGTCAACTTTAAGAATAAGCTTGTGAACTCTCTGAGAAGTTTGTTTGTGCAATCATGAAACTATCTCAGTAAAACAAATTTGTTTCTCATGATTTCTTTGTTGAAGGTTATGTGCATGTAGTTGCTGTCCATTGACAAACATGTTCGCCATAAGTCAGTTTTTCTTATGCTGCTAAAGTAAACCCATTTGACAACTCTAAAAGTTACATTTTTTACACAATTATTTCTAATTAAACAAGCATCAGAAGGTATCTAAGCTGAGCGAGACAATTATTGTGGTATGTTAAAACAATAGGCTGAAGGTGTTTGGTCAGTTTACCTTCCAAATCTGTTGTGAAACCTTGTGAACATTACCTGCCAGAGGAGTTTAGATCTTTAGGGTGTAATGTGAGCACTTAGGGCTTTTTGCCCTCTTGTAAGATATCACTGCTATTTTACTTAAACAGTTTTTATTTCATTGATCTTTTACATAATTGGGTAAGCAATTGTTGTGGACATACTCACTTGGCCAAGTTTGATAATCTACCCAATCACCCTCTGTAGAGTTATGGCCCATGACTTATCTGAAATTGTTCTTATGAGCCTTTTATTTGCCCAAATGTTTTCTAGTAAGATCTTCATCAATGTTAATGAATATACAGGATTCAGCAAACTTATGAAAGTGTCTGAGGGCACAACTTGCAGTAAAAATTGGCCAATTTATGGCAGTATTTGCAGTTTATATTCTTGGTGTATGTGTGTGTTTTTGTGTTTTATCTGAAAAAATGTCCTTTAATAATGTTTTGCTATACTTTATCATTGCGCAAAAGAAAATGTAAATATATGAAGTGTCTATTTTTAAGACACTTGATAGACTTGTAAACTTATAGAGTAAAGCTTCAATCATTATAGTGTTATGTATAGTGTGTTTCTGTCATTTAATTATTTATTAACAGCTGAAAACGGAGAAATATTTTAAATATTAGTGTTGATATGTCATAAATTTGATTGAATAAAAGTAAATCTGTTTTTGTCTGTATTAATGATTGTTGCAAAGTGACCAGTGTAAATGTTAAATAGCTCAAGTAACTATTGAATTTACAATCATCAATTTTTTAGTTACTTTACTATAGTGTTATACAAGCAAGTTGAGGGCTGGGTAGCTCAGTTGGTGAGTGACAGACTACAAATCCGATACTCGCAGTTTTTTTATCCCAATGTTCAGCCTGGCATAACTTGTATGGGGATTGGTTCATTGTTGTATCCATGGTATACTTGTATGGGGATTGGTTCATTGTTGTATCCATGGTATACTTCCTGTATGGGGATTGGTTCATTGTTGTATCCATGGTATACTTACTGTATGGGGATTGGTTCATTGTTGTATCCATGGTATACTTCCTGTATGGGGATTGGTTCATTGTTGTATCCATGGTATACTTCCTGCATGGGGATTGGTTCATTGTTGTATCCATGGTATACTTCCTGTTATCACTAAATGAAATAGTTTGGGAAACGGGCTGGCATTTTTTGTTCCCATCAATATTGATTTGCGAACTTTGCAAATGAATAAACCCTTTACTGCTTAGATACTTACGTTGAAGTGTTTGTAGTCCTTTTGAAAGTTAAATTTAATTAAAGACTTGTCTTACTAGATTCAAGTTTAAAAGGCTTCATTTCCAACCGATGAGCAGCAAACAGCATAAAACCTGAACAGAGTGTGAGTTGCTCGCAAGCTGTTCTGGTTTAATGCTGTTTGCACATAGCCATTTTCACTTTACTTCTTAGTGAGAAAGGATTAAGACTTTATATATTTTCTTGCAAGTCTTTGAAGAAACAATTATTTGAGCACATAATGGTAAACTTGGCAAAGGCGAATCAGTTTAATTATTTTTTTTAACGTGATGTTTTATTGGTTGAATTTCTGTACGAAATGGATATGGAAATCTATTTACGAAAAGAATATTTGTCTTACCTTATCTTCCATGGCTATTCAAGAAGCAAAGCATATTTGAGTTATTGACAATGGGATACGGGTACTAGTGTATGAAATGTGTAAAGGGTTAATTATTTTCATGAATAATAGCACATGCTTTTAAAATACCATGCTATGTAGTATAAATTACTTTTACATACATTTCACTTTATTCTGTTGGGTGAAACCATTGTCTACAATAGGTTAACATAGATATTTACCCAATAATGCAAGTGTAAAGGTCAATGGCCTCAAGGCATAATGGTCTGCCAGTATTTATGACCATATTCTGGTTTTAAAAACGCATCTCTGTCAGCAGCTGGAGCATGTGCGTCGCGACCAAGACAAGAGTCACCCGTAGAGGATCTTCTTAGAGGGAACTTATGCGGGTGGCTCTGCTAATCCAGCTGAGTCTGCCACCCTCGAGCCGGACGTCTTCCACATTGCTGGGATTGCTGTCTTCCCCAAGATGCAACTGCTGTTTATCGTCGGGAGTTCACTGACCCGGACCTGCCAGAGGTCCCGTCTGTAGAGGGACGGGGATAGTGGGACAGCGAGATTACCAGTGTGGAGGAAATACGGGGCGGACCTGGGGCTGCTCTTCTGCTCAGAGTAGTCACTAGAACATCGAGGGGGTGGCCCTATAGAGAGACCCTGGGACGGCGGTACTCAGTACGCTCAATGTGCTGGGGAAACCGTCTCTGGGATGAAGACGACGGCCGGTGACTTGGAGTGTGGCCATAAAGGCAGAGCGGCGAGCTGCAGACCCTTGGGAGCTGCGTCCAGACAGAATTTTGTCTTTGAGATTGTCTATTGTCTACCAGTGCACATCAAGGTCTCATTGGCCACCGTGCACCGGTCTATTTGGATCTAAATTATATCTTTGGCCAATACCCGGGATAAATTTGACCTACTTTGGCTCAAAATTATTCTTTCTCCCCTGAAAGGTCACAGGGGCAGGTCGGACTATAAAGACCTCGTGAAGAGGCAGGTAGGACCTGTAAATAAACTCTGATAAACACACACTTAAAAACGCATGGCAGTCCGGTTAGAGGGGTGGTTGGTACTAAGGTATGATCAAGTGTCACCAGATAAGCTAAACAAGGTGTTATTCTGGTAAAACAGCATGATAAAATAAACTGTCTGAAAAATATTAGTAGTTAACAATGGTAAAAAAATACATACAAATTTAGACTCATGAAAAAAATTATTTGGCAACAAACGGGGAATCCCATGTCAAAGGGGCACATGAAGTTTGTCCATATTCCTTGTATTAGGTGGTTGCTGGTTTACATATTTGATTACATACAGAATAATGGTATAAAATATTATAACTAATATACTGACATTTTTGGACAATTGATTGTCAACATGATCAATTAAATACAAGAGGGCCATGATGCTACTGAATGGCTCACCTGAATCCAGGTAAACCAATAGAAAGACTTGACCTGGTGAACTAGTGTTTGTTCCCAACTGACCAAGATTTGAGACTGACCTAGATATTGTCAAGATACACCTTGTTAGCATGTTTAATGGAGACGGAGTTGTAAATGTGGCTTCAAGATTGCTAATAAGGTTACCGGTAATCTAAAACTTGGCAAAGATGTATTGAGATAAACATTCTGACTTTGTTTCATAAAGATTGAATTATAAATGTGGCTTTTAAAGTGGTAACAAGGTTTTTACAAGATGTGACTTAGTGACCTAGATTTTGGATGAACATGACCTGCATTCAAACTTGTCAAGGTATTGTTTAGATTAAGATCATTGTTCTGACCAAGTTTCATCAAGATTGAGTCATAAATGTGGCCTCTAGAGTGAAAAATATTGATTAATTTACAAAGTTTTTTAAATCATGTGACCCAGGGGTCGTATTCCAGAAACATCTTAAGTCAGTTCTTAAATATTTTCACTTATGTTCAAAATTACAATGTTATGTCTTTCTAAATAAAGACATGCATAATTTTTTGGTATTCCTCAAATAACCTTGACATAATGATGTTATTTTGATGTAATTTTCGATGCCAAACTATTGCAGTATGAAATGAAACATAAGAAAAATTCCCAATTTAAGGATAAAAATAAAATTTAACTTAAGATGCTTCTGGAATACCACCCCAGATCTACACTGGGCTAAGATAATGTAAAGATAAACTTTCTCACAAAGTGTCATGAAGATTGAATCATAAATGAGGCCTCCAGAGTGAGGAAGACATTTTTCAGAGACATTGGCAATGGATGGGCCACAACCTTCACAAGCCTGCACAGAGACATTGGCAATGGATGGGCCACAACCTTCACAAGCCTGCATCGAATATGACAAGGCAATCTCTCACATGGGCCTGTAGTCACCAAACAATTCTTAGACTTAAGTCTAAGAATAAAGAAAATTCTTTAAATTAGAATATTCAAGAATTTCTTTCATTTTGAGTCAAACGTGGTTTTAACCACCTCTATCTACATCATTATTCTCATAGAACATTTTGTGAATTACATAATTACCAATGGTAGACTATATATATTCAAACACTGAAAGCATTTTTCTTGGTTCTAAGTCTATTCTTTATTCTTAAGTCTAAGAATGGGTTGGTGAATACCAGCCCAGGAATCCCCAAGGACAGGGAAGAGAGGATGGTTTAGAAACACATGGCGATGCAACCTGGATGTGGATGCTAAGCAGATGGGCAAGACATGGGGACAACTGGAGAGATTCGCTCAGAACCAAGGCACCTTCAGGAAGCTGGTCCCACACGGGACCACAGGCGAAGATGAAATGAGAGGTTTAATAATGTTTTCATAAGATATGGCCTGGTGACTCATGGGAGTCCCAGACTCAAACTCGACCTAGATATTGTCAAGATAAATGTTCTGACCTAGATAATAAAGAGTGAATGGCCTCAAGTATGTTTATTAAATAATGACGATGTGACTGTTTTTAGAACTGCCTAACCCAGATTCTAACTTGTTTTCAATAATGTCAAGATAAACATAATGACCATGTGTCATGAATATTGAATCATGTAGATGAAAATGTGGCCTCTTAACTTTTTTCCACTCAGAGCCAAAGTGGAAAAGGCTATGTGCAAACAGCATAAAACCAGAACAGCCTGTGAGTAACTCACAGTCTGTTCAGGTTTAATGCAGTTTGCTGCTCATCAGTAAATAAGGGTTGGAAATGAAGCCTTTAAAACTTGAATTAAGTAAGAAGTCTTTAATTACATTAAACTTTCTAAAGGACTACAAATGCGTCAAAATACGTATCTAAGTGGTAATGGTTAAATGGTAATGGGCTAAAAATGAAGTTAGACAGCTCACCCAGAAAACCACAGGACTGACAACTTTAGATGAAAGGTCATATAATAAACAAATAAATAATACAATTAAGAAATTAATAAATAGGTGAGATAACAAAAACAGCATTATTTTAAACATAAAAATCAAATTTATTTAAAGTATTTACATGAGATAAAACATAGAGAATGACACAATGATTTAAGAAAACAGGACATAAAATCATACATACATTGTTCAAGCAATTGAATGGCAAAGTATCATTAATAAATGAGAGAGAAACTGTTCGTATTTACAACAGAGTAAGATTAAGAACATTATCAATGTTGATGAGTAAGAAAACAACAATTATGTATACTAAAAACATTAGTAGAACTACAACTAAAAAGTAAAGTATATCTCAGTACAGGTAAAAATCCAGAAAGAATAGTTTTGATTAAAACAATGAGTTACATACATTACATAGACAGAACAAGTCTTATCCTAAAATTTCAGATATTTACATCACATTCAACAGGAACCTATTGAGGATTGAGAGAGACACTGTTGTAGCTGATATAGACATGTAAAAGAGATATAACATTACACATACATTCCGTTTGATCAAATATTGAAAAGCAATCCACAATTATATGATCCTGTCTCTGGGAAAACCGGGCTCAACGCATTTGTGTTAAGTATCGTCAATATTTGGTCCACAGGCTAACCTGGGATAACGCTTTTAGCCCAGACTGGATTTTCATTTAGAAGAATTCCTTAAAACAAAAATAAATAAAAAATCGGAGTGTTTAACATGATTAGCCTGTGCGACTTCACACGCTAATCTAGGAGGATAGTTTGCGCACATGCATTAAACCTGGTTTTCCAACAACAGCACATATATTTCAAAAATATAAACCATGATATAAGATAAATTGGACATATATTTCATATCTGAAAATACATGTACAATATACACAAGTTTTAACACACCCATCTGTTTAAAAAAACAAAAGCCGTGACAATTTAATTATTTTAACTTTTCGCCGATATTGTGTTTTGAACACATGAATTTATAACTCAAATTATCATATCTGAAAAGACCAATCAGTCCAAGGAAATAAAATATTTTTTATTTTGTGCACAAGGTAATTTTAAGCTGGGAGTGTTATCACCTTTGCTAAGAGTATGACTTGTTTATAAAATTTAAATTCATGGTCATTTATTGCAATTGATGATGACAAATAATGAAGATTAGTCTATGTGGATTTCTTTGAAGGTATTTACTATAAGTAGCCTCTATGAGACATAAGAAAACTGGAGTACAATGTCACAGCAATGCTTTTAATGTACTTAACAAGATGTGTTTGTGAAACACAATGTCCCCCTATGTGATGTTTGACCTTGAAGGATGACCTTGACCTTGTGAAGGATGACCTTGACCTTTCACCACTCAAAATGTGCAGCTCCATGAGATACACATGCATGCCAAATATCAAGTTGCTATCTTCAATATTGCAAATGTATTCATAAAATAAGCGATTTGGGCCACATATATTTGACCTCTGACCTTGAAGGATGACCTTGACCTTGACCTTTCACCACTCAAAATGTGCAGCTCCATGAGATGCACATGCATGCCAAATATCAAGTTGCTATCTTCAATATTGCAAAAGTATTTATAAAATAAGCGATTGGGCCACATATATTTGACCTCTGACCTTGAAGGATGACCTTGACCTTGACCTTTCACCACTCAAAATGTGAAGCTCCATGAGATACACATGCATGCCAAATATCAAGTTGCTATCTTCAATATTGCAAAAGTATTCATAAAATGAGCGATTTTGGCCACATATATTTGACCTCTGACCTTGAAGGATGACATTGACCTTTCACCACTCAAAAGTGCAGCTTCATGAGATACACATGCATGCCAAATATGAAGTTGCTATCTTCAATATAGCAAAAGTTATTGCAAAATGTTAAAGTTGGCGCAAACAGACCAACAGACAACGGACCAACAGACAGACAGGGCAAAAACAATATGTCCCCCACTATTATAGTGGGGGACATAAAAAGTCTGCTATGCAAAATCAAAGGCTATACATCAAAATTGCTACAACTAAATATTAAACACTATTCTACTAGTAAAAGTTACTTAATAGAGACCTTAAATCTATTGTGAATAAATTTAGCAAACAAAATCAACAATGCCCTTTGATAACAATGCACCTGCAATGCTAATTTTATCCACACGATAAAAGAGCTCAATTATTAAAGCAACTAACACATTTAATGACACTTGTGATAATGGAATCAATATTATACAAAATGGTAAATAATCAATGAAAACAAACATAAATTAAACAACTTATAAGTATTTAAAATAATTGCTGCATTTTGTAAATCCACCTTCATTACATAAGTATTTAAAATAATTGCTGCATTTTGTAAATCCACTTTAATTACATACCTAGTAATGTTATTATTACCAATGATATTGCATAATATTATAATTAATATTGTGCAACATTAAAGTGTTGTCCATTTAAAATAAGCAATTGCAGAGAGATGTAGATAACATCTCTGGTAAAGAGCAGATACTATCAATGTACTATCAATGCAAATATTTGTTAAGATTAATATCATTGTTTGTTGAAACCAGCCCCTGATAAGAATTCTTTTAAACACAGAACTGGTATTGAGATCTATATCTATGTTACATAAAATTACATAAACATTAACATAAAAATAAAGAAACTGAAATAGTTTAATGACTATACAAAAATACATTGAACAGAATTTAGACTGCTTTTCAAAACATATGCAGGTTTAACATTTACAGTCATTTATATTTAGATTATGGCATGCAATTGATTTTTTTATTTGATAAAGAATGGAAATCGGCAAATGTAATAATAACAACTTCTAATCTCCTTTTGTTTTGGATGTTCCTCTTCAAAACCTCCTCTCCCTTCTAGGCTACCACTATTTATTTGCTTTGATCAAACCATGGATGGACATTAAGTTGAACTTAAAACAACATAATGGATTAATATCATAATCTTTTCATAATCTACCTAAATTTATGATATCTACAAAAATGTTGACTTTCTTAATCCAACTTAAAGATTTTTTACTCTTGGCTTTAGCTTTGGCATATCTGAATATCGTTCCTAAATATGGACTACCTTTTCAAACTTTTGACTATTCTCCCATAATATGGACTATCATCCCATACTACGGACTATCCTCACATAAAATGGACTATCATTCCAAACTATGGACAACCATTCCATACTGATTTACTATGGACTATCCTTCCAACCCATGAACCATCCTTTAAAACTTTGGACTATCCATTATTGCTATGGACTATCCTTCAATACTATGGACTATCCTCCCAACCTATGGACCATCCTTCCAAATTTTGGACTATACTGTCATGCTATAGACTATCCTTCTAACCTATTGACCATCCTTCCAAACTCTGGACTATACTTTCATCCTATGGACTATCATTCCATACTATGGGCTATCCTTCAAAACTATTGACAACCATTCCATACTTATTTTCTATGGACTATCCTTCTAACCTATGTACCATCCTTCCAAACTCTGAACTATCCATTCATGCTATGGACTGTCCTCCATGCTATCGACTATCCTCCCAACTTATGGACCATCTATCCAATCTATTGATTATCATTCCATAATTTAGACTATCCATGCAATCTATGGACTATCCTTCCAATCTATGGACTATCCTTCAACACTCTGGAATATCCTTCCATACTATGAACTATCCTTTCAAACTATAGACTTTTCTTCCATACTATGGACAATCCTTCCAAACCATGAACTATCCCCAACAACTAAGAAGTTTCTATGGAGTTTCTGGTCAAATTTGTTAAGGCTCATGTTCAGAATGGATTATTCTTAAGTAATGAATCATCCTATTTAACTAGATATTCCCCTTTAAGGATTTACTTTTCATGTTTACTACAATTGCCAATGGCTGATTCTCACAATTTAAAACTAAGATGTCACATTTAACACAAATTCTTGCCCAGTCAAGGACTTTATTCTCAAACTTCTTTTTGATAAATTACTAATAAAACTATTACAGGTAATTTCTTTTTAATAGAAAAAAATCAACATATCAATGAATCGTATTATACTGCAATGGCCTTGATTTTAAAGAGTTAAAATACTTGATGAAAATGTAATTTTTCTAAATTATATAAAAGAAGTGTGAGTAAGCCAGAGAGAAAAAAATCACTGATTTGATACATTGAAACTTCCTGAGGCAACATTGTTTACAAAAGGCAAAATTTGACAACAACATTCTTACTGCCAAGATGACAAAATATTGTAAGCTGTTATTCATATTGATATACTAGTTGTATCTTGCCATCACTACAACAGGTAAACATGTTTTCCTTAAAACATGTGTTAAGTACATGGTTATGTAAACTAAAAAATACATTAACAAAACACAAGTCTGTGCATCGTTCATAAATGCTTCATATCTGACAGGGCTTGTCTAACTAAATGTCTAACATGCATTTGTGTCGTATTCTGTGAAAACTGGGCTTAATGCATGTGCATAAAGTGTCGTCCCAGATTAGCCTGTGTAGTTTGCACAGGCTAATCAGGGACGACACTTTCTGCCTAAACTTCATTTTCGGTAAGGTGGGACTTTCTTGAAACTTAAAATCCCATAAAAGCGAAGTGTTGTCCCTGATTAGCCTGTGCAGACTGCACAGGCTAATCTGGGACAACACTTTACGCACATGCATTATTCCCAGTTTTCTCAGAACACGACTCATTTGATTAGTTTACAGATAGTCAAAAAGAATTCTAAACGTGTAAGTTTATAATGGACATACATGTATATGAACTGGATACCAGTGTACAAGTGATCAACATTTACACACTTTTTGCTTTATTTCACAGTCAAACAGGTAGACAAGATGGAACAGGATTCCTTCAGCTGTGGTAGCATATGGCCTTCAGCCTGTGTCATTCTTTAATCCAATTCTCCTTCACTGAAATAAAGAGAAATACTGGTTGAATAGCAAAGTATTGAAAAATAAAATCTAATGTTCAAATGTAAGGTGTTAAGTTCAGAAAAATCTAATATACATTTATTAATATGTATGCTATATTCTTAGATATAATATCTAGGAGTCTCATAACAGTGACACTAAAATTTGCATTTAAAACAAATTAATTTGATTTGCCACACAATTATCTAACACACAAAATAAGAAACATAGTTTTGTTAAGCCAATACCTCTGTGCAATTTTTTTTAACACAACAGCCAGTACAAAACACAATGGAAAAGAAAAACATTTCTGCAGATAATTATGTTACACTCATGAGAAGTGATATGATAATTAGACGATATGCAGCTACATGTACATGTAGTTATAAGGATTGAGTATGATATGCAAATAATAACAATACAATGCATGCTCATGTTGTTTGAAAGCATAGTCAATGGTAAAAGGACTCGTTCATAGATTTTTGAAATGACACAGATTCATCATTTGAAATTGATAAAATCATATGATAAACGCTTACAAATGCAAAACTATTGAATCATTCTGAATGATTCTGTTTTTTAATGTTTAATTTTGTTAATTTTCAGTTACATCAATGATAAAATGTCAGCAAATTTGTAACAGTCCAGATGGTAAAGTGGTTTGGGGAATAGCCTTTTATCCAAAGGCCACTAGTTCAAGCCCACTGAGGAAAAAGTTATTTATTTTTTTGCTTTCATAAATCATATTCTTGGCATTTCAATGCACCTCTACAAATATGCGGTTGAAATCTATAATTTAAGGCATTTGCTTACACAGATAAAAAAAATGCCCATCTGTGAAAGTCTCCAAAATAGTTATACAAAATGACCTGATTAACCTTCTTGTTTTACACTTAATTAAGTGACAGAATTAAGTAAAGTACTAATTAATCTGTCAAATACAAGTACAACAGTCAAATACATGCACCTATTACAAATAACAAATGTCAAATGTAGAAAAACCTTGATCCCGTGCAAATTACAGTATTAGCCATAAGGTTTCAAATGCTGTCGCATGCATAGTTCAAACTGCACTCAAAACACATAAAATACACTGACACATTTACTAAGAGTTAAATTATTTCGATGTTTACCATGAAAAAAAGACTCCAATTTAAAAGAGGCACCTGTATTACAAATATATTTAGCAAATAAATTTAACAACAATAAAGTTTGCTATGTTAATGTTTAAATGCAATGTCAAAAAGTAATGCAAAATAAATGTGATACTTTTCAGAGGTTGAAAGATCTTTTTATCACCTTTTTTGACAAAATTACTTTATCTTTTTAAGTAACTATGACTTCAAAAAAAGACATCATGGCAGCAAACATATTTTGGGATTAAATTTGTTGTTACAAAATACATTGAATGGATTGTTTTAAATGGAATAGTTAATGAAAACATGGACTGTAACAAGCACTTTTTACAAAAGCTCTTTCAGAATCCCAGTTCACGAAATGAAATGATTTCAAAGACAGAAAATATTTGAAATGGCTCCATCCAACTTCCCTTCCAGCCATTTCTAGAGACAAGTGAATATAAGGAATTAGTGATATATTGGACGTCATCTATTGATGATAATGGCGGCTAAAATTCATTAAGCTGCTATTTGAGTCAATTGAAAACTGGCCCAACACTTTTGCTGAAATTTGACATGTATATGAACCAGAATGCGATCTACCTGTTGGCGTATTCATTATGTCTGGGAAAAATTCAGTTTTTGATAAAATGACGAAAAAGTGGTGTTTATTATTGCGCAATCGCTATAAACATGTGGCTTGGCCGGAAGTACATGTAGCGTTAATAGCAACCCCAAGACAAAATATTTCGTACAATAATTTTTTTGTAACCAAACTATTTCGTACCCAAATTTTGTATCGTACCCATTTTTTTCGTACCCAAATGTTTTTCGTACCAAAATTTGTTTGTACCCAAAAAAAACATTTTCGTACCCATTTTTTCATACCAAATTGTTTTCGTACCCAATTTTTTTTTTGTTCCCATTTTTTGTTCGTACCCATTTTTTTCGTACCCAATTTTTTTCGTACCCCATTTTTTTCGTTCCCAATTGTTTTTTTCGGACCCATTTTTTCGTACCAAAATGTTTTTCGTACCCAAATTTGTTCTTACCCAAAAAAAAATTTCGTACCCATTTTTTTCATTCCCAATTTTTTTTCGTCCCCAATATTTTTCGTTCCCAATTTTTTTTTGGGAACCATTTATTTCGTACTCAAATGTGTTTCGTATCCAAATTTGTTCGTACTCAAATTTTTTTTTCGTACCCATTTTTTTCGTACCCAAATAGTTCTTCGTACCCTAATTTTTTTCATTCCCTTTTTTTTTCCGTACTCTAATTTGTTTTCGTACCCACATTTTTTCAGTACCCAATTTTTTTCGTACCCAAATTTGTTCGTACCCAATTTTTTTTCGTACCCATTTGTTCATACCCAAATAGTTTTTCGTACCCTTTTTTTTTTCATACACTTTTTTTTTTCGTACTCAAATTTGTTTTTGTACCCAATTTTTTTTTTTTTCGTACCCAAATTGTTTTCGTACAATTTTGTTTTCGTACCCAAATTCTTTTTCGTACCCAAATTTTATTTGTTCCCTCATTTTTTTGGCATAATTTTTTCATACCCAAATATTTTTTCGAATCCAAATATATTTCGTACCCACATTTTTAAAACATTTTTTTTCGAACCCAATATTTTTTCGTTCCAATTTTTTTTGTTTGTATCTTTTTTTTTTCATACTCAAATTCTTTTTCGTACCTACTTGTTTTTCGTAACTAAATTATTTCGTAACATTTTTTTATTCCAAATAATTGGTTTTCAATTTGATTTGATCTCCCCATTCATTCCATCCCGCGAAACCCTTAAGGTGTCGCAACTCTAGTATACAAGTTCAATAAAAAGCACAGCAAGACAATTAATTTGCCAAATTATCTGGGGTTATGTTTTCTTACAAGTTTGTTTTTAAATATAATTTGATCAAGAAGCAATACATGACCTTTAATGTAATATGCCCTACGAAAATGAATGTTATGCCATCTACAGCCAGTGCTACCCTTTACCCTAATAAGACCACAAGCCTTGCATGACTATAGCACACTGTATAGCTCCTGACTAGACTGCACGATTGCACTGATTGATCTGGAGCTATATAAGACCACAAGCCTTGCATGACTATAGCACACTGTATAGCTCCTGACTAGACTGCACGATTGCACAGATTGATCTGGAGCTATATAAGACCACAAGCCTTGCATGACTATAGAACACTGTATAGCTCCTGACTAGACTGCATGATTGCACAGATTGATCTGGAGCTATATAAGACCACAAGTCTTGCATGACTATAGCACACTGTATGGCTCCTGACTAGACTGCATGATTGCACAGATTGATCTGGAGCTATATAAGACCACAAGCCTTGCATGACTATAGCACACTGTATAGCTCCTGACTAGACTGCACGATTGCACAGATTGATCTGGAGCTATATAAGACCACAAGCCTTGCATGACTATAGAACACTGTATAGCTCCTGACTAGACTGCATGATTGCACAGATTGATCTGGAGCTATAAAAGACCACAAGCCTTGCATGACTATAGCACAATGTATAGCTCCTGACTAGACTGCATGATTGCACAGATTGATCTGGAGCTATAAAAGACCACAAGCCTTGCATGACTATAGCACAATGTATAGCTCCTGACTAGACTGCATGATTGCACAGATTGATCTGGAGCTATATAAGACCACAAGCCTTGCATGACTATAGCACACTGTACAGCTCCTGACTAGACTGCACGATTGCACAGATTGATCTGGAGCTATATAAGACCACAAGCCTTGCATGACTATAGCACACTGTATGGCTCCTGACTAGACTGCACGATTTCACAGATTGATCTGGAGCTATATAAGACCACAAGCCTTGCATGACTATAGCACACTGTATAGCTCCTGACTAGACTGCATGATTGCACAGATTGATCTGGAGCTATATAAGACCACAAGCCTTGCATGACTATAGCACACTGTATTGCTCCTGACTAGACTGCATGATTGCACAGATTGATCTGGAGCTATATAAGACCACAAGCCTTGCATGACTATAGCACACTGTACAGCTCCTGACTAGACTGCACGATTGCACAGATTGATCTGGAGCTATATAAGACCACAAGCCTTGCATGACTATAGCACACTGTATAGCTCCTGACTTGACTGCATGATTGCACAGATTGATCTGGAGCTATATAAGACCACAAGCCTTGCATGACTATAGCACAATGTATAGCTCCTGACTAGACTGCACGATTGCACAGATTGATCTGGAGCTATATAAGACCACAAGCCTTGCATGACTATAGCACACTGTATAGCTCCTGACTAGACTGCATGATTGCACAGATTGATCTGGAGCTATATAAGACCACAAGCCTTGCATGACTATAGCACACTGTATGGCTCCTGACTAGACTGCATGATTGCACAGATTGATCTGGAGCTATATAAGACCACAAGCCTTGCATGACTATAGCACACTGTATAGCTCCTGACTAGACTGCACGATTGCACAGATTGATCTGGAGCTATATAAGACCACAAGCCTTGCATGACTATAGCACACTGTATCGCTCCTGACTAGACTGCATGATTGCACAGATTGATCTGGAGCTATATAAGACCACAAGCCTTGCATGACTATAGCACACTGTACAGCTCCTGACAAGACTGCACGATTGCACAGATTGATCTGGAGCTATATAAGACCACAAGCCTTGCATGACTATAGCACACTGTATAGCTCCTGACTAGACTGCATGATTGCACAGATTGATCTGGAGCTATATAAGACCACAAGCCTTGCATGACTATAGCACACTGTTCAGCCCCTGACTAGACTGCACAATTGCACAGATTGATCTGGAGCTATATAAGACCACAAGCCTTGCATGACTATAGCACACTGTGTAGCTCCTGACTAGACTGCATGATTGCACAGATTGATCTGGAGCTATATAAGACCACAAGCCTTGCATGACTATAGCACACTGTACAGCTCCTGACTAGACTGCACGATTGCACAGATTGATCTGGAGCTATATAAGACCACAAGCCTTGCATGACTATAGCACACTGTGTAGCTCCTGACTAGACTGCATGATTGCACAGATTGATCTGGAGCTATATAAGACCACAAGCCTTGCATGACTATAGCACACTGTACAGCTCCTGACTAGACTGCACGATTGCACAGATTGATCTGGAGCTATATAAGACCACAAGCCTTGCATGACTATAGCACACTGTACAGCTCCTGACTAGACTGCATGATTGCACAGATTGATCTGGAGCTATATAAGACCACAAGCCTTGCATGACTATAGCACAATGTATAGCTCCTGACTAGACTGCACGATTGCACAGATTGATCTGGAGCTATATAAGACCACAAGCCTTGCATGACTATAGCACACTGTACAGCTCCTGACTAGACTGCATGATTGCACAGATTGATCTGGAGCTATATAAGACCACAAGCCTTGCATGACTATAGCACAATGTATAGCTCCTGACTAGACTGCACGATTGCACAGATTGATCTGGAGCTATATAAGACCACAAGCCTTGCATGACTATAGCACACTGTATAGCTCCTGACTAGACTGCATGATTGCACAGATTGATCTGGAGCTATTTAAGACCACAAGCCTTGCATGACTATAGCACACTGTTCAGCCCCTGACTAGACTGCACAATTGCACAGATTGATCTGGAGCTATAAAAGACCACAAGCCTTGCATGACTATAGCACACTGTATAGCTCCTGACTAGACTGCATGATTGCACAGATTGATCTGGAGCTATATAAGACCACAAGACTTGCATGACTATAGCACACTGTATGGCTCCTGACTAGACTGCATGATTGCACAGATTGATCTGGAGCTATATAAGACCACAAGCCTTGCATGACTATAGAACACTGTACAGCTCCTGACAAGACTGCACGATTGCACAGATTGATCTGGAGCTATATAAGACCACAAGTCTTGCATGACTATAGCACACTGTATGGCTCCTGACTAGACTGCATGATTGCACAGATTGATCTGGAGCTATATAAGACCACAACCTTGCATGACTATAGCACACTGTATGGCTCCTGACTAGACTGCACGATTTCACAGATTGATCTGGAGCTATATAAGACCACAAGCCTTGCATGACTATAGCACACTGTATAGCTCCTGACTAGACTGCACGATTGCACAGATTGATCTGGAGCTATATAAGACCACAAGCCTTGCATGACTATAGCACACTGTATAGCTCCTGACTAGACTGCATGATTGCACAGATTGATCTGGAGCTATATAAGACCACAAGCCTTGCATGACTATAGCACACTGTATAGCTCCTGACTAGACTGCATGATTGCACAGATTGATCTGGAGCTATATAAGACCACAAGCCTTGCATGACTATAGCACACTGTATGGCTCCTAACTAGACTGCATGATTGCACAGATTGATCTGGAGCTATATAAGACCACAAGCCTTGCATGACTATAGAACACTGTACAGCTCCTGACAAGACAGCACGATTGCACAGATTGATCTGGAGCTATATAAGACCACAAGCCTTGCATGACTATAGCACAATGTATAGCTCCTGACTTGACTGCACGATTGCACAGATTGATCTGGAGCTTTATAAGACCACAAGCCTTGCATGACTATAGCACACTGTATGGCTACTGACTAGACTGCACGATTGCACAGATTGATCTGGAGCTATATAAGACCACAAGCCTTGCATGACTATAGCACACTGTATAGCTCCTGACTAGACTGCATGATTGCACAGATTGATCTGGAGCTATATAAGACCACAAGCCTTGCATGACTATAGCACAATGTATAGCTCCTGACTAGACTGCATGATTGCACAGATTGATCTGGAGCTATTTAAGACCACAAGCCTTGCATGACTATAGAACACTGTACAGCTCCTGACAAGACTGCACGATTTCACAGATTGATCTGGAGCTATATAAGACCACAAGCCTTGCATGACTATAGCACACTGTATAGCTCCTGACTAGACTGCATGATTGCACAGATTGATCTGGAGCTATAAAAGACCACAAGCCTTGCATGACTATAGCACACTGTACAGCTCCTGACTAGACTGCACGATTGCACAGATTGATCTGGAGCTATATAAGACCACAAGCCTTGCATGACTATAGCACACTGTATAGCTCCTGACTAGACTGCATGATTGCACAGATTGATTTGGAGCTATATAAGACCGCAAGCCTTGCATGACTATAGCACACTGTATAGCTCCTGACTAGACTGCATGATTGCACAGATTGATCTGGAGCTATATAAGACCACAAGCCTTGCATGACTATAGCACACTGTATAGCTCCTGACTTGACTGCATGATTGCACAGATTGATCTGGAGCTATATAAGACCACAAGCCTTGCATGACTATAGCACAATGTATAGCTCCTGACTAGACTGCATGATTGCACAGATTGATCTGGAGCTATATAAGACCACAAGCCTTGCATGACTATAGCACACTGTATAGCTCCTGACTAGACTGCATGATTGCACAGATTGATCTGGAGCTATATAAGACCACAAGCCTTGCATGACTATAGCACACTGTATAGCTCCTGACTAGACTGCATGATTGCACAGATTGATCTGGAGCTATATAAGACCACAAGCCTTGCATGACTATAGCACAATGTATAGCTCCTGACTAGACTGCATGATTGCACAGATTGATCTGGAGCTATATAAGCGGCATATGGGATACGACCACTGTTTGAATGAAGCAGCTTAGTTTATAAGTACAGTCTGCGAAATAAGCTCACGCCCGGTGGCCTGGGCGTGTAAATTATAGCTCGGGCCTATTAAAATTGCCATATCGTACGCCCGTCGGGCCAGTAGAAATTCCGTGTATTAATACTGTTTACATTTTTAAGTGTGATAAACGTCATTATTTTGTGAGTACTTCCCGAAGATTTCCGACAGAACTTCGTTCAACTTTGCCTAAAATACGAGATTTAAATGCGTTCCGATTGGTCCATACATTCAACGGTCATTTTCGAGTCGTAACCCAGGCCACTTGGTGAACAATTTAAACTGGTTATTTACTATTGGCATACGTCATGCTGATGTGTTTACTGCTGAAGGAAACCAATCGACATCAGCGGCTTGCATTTCCGGAATAAACATCGTTTTACTTTGTAACCTTGTGTGTGTGTTTATTTCCAAAGTTGTAAGTCCCTACGTGCATAAGGCTGCATAATGCTTAAATACGTAGCTAAAGCGAAGCCTGGCAAGAAACTGCCCACTACTGATCGTAAGTCAACAAATGACTATAAAAAATCACGGAAATGTGAATTTCAAGAAAAGTGGTTAAAAATCAGTGATGAAGGAGAAGCTACTTCGGTAAGACAGAGTTTAATAAGCTATGCTTAAAAACACAGCATAAGAAAAAAGTCAACATGTATGATAAAAGTATGCCATCTTATGATCTATGCCTTCACTTGTCAAGTAAACTTCTGGAAAATAACTATCAGGTTGCTTGTTTTACAGAATATGGTTTCTGACAAAGAGGATCTCAAGGATGGCAGTGATGATGAGATGACCGAAGAAGTTGTTTATCACATGTTAAAGACTTATGATTAATAAAGGACATAATTACATTCGACTTGTTATATTGTGTTGCAATTGTTTTTGCAATAGGCTTTACAGTTAACATAATCTGGATACAATTTTACTTTTTAATAGATTATCTGCTATTGAAAGATGAAACCCTTTAGCAGGGTGTATATTTTAACAAATTTACTTTGGGCTATTAATTTTGCTGCCGGGCTACTTGTCTTCACCATTCAAGTAGCCCGAATGGCTAGTGGATAAAATGAACTATCGTGAAGACTGTAAGTAGAATAAGAAATACACATATATAAAACTATGGCATCAGTTTAAATAAAAGAGACAAAAGAAAATGCTTGAGTATGTCTTATGTCTCATTCCTAAGGCTTGCAATATGTGAAGTCTTTAAAGCAGTAATACCTTTAAAGGTAAGTACAAAATGTAAATCACATAAAGCCAACATTTGTTACAAAAGTCAAACTTTGCCTGTTTAACAGGGTATTAAAGACTATCATGCCAAACCTTCTAAAAAATTCCCTGAACACAGTGTATTAAGAAACAAATAAGTTTAATGGAGGCATCCATAAATCAGAATTATGTGCTTCGTAACAGAAGTCAAACTGGAAATGTATTAATAAGTAACATTTATGTAATTGAAACAAATGAATTAGCTAGACCTTATGGCATTTGTGTCCAGTTCCCGTGATTTTAGAAACCTGAAGTCAAAAGTGGGCTCAAAGTTCAGTTTTTTGTTACCAAAATATGACCTTTATATTACTGTATTTACACAACAGGCATTGATTATATTTAATACAGCATAATTTCTGCTAATAAAAAACTTCAAGACAACAGGGACTTTAATATGGCGCTATATACTGTAAAAAAAACAGCATTATCATTTTGTATAAGAGAATGATGAAATAATATTTATTAAATTAAAAAGTAGTACAAAAATAATGGAAACATTGCTGTTTTCACTACTTGAGTTTCAGCTTTATACATATAAAGATTACTTCTTTTGAATAAGTTTCTTGTTATATAATAAGCTTACAAAAGTGTTTTCAATATAAACATGGGCAGTGGACATTCAACTGTAAAAAACATTTAAAACCATAAAAATACACTCATATTATAGCTGTTTTCAATCTGCAACCAAGCAACGCTTTTCAAAAACACGACTACATTGAAAGTTTGTGAGTCCAGTACTTAGTGGCAAGTGCAAAAGAGCAAATGTTTGAATGAAGAATGCAAGTATTTGATGATGCATACATCTTTTTATTTCCAGACTGCATATGTGCTGCTCCTAAAAATATCATCAAATGAGTTTAAATGACAATATCAATACATCAATTCTGTACAAATGCTGTAAAATATTGAATTTCAACATAAATAAAAATTAATTCAAATTAATAGTATAATTGAGTTATGTTTGTTCATTCAGCTAAAACGTGTACAATTTAATATAAAGAACATCAATCAGTTGCAATAATTCTAATACCCCATGCACCAACATAAACCCTTTCCACTCAGAGGCAAAGTGAAAATGGCTATGTGCAAACAGCATACAACCACAACAGTCTGCGAGAAACTCGCAGTCTGTTCAGTTATTATGCTGTTTGCTGCTCATTAGAATCTCAGGATTGGAAATGAAACCTTTAAAATTTGAATCTAATAAGAAAGATCTTTAATTAAATTTAACTTTCTAAGGGACTTCAAACACGTCAAAATACTTATCAAAGTGGTAAAGGATTAAGGAAAATACAATTTTGGATTTGTCTGAAAAATAACCAATGGTCAGCATGCACCACCACAAGGTCCATGCATTATAACAGAGTTCCTATGCATATACAACAGCCGTCTGTGGGTGATCAGACAACAAACAATGCCACACATTTATTAATTCATACTTGACCAAAAATATTACACAATTAGGAAACCAGCCAGGGTGAAGCAAACTGAAAACTCTTGTTTCATTCATGATGCTTCTCAGGGTAACCAAACAAAGAAATGGTGAACTTCAAGAGATTTCAATGGAGTTTTGAAATGCTAAATTTTATTGAAAATGAACAGTGTATAAAACAGTAATTAGAAGAATTAATCTGCTAACAATCTGCGATTTATTGATGTTCCAGAATATAAAATAGAAGCATAGACCATTTTTCAACCCTTCTCATTTTGAGCAGTATCCTGCACCCAGCGTTTTTTTTCTTGATCATTCCCTAAGCTATTACTAGGTTTCCCCATCAATTAGCTACCTACTTGTCAAACATCATGTCACTGGACTCATCCATAGAGAGGTCTGTACCCATTCCTGAGTCTCCATACACACCTTCACTGAAACACAGCAACAAGCTGACTTAATGGTAAATACCGTAAATCTACGAATATAATACGCACTTTTTTACCTGCAAATTTTTTCTTCAAGTAGGGGGTGCGTATAATAAACGAGTTTAGAGCAGAACAAAAATTTTCCTGTGCAAATTTTCAACTTAATCGTTGTTATTAGCTTCACGGCAGCCATTTTGAACTGCACCATTACATCAAAGGGGTGCAACAGGGCTCGCGCTGTCGTTCGCCATTTGAGTAATTTGCGAAAATATTGAGAATTTGGCTCAATAAAAATCTTATTTGTGAAAATGCGAAAATCTAGTAAAATTTCATTGAAAACATCCGCCATTTATATCAGACTGGTTTTCTATATTTGTCTCTTTGTTTTAATGAAAGTGTCCACAATTCGAACAGTAAACGAAACCCGGTCTGTACCCGATTTTGAGACATCGCTTGACCTTATTGTTATTGAAGTGCGCATGGCAGCTGGCCAATCAACATTGAGCTGGCTTACACATGAAACGTGAGAACGGGAGGAGCTATCGGATAATATTGGGTCATCCATGCGCAGACACTGTATACTTTGAATACACAGTATATATCGTCGTCTGCCTACAAAATAGCGACTGGACGCTAAGTCGTATAAAGAGATTAGCAAATGACAAAAAAAAAAAAACTGACAATACCCGTAAATAAATATTTCTTAGCTGACCACTATTTATCTTTGTACCGCATATTTACCATATCTGAAGTAAAGAGTGGTAATTAAATAATTAGTTTTATGATGCTATTACACCTGTCTGCCGATTGCCGAATTAAATTGAAAGGTGATAATTAATTATTTTGTTTTTTACTCCCAAACTAGCCTTAATGACAGCAGCGTATTTTAATTAACTAGATTATGAAAAACACGAGTGGTTTAATTATATACTAAGTTATATTAAAGTATCCAGTTTGTTACTCGAAAAAAGAAAAAGTAAATCATCTAGACAACTATAAAAACGGAAGTAACCATTTTGTCTTCTTATTACTTTATTATTATTATAATTATTATCGTCCCGAATATTATCAAATTGAATTAAATGTAAAAATAAAAAAACAGCGTCTCTGCTTCTTTCTTTTGTAATTATGACTGCTTGACCCGGATGTCAGCAAGGGGCCCGTGTGTTATCGGTAACAATCAATGGTAATATAAACAATAGACAGAGATATTTATTATGCAACTGTCATAACAACAGCACTATAACACATCCTGATCAATAAACCAGGGTAACAGATAGTTGACAACACCAAATTGATTTGCTATTTTCACAGCACAAAAATATATTGACACATATTTTTAGTGCGTATTTTACTCGGATTTTCAATTTTTACAGATAAATTTTGACCAAAGTGGGGGTGCGTATTAAGCACCAGGGCGTATTATATTCGTGGATTTACTGTACATGTACTAAAACGCAGCAACAAGCTCCTGTCAATATACCAGTATTGTAATGAGTACATACTTGTACTGAAACACAACAATCTGCTTGCAATATATCAATACTGGTAAAGTAATGAAACATGAGAATCTGCTTGCAACATATCATTACTGGTAAAGTAATGAAACATGAGAATCTTCTTGCAACATATCATTACTGGTAAAGTAATGAAACATGAGAATCTGCTTGCAACATATCATTACTGGTAAAGTAATGAAACATGAGAATCTACTTGCAATATATCATTCTGGTAAAGTAATGAAACATGAGAATCTACTTGCAATATATCAATACTTGTAGAGTAATGAAACATGAGAATCTGCTTGCAATATATCAATACTGGTAAAGTAATGAAACATGAGAATCTACTTGCAATATATCAATACTGGTATAGTAATGAAACATGAGAATCAACTTGCAATATATCATTACTGGTAAAGTAATGAAACATGAGAATCTACTTGCAATATATCAATACTGGTAAAGTAATGAAACATGAGAATCTGCTTGCAACATATCATTACTGGTAAAGTAATGAAACATGAGAATCTACTTGCAATATATCATTCTGGTAAAGTAATGAAACGTGAGAATCTACTTGCAATATATCAATACTGGTAGAGTAATGAAACATGAGAATCTGCTTGCAATATATCAATACTGGTAAAGTAATGAAACATGAGAATCTACTTGCAATATATCAATACTGGTATAGTAATGAAACATGAGAATCAACTTGCAATATATCATTACTGGTAAAGTAATGAAACATGAGAATCTACTTGCAATATATCAATACTGGTAAAGTAATGAAACATGAGAATCTACTTGCAATATATCAATACTGGTAAAGTAATGAAACATGAGAATCTACTTGCAATATATCAATACTGGTAAAGTAATGAAACATGAGAATCTACTTGCAATATATCAATACTGGTAAAGAAATGAAACATGAGAATCTACTTGCAATATATCAATACTGGTAGAGTAATGAAACATGAGAATCTACTTGCAATATATCAATACTGGTAAAGTAATGAAACATGAGAATCTACTTGCAATATATCAATACTGGTAAAGTAATGAAACATGAGAATCTACTTGCAATATATCATTCTGGTATAGAAAGTGAACAAATTTATCTTGTCACATGCCTAAATCAGCCCGATAACCAGGTAACCTAATATCCCAAAAGATATTAGGCTAGATGACAACGTGACCTCGAATATCTGTCAGTTGCTGTCCGCGCATGCGCACGCCTGTACTATTTTCTATTTATAAAATACACTTGTTTTCAATTTAAAAAATTACAACATACATGTAAAGTACTGTTTGTTTAAAAATTATTATTTTAACAGCATAATTTCGTCTTTGTGTATTGAATGAATAACAATTGACTCGATTTCTGTGTTGTTTGACAAGACGGAAGCTAGCCTAAGCGTTTTGCATGACGTGATGTCACAATGTTTTTGCTGCGGCGTGTTTTTTTCCATATTAAATATTTAAACACAAAATACTGGAAAACTATATATTTTAGAAACATTTCAACCAATGTTGTAAATGTGACAGGATTAATAGAATAATAGGTTGGTGACGTGGATGGAGAATGGTTATCTGGCTCGTCGAAGGATCTTATCGGATTCGCCTTCGGCTCACCCGATAACTTCCTCCTACTTGCCAGATAACCATTCTCCATCCGAGTCACCAACCTATTATTCTCTATATAACAGATTGCATCAAAATGTTGAGAAGAAACTTGGTTAGTTAAACAATTCTTCATTTTCCTTATCATAGTTTTTATACAAAAAAACTTGCTAACCTGGTAGCTCTGCATGTGAAGAACACAATGCGCTTCAACTTCTTGTTGTAAAAGAAGTAGTTAAAGGACCAGGTGCAGCCCTCCTCACCAAAGGGGTCAGACGAGAGGTCAGGGTTGTAGCTGTACACGTCACACTCTCGGAGTACGATCTCATCTTCAATGGCCGACCATAGATTCTGCTTCAGACTGCCCGACATGTGGTAGGCAGCTGTTTGTAGGTGACTGTCTATGGCACTCAGCACCCACTGAGTTAGAAATAGACACATATTAATTTATTTGAACCTTGCTTTGGGGAAACAGGTATTAACAAATGTGCGCACAGACTAATCTGTGACAGTTGTTGAGTCTGAAATTCAATTAAATGAAAAAGTTTAAGAAAACAAGAGCTGTCGCCATAGGATGACATATGCCCCCTATAACCGCTTTGATAGAAGTTATGAGCATTTTTCAAAACCTAAACGCAGATTTCGAAACCTAAACACGGACCCTAAATTCAAGGTCAAGGTCACAGGGGTCAAAATTTGTTTGCGTATAGAAAGGCCTTGTCCATATACACATGCTTACCAAACATGAAGGTTACATCTGAAGCGACATAGAAGTTATGAGCATTTTTCCAAACCTTAACGCAAAGTGTGACTGAGAGACAGACAGACTGACAGACGGACAGACAGTGCGAACACTATATGCCCTCCTTCAGATGCATAAAATTTCTGAGAGAGTGGCTATATAAATGCATTATTGCTGGGTGATTCTTTTATAATTAAAGAAATTAATCAGTATGCATTAATTATTGACACCAATGCAGACACATTTACCACTACAAACCAATGACATCCTCATTTACCTCAGGGCTTGGTTCTTTACTGAACTCATGACTTTTAGCATTGCTGAAGTCATAGTCAGGGTTGAATGAAGCATTCAAAGTTGATATAAGGTAGAACAGTGTCTTCGTGGATATTGTGTCACACAAGTAGTTTTCGCCATCACTCATACTCCTTCCGTAACTTCTAAAAATGGAATTTGAGCACGAATAATTATGTATTTAAAGGGAACTTTTCACGTTTTGATAAATTGTTGTTATCTTTGTATTTTGTGACATTAGAAGGATTGGTTATATAGAGTATAAAATACATCACGTAATTAAGATTCTTGTCGGCATGGATGGCGAATAGGGCTGTCACGATACGCCGTGAGCGTACCGCGGTATATCGTGGTACGGCAACACTGTATCGCGGTACGTACCGCGATATTTTACAGAATATGTATCTGTGAAGAAAACAGCAGAATAACAAGTTTTACAAACTTTATTAAACTCAATAATCAGAAAACACTGGTATCATAGTATGACTAGAAACTGTAAAAGAAACTGTAATAAACTTGATAGAAGTAGTCATTGTTATTGTTCGCGTCTTTTTCTAAAATGTCCGCCATGTTGTTAACAATAGCTGTGACAACGATCTGTGTAAATCGAACGCTTCAAGGGCATGTTCAAAATGCGGAGTCAGCGGGCCCAGTATTGAAAATCCGTAGCGTTCTGACTCTTCCTCGACTTATTCAGAATCTTAAGATAACATGATTCGGAAGTGCCATGCTTTGAACGATCGTATACTAAAGAAAGAAAATAAGAAATAGAATAAACATCTTTTTGATAATTATGAACTTATTTGCAAATGAAATCTGTCCCTAATTCCAAAAAAGGTACGGACCCATACATCGCGTATTTTAAACGTGAAAGTTACAAGTGGAAGCGCTTGCTTGACCTGGATATTAACGGATTATTTATTTAGCCCTTTTGAATCGCTTCTACATTTTTCAAAACGATATCTATATCAAAATAATTATGTAATGTATTTATATCTGTGCTAATATAATAATATTAAAAAAACCGGTGCGGCAACGCCGTACCGCGGTGCGATTTTTTTCACGACATGCACCGCGATATACCGGTATACCGGTGAATCCTGACAGCCCTTATGGCGAAGTGGTTAAAGAACTTGACTTTTACTTTAAGTGTCAGTGTTTCAAACCCAAGTGTGGATTACATTTTTTTTTCTTTTTTTAATAATTGTATTTTTTGTTTAATACTGAAACTCTTTAGTTCTGATGTTTACATTTATCAATTTAAAGCATTAATTGTCAAACTTCAAAACATGACAAAATCTGTGAAAAGGTCCCTTTACGTATTTATTAAAACATATAATGGTAGTTTGGCAGTAAAATGGACAATGTAAAAACTGCCAAATCTGAGTAAATGGATATCTGAACTTTGACAACCAGTCTCCGTGAATGACATTGTTTATTAGACAATGGAAGCATAAAACTGGTTTTTGATGCAAGCATTTTAAATTTTTGTTTCTCATTTTTGACTTTGTCAAATGATCTGGCTTGCATCATTATGATGCAAATATTACGGTGAAATTATCTACCTATATAATATACTATACTATACCAAAAACACCATTTTTAATACATAAAAATCATATCATAAAAATTGTGTTTTTTTTATAGTATTTCTCTCAAATTTATACTAAGATACATTTGCACAGCATTTTACTAAAATTACGATAGAACTCTGGACTTCAGTATTTTAACCACGAAAGTTTTGATTTAACCCCTTCACATTTTGTACACTGGTTTTTAAACTCAGGGTCATATGACTTCTGGTTTTCAAAATCTAGTGAAATACCTGAATTACAGTGTAAGCAACATTACTTTAAGTACAACAGCCTTCCCATAGCAATTTCTAATGCACAGGGGCATAGACCCACAGTTAGCAATGAGTTTGCATAATTTTTATATGTCTTTACAAAAAAATCTACATTATTTAACAGCTAAACAAGCACACACATAATTTTAAAACTTATATATTCCTTCACCTACCTAATTAATTATTATATAATACATATTTTTTTCCCAATCATTTCTTAGCACCAGCTTTACTGATAACAAGTGACTTACTTCACTGGACTGAGCGACACTGTGCTCTGAGGAGGTGACAACACCTGGAGGTCACTTGGATTGTGGTTGTCAGCAGACTCTTGCATGAGTGTTTTGAATAGACGCTTGTCGTTACCCGCCATCTTGCACGAGTAGCTTTCGATCCTGTTATCAAAATAAAAAAAAGGAAGTACTTTACTACATGTTAACATTTTTTCAAGAACGTCTCTCCTGAAAAATTATATGGATTTTCATTATTCCTTTTTATTTCAAAATGTATAATACATAATGGTACTTCTTGTATGTAACCTGAGATAATTATTGTTGAGAATTCTTGTTGACCCTAAATGGTATTTTTGTGTGGGGTGGGTGGGGTGTTGATGTTAATATATATTTTGCACTTTAATGCACACTCATATGTTACGTGTATAAAAGCTTAACTCTTTCCCACTCAGATGCAAAGAGAAACTGGATATGTGCAAGCAGCATAAAACCAGAAAACAGCCTGCTAGTAACAGTAAAACTAACATGCAGTCTGTTCAGGTTTTATGCTGTTTGGAAATGAAGCTTAAACAACTTGAGTATAGTAAGAAAGGTTTTAACTTAAATGTAACTTTCTAAGGGACTAAACATGAGTCAAAATATGTATCTGTGTGGAAAAGGGTTAAATTGTTTATTTTCGTTTCACTTAAAGGCTAATTCAACCAACAATTAAGATCAACAAATCTGCATAATTATTATTAACTTTTGTATGTAATTTCTTTCAAATGGTCCAAAACTGCAACTAATTACAAGATAGATATGATGTAACCACAAAAACATGACTTTCAATTGATTTCTACTGACTTCTTGTAATCCAATTCAATGAAAAAGTGATTCCTCTCATAAATTTGACCTAAGGCTTACCCCTGTATAAAGAATGATAAAATGTATGTCAACTCTACATGTACTACACGCACTTATATGAATACCACCACTTTTTGTCAGCAAGTGGACTAAACTTTTCAGGTGTATGTGACGTCACTTGCCAACTTGTCTATTTAATAAATGATGCTTTGTTCTCTGACAAGTACCATTTTCATGATTTACTATACTGAAAACTCTATGATATATGACGAAAATATATCGTAGCTTGGTTTTCATCATAAAATGAAACAAAAATGCAAAGGTTAATAGTTTTAAGTGATTACTAGTGTTACCAACTGGTTGGCTCAAAGAAATGTTGGTCCAGTGTGAGCCCTTGCACTTTGCTATTGAGCATATAAACAGATAGGACGATAAAGCATATCAATAAAACAAAAACACACAAGAAAGCCATTATTTAAAAGGTCCATGTAAAAACAGTTAAACAGCAGCTTATGTGATATTTTAGGTAAATTTATTCTTTAAAGGGACTGTCAACCACGACGACGAAGAAAAGAAAAGTTCTAAAATACCGTATATTTTTACAATTATTACCGTATTTACTCAATGTTTTCGGACACCCCTTTTTTTAGCAAAAATAATTATTTTTCGTGACTCTTAATTTTCGGACACACGAGTTTTCGTCCATAATTAATATCTCTAAGTTTTCGGACAGTATATTTTACAGCGCTATTTTACCAAATTTCGGTCCTGTTTTCGATATCTAATGACACTTCAATCATGGGGTTTTACAACCGGATTAACATCATAAAACGTGGCAGGTGCATGTCTGAGGGCAACAGACCATTACATTTGCATTAATGGGGAAATAACCTTGAAAACCGGTATTAAACATGGGTTTCGCTCGATAGCATGAGCGTTATGACAATTATCAGGGGTAGTGCCAATTAACAAGTTCAATTATCTACCGCAATGGTATTGACGATTCTCAGTAAAATAGCCGTTACAAATAATAAACGCATCAAAGTGTGATGAACCGTATTGCAAGTTTTACGACCAATAGAAGGTGTAAGACAACAACTATCGGAAATGAACAAACAAAGAATTCATAGTTTGCTTTTTTATTGCGTAAATAACAGGTTCATACTAGCGAGTATCGGTACATCACATGCTCTTCTTTGAACTCGTTGACCAAAGTACAACCTTGTAGTAACTTTCTGTCAAATAAATTAAGCATTTTTAATTATTTAAAATGCAATGCAAACATAACTGCAATTTATTCTATATGGTATTTTACAAGCGCGTGCAATAACCAGTAGTTGCTGATACAATGGACGCTATTTTGGACACTACAATTTTCGACTCTAAGTTTTCGGACACCTGTATTTTGAGAATATTTTTTGTATCTAAGTTTTCGGACACGAATAAAAATAATTATTTTTAAGTGTCCGAAAACATAGAGTTATTACGGTAGTTTATATTGATTAAAATATCACGACTGGTAATGGTAAACAATGTATTACATTACTTGAGAAAAGTCATATTTTCAGTATATTCGGTAATATAATTTTACTGGGTATGTCTACCAGGACCCAGTTGTTTGTACACTAGGTTATTTTAACAGGTATTTGACAGGTATTTACGCCAGAATATTTGGGAAACCGAAAGCTTCTGTGCTGCTTTGCTGAACGATCTGTTGCAAGATGTCATTTCTCCCGAGATAGTTCGCCCGTTATTATCGGAGATTTTGAACGAGGTTGTTTAACCAAAAAAACACGTTATGGGAAGTGTAAGTGAAAAAACTTTAATAGAGTGGCGAAACAAACACCCGTGGCTGGTGATGGATATGGAAAGTGGAGTTATGAAATGTACATTATGCACAAACATGAGAAGTAAATTAAAACTAACTAATGTTGCTATAAATGTTGATTTATTTTTCACATGCACATAATAATATAGTAAACTTACCGGTAGTAGATTTTTATTAAATCATATATGTCATTCCCTAAATTACCCAATTGAGTTAAAAAACCGGGGTGAAAAACCCAATTAAGCTCAAAAGTAGGGGGTAATTTTTTTTGCTAAAACTCTATTGAATTTACAAAAACCCTATGGTTGTCAAAACAGGGGGTGAAAAACCCAATTACCCATTAAATTATCTATAGCCCTGAGACATCTTAAAATCCATTTTACTACAATTGGACATTTTATTAAAATTAATGGATGCCGCATGGTGACAACGTTAATTAAAATTTCTTACATCACTTAAATATCTTTAAAAAATCTTAAAATACACATGTATTATTGATTGTAACAATGAGTTGCGATAAAGGAAGCAGCCGCTTATCAAGGAGGAGCTGTGTCCCAGCAAGCGTTTCCCTTGAGTCAAGCACTCCTCAGAGTTTTTTTTAAGAACCACATATAGAGCGCGAAGCGCAACACGTATTACTATCCAGGTGGTATGGGCCCTTTAGCATTATCCGACCATTACGTCCATAGTTATCTTCTTTAGAATTTGAGAAATTTTGAAATAGATTTTCGAAGTCCAAAACTTTCATCCGATTGTTCCCAAACTTGCACAGGTTTTTTATCAATGAGGACCCAACCCAAACTCTCTATATGAGCAATATCGGATCATACGGGCCATTAGTCCAGAATTATGTCTCTTTGAATTTAAAAATAAAAGTGAAAAACTGCTTGGTTAGGTGATTATGTCAACATTTTTCATCAGATTCTTTCCAAACTTACAGTGTCTTCATATCAATGAGCATTTTTACCTCATTAAAAATGAGAAACATCGGGACAATAAGTCCAGAATTTTTTCTATTAAATTTGACAAAATAAACAATGTCCACTTGTTTTAAAGATTTCACAACATTTGTCTGAATCTTTCCCAACTTGTTAAGTGTTTTTATATCAGTATTACTCGAACCCTATTGAAAATGATGAATATCGGAGCAATAAATCTACTATGATCTTTTACTGAATTTCAAAGTATTGTGAAATGCAGCTTCTTTATGCAATTTACAGTTTTCATTCAATTATTTTTCAAACTTTTACAATGTTTTCATATCAATGGGTACTCAACCCCTATCGTAAATGAGCAACGTAAGAATAAGTTCAGAATCATCTCCCCTTGAAGTTGAGAAAAATATGAAATAACGCTTACCAGATGAAGCAGATTTTATAAAACCTACACAGTTCTGTTCCATTAATGAAAACTGCACACAGATGCCAGTAAAAAAAAGGAAACCAATGAAATTGTAAATAAAATGAACTTTGAAATATTTAGGGGTTACAACACAAAATCATAGATAATGGTTATTTGGGGGTTATAACACAACATCATAAATAATGGTTATTTGAGGGTTATAACACAAAATAATAGATAATGGTTATACCAGTATCTTTTTCTGTTTTGTTTAAAATAATCGGCCAATATATTAATATTTACAGTAGAAAAAATTGTTCCATGTAACTTCATTGCAGGGTCTTCCCACAGCCATTTAAGCGCCCCTTACCGGGGCGCTTGAATTTCGAAATCAGAGTCCCCGGGGCGCTTGAAATTTTCCGATCAGTGTATTCTTCAGTTAAAGAAATTGGAGATTGTCCAAAAAAATCAAGGTTTCCCTATCAGTGTATCAATATTCCCTGTTATAAAAGAGCACTCGGTACCTACTTTTACAAGTAATCGCCATAAACACGACATGGGGTAATGGATAATCCACTGATAAGAGAATAGCATGACGCGCGTATCGATTATTCTAGCCACATTACACGGTCGTTTAAATGCTGACAAGGATGTATCTGGTAACTTTCCAGTCGTCAAACTGTGAAGTTCATCGTCCAATCGGTTACGCGAATGCCTATGAGGGCGGGGTTAACTATCGACCATTATTTTTGATTGACGTCGGGCATGAAGTAAGAGTTTATCGCAGCTTGATTAGCAAGAAGTTGTACCATTTGAGTAATATAAAACCGGTAATTAGTACAGTACAGAACATTAAAGACGGTTTCGGGCATCATCATCACACCTTTTTACTGTAAACAAGTGTTACCTATGACTCATAATTAATACGAGAAATTAATTGCAAGTGGTAAACAATTAATTATTATAGCGAGTAAGTTGTGCAAATGACTCCCGGTTACAATTATGTGATAACAATTTATTTAATTCCAGTACATGTATATTTCAACATGTCCATTTATAGAACTGATTCACCTCGTTTTTCTGACATTTATTCGACACGTAATGCGCTTTAACAAATTTTCGTTGAATTAATTACACACACTTGTAAATGTTTCGTCCGATAATCGATTGATAGAAGACTGATGATGGCAACCGGCCGTGATCCTCGTGGACAACGTGAATTTCATGCATAATTCCGTCAAAACATTTATTCGACTCGTAAAGTGTGTAAACAAATTATCGTTGAATTTATAACGCAACGGTTAATATTTGTTGAAATCTCAAATGGGAATAATTAAATTTGTAATCCGAAACCCATTACCGTTAGTCGATGTTAACGCGTTTTTAATCCGAAACACACTTCCGAATGTAAATGTTACCGCAACGTTAAATATTTTTGCTTCAAATTAGCAGTGCAAATTTATTTTGTGTCGAATCTTTTTCTCAATAAAAAGAGCGCAAAATTATGCAGCATGTACAACGTCGCGTCTATTGCATACAAATGGCGTGTATTGAGCGTTTTAACAAGCACACAACAGGTCAGGGGATTGACGCATATTCAGAGGCAATATTTCATCAAATCTATAAAAAGTCACTTATAAAATAGCTAGGTTTGTGTTAAAGAAATAACTGAAAGCTTTTATCGTAAATATTTACCAGAAAGAGATTGATAAAAACGGAATAAACTGGATTATCGGGAAATAAATAGAAACTTGAAAAATAGTAAGTATTCAGTAATAGAGTCGGGTTGAAACGGATGTATTGGGGAATCGTTCAAGTCGGGATTTTACTATCTGTGCTGAAAAGTTTTAAAACAATTAAACAATATAAAAAAAAAATTTAATGACTGTGGGATTTTTTTGAAGAGTCATAGCGCACCAAATGACGTCTTTTGACGCTGTTTTTCTTTGAGTTATAACGCACCACAGAACGTGAATTGACACGTTAAATTTTTAAAAAACCCACCCCGGGGCGCCTGAACAAATTCCTGGGGAAGGCACTGCATTGAGTGCCTTTTACACTGAAATTCCCGACGCCCTTTGATGCTTTGCATCAATACTTATATTGTCTTGTATGTTGACTGGTATACTTATTGTTCAGGTACGCGGATGGTATTACATGTAGTACAAAGAACGTGAAACTGTCGACTTATTCACATGTGTTCATTGAACTTGAACAGACATGGCGTCGAAACAAAAAATAACTAGTTTCTTTTTGCCCACAGATGGAAATAACAATACGAAAGATAAAGCAAAGTTAACCGTTGAGTAAGAAAAAAACAGACATTAAATTTTGTTTCCAGGGAAATTTGCGAGAATGTTTTTGATTTAGCGAGTTGGTATAAAAGCTGCTCGCAATGTTTTGCAAGTAGAAAAAAAAGTTAAATTCCAGCCCTGCTAATTGATAGAAAAACTTTGAGAACTTTGAGCTGCAGGTATGTTCTCAAAACAGCTCAAAGCATTAAAGAACAAGGGACAAAAACTGAAAATGAACAAAGTTTCTCACCTTCCTTCAATCCTGTAATTCTCCACCTCACAGCATAAAGCAGCGTTGATTGCTTCAAATCGAGCATTTTCCAGGAACTTCATTTTAATCGTTAGATTTTTAACTTTTATCTTCACACAGAAATTAATTTCAAAAAGTAATCAAATTAACAAAACAAACACACTTTACTGTCTTCGGGAGGGGTTATGGATGTTTCGGTAAATGACCAGTTCGGTAAATTGATTTATAGAGTAAAAGTCGTGGATGTTTCGGTAAATTGATTTTATATAGGAGGTATACCTACAACGAGGTGTTAATGACACCTATTATCGGCTTACAATAACATTAGGGGCATTTATTTGCAAACTGTGGATTAATTTTGATGTACATTAATTGAGTTGTTTGGTACTAATTAAATTATCTGTTTAAATGTACGATGTTTGCAAAGTGTTATTATTAATTATCCAGGCTTGCAACCTATTAAATTTCTAATCGATGGAGGTAAATTATATATTAAGGTCATGATCGTTTTGTATTTTATATATGTTTTTAAACATTTAGTTGATAAATACCTTAATTAAAGCAGTTAAAAAAATATAATAATGTGGCTCTTACAAGAGGTGGCCTCCACGTGGCAAGAGCTGGGCAACATATTCATTATGTTGGCAAACTACCTCATGTTTATGTAATGGTTAATTTTCGGTGGTTTAAAATAATAAGATCAAATATGTTTGTTTCGTATGTAAATAAATTTCTCGCTTTTTTTTCCTACAAACAGTTCTGCACATAAGGTATTATTCTTAAAATAATCTAGATATTTATGTTTAGATGATATGGTTGAAATGTAACATTAAATTGAACAGTGTCGTACATGTATCTAATTTGTATTAGAACATCTGAATGATAAAAATGTGTGATAAAAATGTAAAAATATTGTAGTGCGTCAAAAATGTATCTAATTAATATGTGCTTACTCCCTCATTTTTTTTAAATGACATGAAATATTCAAATATATATATATAGTATCCAAGGTTTAGTTGTTGCTTATTTATATTATATGGTAAATAAAACGGATTACAAAGTAGATCAGTTATTATTTATTTATTGAACCGATTTGTTAGGGCAAAAAATGATATCAGTTATTTTGGCCGTAAAACCCATTGTTCCAGTACAGTAGTCAGGTGCCAGTGTATTAATTTGATAAGATAATGATCATCACGGCAGCTTGCTATTACACAGTGTATTCATTCGGCTGGCGTTGTGTTATATGTCAATTTTATCAGTTTTCAAGTATGTGTATCTCTTCGCTTAACTCAACGTTCAATGACACGCGCACTTAACATAATTATAAAACATAACGCGTATCATTATATTACTTTTTATTAATTACGTACACGTTTTAAATTTTATATATTGTTTTTTTGTGTGTTTTTCGCAACCAGAAAGAAATAATAAAACATATAAATAAATATAAAATTCAACATGAAACCTTTATTCTTTAATCATAAAAAACTTTTTAAAATAGCATTAAACGTAATTGCAGAGCTTACATTTATTCCGCCATAAATCATTATTTCTTATTTTTACTATTATGTTATAATTTTGTTAATTAAATAAAAGCACCAATTTAAAAACCAAACAACAGTATTGCGTTATTTAAATCGTAAAATTAACTAAATTCTTTACCTTAGGCATGGCATTAATTACTCAACTCAAAAGTAATCCACAGTTTGCAAATAAATGCCCCCAATGTTATTGTAAGCCGATAATAGGTGTCATTAACACCTCGTTGTAGGTATACCTCCTATATAAAATCAATTTACCGAAACATCCACGACTTTTACTCTATAAATCAATTTACCGAACTGGTCATTTACCGAAACATCCAGCACCCTTCGGGAGAAAGTTTAAAACAATTTAAGGAACACAGAGCTTTCTTCCTACCAGAGTTTTTTTGAAACGAATTGTTAGTTGCGGAATTCTTTGTGGTGTTAATCTTGATCATGTCAGCTACTGATTTAATCCGCAGATGCCCCATTGAGAACGATTCTTGAATTATTTCTTGATCAGCTGTTAATCACAAGCGAGAAAAACAAACTGTCAAAATTTCGAACAATAATTTCAACGCAAAAACACTCAAAAACTAAGTTTGAATATAATTAATGCAGTGGTTTTTAATTAGATACGATTAAACATTCAATAATACACTGTTTTAATCATTGATCGGTGAGTTTGTACGTATCTTATTGTCAACTAAACAGCTAAACTTCCTCTGTTGTAAACAATGGTGACCGTCTATGTAGGTCAAATATGTTTACCCATAATGCCATTCTACCCCAAAAGACCATAAGGTAAATCGGTATATTTTCCGGTTTAAGCATTCGTCAGACCTCGCACACTTGACCTAGCCGACCCGATTCAATCAATGCTTCAGGTGCATTGAGTTTGGCTGGTGTTTACCTTACCGAACAGATGTGGTTCCTCCGGATCTTCCAATCCTTCTTCTTCTTCTTTTATAATAATGGCTATGTTGACTACTGATACATTATGGCCATGCGTGGGGGTTAAAAAGAAATAGATTGAAAAACCCGAGTTACTCAATCTACCTAGGAAAATCCTATCAATAGTGATGAGCCCTTAAATATATATATATATATATATATATATATATATATATATATATATATATATATATATATATATATATATATATATATATATATATATATATATATATATATATATATATATATGCTGTGCATGTGGTGAGAATATTAGTAGAGTTAAAAACAGGATAAAAGCAAAAACATGTGAACTAAGGATGGGACACTGATGTAGACAGCGCAGATTTTAATCCAGGGATCGTATCAGCGCTGACTACATAAGATGGAAGTGTGCTCCATTGTACAACTGTTCCTGGAAAGAATGAAAATTTGTGGAAATCAGCTGTACTTGGTGGTATTTTGGTATGCCATGTGATGGCGATGGTGTGTGTGTCTATTGTATGAGGGGAGATAGTGTAGGGGATTGACGTTAGCATGATTCTATACTATTTTATAAAACAGAATGAGCATAGCTTGTTGTCTTCTTGATTGCAAGGTATTCCAATTCAAATCTCTAATTATATGTGTGACTGTGTCCGGGGTCTTGCTGTAATTATTCGTAACAAACCTGGCGGCTGGACGCTGAACATTTTCAATTTTATCAATATCCTTCTGATGGTAAGGGTCCCCCACACTAGAACAATATTCCAAGGATGGTCTAACATTGCTGTTATATGCCGATGCCTTAGTTTCCATTTTAGAAGAATGAATGTTCCGTTTTAAGAATCCAAAGCTCTGACTTGCTTTAGTACTAATTTTATTTACATGGGGTGACCAATTTAAAGATGAGCTTACTTCAACGCAAAGATAAGTTGCTTGGTTTACAACAGAGAGGTCGATTATGAAGAGTGTCAACTGTTTTTACTGGTTTACGGTTTTTCGTAACATGCATGATATAGCATTTTGCAATTCCATCCAACAGCAGAAGACCAATACAATTTAATTTATTTCTGTTGAATCTTAATGTCCGCTTAGCACATTTGTTTGCACACGCACTCGTACCCTAGGCGACACGGTACAATCGGTTTATGGACGTTTCATGCCACTATCAGTTTGTGCCACTGCTATTTGTGTTGAAAAGGGGTAGAATTTCGTCCCGCTGATAATATATTGGCGGAAAGTTGTAAATAATACACATCATAGTTCACAACATGTTTATTTCTTCCAGGGTGGCATCGCCGAATTAACAATCGACAAGGGCGTCCCGACCTAGGGTTTTATATGCTCGTACCTCTGATGCGCCGTAAAGCAGATACGGTGGACCTGATCACCGGCCTAGTGTCGGAGGACGCCCTGCAGTGCACCGGAGAAAATTCTACGAAGTCCACGGGAGACTCTTTGACACGAGGACGACGATGTGACAACGACACAACTACATCACATGCCTCGGACCGGACACAACACATGACCAGATCAACGACGAAGAAGCATTCTGAAATGTGTCATATATCTGCTTTGTGTATAGTATGCTGTTGTATTTTTGCATATACAGTTGTGTACTTGTGTATATAAGTAAAAACATTTTTAAATATATTTATATATTAACTTTCGATATTGCTTATGTTTAGCATTAAAAAATGTGTTTGTGAAACACCATGTCCCCCCCCATAAATTTGACCTTTGACCTTGAAGGATGGCCTTGACCTTTATCCACTCAAAATGTGCAGCTCCATGAGATACGCGTACGTGCATGCCAAATATCAAGTTGTTATCTCCAATATTGCAAAAGTAATTGTCAATATTAAAGTTTGACGCAAACCAACAAACAGACAGGGCAAAAATATATCCCACAGTATAGAATGGGGGACATAAAAAGTAAAATAAATCTTAAAAGGTGATAAATCTTGTGACGTATTTGTTTTGTTTCTTGTATTGTAAATAGTATCAATTTATCGCTCCCATTGTTTGTGAGCTTGGCGGGTAGTCATCGTATCGGACAGATGGGAATGTCCGGGTCATCAAGTGTCCCGCCAACAATAAAAGACCGCTCCAAAATTGAATATAGTTCAGTTAAATAGCTATCCATTGCAGATATAATTAAAAGTTCGTCCCAACTTTGGTGACTCTAGTAAATTAAATAAGGAATTAAAGCTGGGACAATGTCTGGCGCGAAATGACCAAATACATTTTAAAATATATACACAGTAAATCGGTTTATGTAGAATGTACAATCTTATTGCAGAGTTACATTATTATTACTGTTGTATTATGAAACACACATAGTAACCACGATAGACAGACAATTTTATTTACTTAAAATAATTGCACCGTCATAATGATATAAACACTGTGCAATTCACCGTCATAGTGATAATCACTGTGCAATTCATTAGCATGTGCAGGGCCGTATGAAGTTTTGACTGGGGGGCCCAACCGGGGAGAGTGTGAGAGGAGTCTCCACGCACTATTTTATTTTAATTTGGAACTATTCATGGTGAATTTTAATGCTTAACAAGAGTGAAGATCGGATGAAAACTACTTCAATTAGAAAGCGGACACCATGCTAAATCCTTTAAATGAACTTAGGTACCCCGTGACCTAGATTTTGACCCGGCATGGCCCATATTCGAACTTGACCTAGATATTGTCTAGATACAACTTCTGACCAAATTTGGTGAAGATTAGATGAAAACTTCTTCAGTTAGAGAGAGGAAACCATGCTTAATCCTTGAAATGCACTAAGTGACCCCGTGACCTAGTTTCTGACCCGACATGACCCATATTCGAACTTGACCTAGATTTTGTGTAGATACAACTTCTGACCAAGTTTGGTGAAGATCAGATGAAAACTATTTGAAATAGCGGAAACTGCTGTGGACGCCGCCCGCCCACCGACCCGCCCGCACGCCGACGGCCCGCCGCCCGCAAAGGGTGAAACAATAATACGTCCCGTTTTGAAAAACGGGCGTATAAAAAACCTATTTTGTAATATAAATTTTTGGAATATAACAAGTAAACCAGCACCTTTCTGTAGTCTAAGGCTTTAAACATTGGTGTGAAATTCAGGAATTACCTACAGGACTTATGGATGAAGTATGCCTTTCGTTGCGGTCCATCGATTTTTTTGGCGAAATTATAGGCCTTCGACTTAGACAAAGAAACTTTCCAGTTCATATTAATGCCAATTATCCATATCACCTCTAATTGCTTCCAACATTACTTGTTTTTCACAAAGTATAAACGTCAGAAATTTTAAGACTTTCAACCTCCTGTATCATTTGTTTACATTCGCTGCTTTTCTTTCCTTGATAAATCAAAATACGTGTTACATTAACCATTGATAGTTGAAGCATTAAGGATCACAAGGGACAATTGACTGATCAGGGATGTGAGTACAAGGCGATAAGAAAATATTGCCTAGAGGCTTATCTCCAATGGCGAGTAAAACAGCGCTAATCCCCTTGTTTATCAGGACTCCTCTTTTGTATTTAGTGAAAGTGTTCTATAGGCCCTTTCGTGAGAGAAAAATTGCAGTAGGACCATTATTAAAAATCCTAACTTGACAGCCAGCTGAGGGGGTCCGGGCCCCAGGGCATATGGCCTGCGTACGGGCCTGATGTGATTGATGATGGAAATGTTATGTAATTCAATTAAGATTACTTCTGGAAAGCCTTCTTTAAATAATAAATATAATCTAGTATTCTTAATCCAAGTGTTTCTCAAACACAATATAAATAAATTTTATATATAAGTAATCTTATAAAAATACAATTAAGCAATTGTTAAATATACGAATATTTAAGCAATTTAATTAGGCAATGTTTTACCATGTCTATCATTAACTTTCCCATATTTGTGGCATTCAATACCACGTTTCTCACATTGAATTAATTTTATTGACATTAATAATGTAAACACTTGAAGAAATATACGTAAAACTTTGCAACACAAAAACTCATTCTTCCCAAGAACACTGATGGAGTGGAATAATGCACATGTTGTGTATCGTGTTATTTCTTAAAAGTTGACCCAGTATTGTTAAAAATATTGCAAGAAATATACATTTCCAGAAAGGAAATTCATTTCTGCGTTGAATAAGACCAAGATCGTGAATATCGCTGCAAAATTGATGAAGTAATGGCTGTTCAAAACGATGCATCCCGTTTTCGGGTGATTTCGAGTTAGATACCTTGCTATATATTTGAAAGTAATTTTTTTAAAGAAAATTTTATTTTTCGTTATAATATGATAATTTATCATTGAAAATGATGTTTTCACTAATTATTATCATAGCCACACGCTAACCACCTGTGGAATAATGTAAAGGTAGTGTAGTGAGCGCTAAAACAGTTGACATCTCCAGATCGATTGCCCCTACAGAGGGATTAACCACACTCTCTCTCATGTTGCTCAAACGCTGAAAGGCACTGCAACGTACTTATCCAGATTGATCCAGTTCCAGAAGTTGTCCAAGTTCACTGATGCGAACATGGCCCGTTTTCAGTAAAATGACCCGTTTTGTCTTTAGTCTGCACTAAAACCGTTCCACAACAAGGGACAACACTCTCCAGTCAAAACCTGTCATGACGTATTGAGTGACACAGAAAACGAAGGTATTAATGTATATCGCTTAATGTTTGACACATACCCGCACATCTATTTATATAACACTGTGTCCACAAAAAGCACATGTCATGGAATCAGTTTCAATTAAATCTCACTAATTATCTACACTTTATTGTAGATTGTACATTCTCCAATACAAATCAAGAAGTGGAAACACATTTAGTCATATCTCATGACACAATCTTTATACACTACGCGACTACATCTCACATCACTGTGTTAGGGCCAATTCGACGAATCGTGGTGATTCGCCGCGATAACACTACGGGTGATTCCGCCGTGATTTCACTCTGACCATCTCGCGATAAAGATCAGCTGTAGAATCATTGCAAAACCCGCGATTTGCGTTGACTACTAGATTTAAATTTCAACTTATTAACTAATGTCAACATTATTGACCATCACATTAGAATGCGAAAATGTATTTCAATATGAAAGTAAACACCCTACTTGCTGAATGTTGAATCATGATTTCCAAACAATATCTTTACTTGTTGAAATAACAATTGTACAGTACAGCTCACGCAAAACAAAACCACATTCTTTTGTTATCGAAGTTTCTCCGCATCCACAATGAGTATTCATTCCGCATCATGCCGAAGCAATCAGCAATAATTAGCAGATATAAGAAACAGATTAAGATACCGTAAATTCGCGAATATAATACGCACTTTTTTACCTGCCAAATTTTTCTTCAAGTAGGGGGTGCGTATAATATACGAATGTAGATCAGAACAAAAATTTTCCTGTGAAAATGTTCAACTTAATCGTTGTAATTCGCTGCGCGTAAGCCATTTTGAATTACACAATTACATCAAAGGGGGGCAACTGTGCTTACGGTAATTGTCACGGCTACACCGTATAGTACCGTACATGCTTAATAGACCAACCATCGATATTATATATATAATAATAATAATAATACTTATTATTTTATAATTATAATTATCATCTTTCTGAATATTGTCAAATGGAATTAAATGTTATAAAAAAACAGCGTCTCTGTTTCTTTCTTTTGCTGACTGCTTGACCCGGGTGTCAGCAGGTGGCCCATGTGTTATCGGTAAAGGTGCTGAGAAGGGCCATCGCTTGTCAGCGGGACCCGTGTATTGTCTCAAAATTGTCACATTGGTATCAAATTAACCATATGTTTGCGTTAATAAAACAATCAACGGTAATATAAACAATAGACAGATATTTATTATGCAACTGTCATGACAACGGCCCGATAACACATCGCGATCAATATACCGGGGTAGCACTGTGAAACAGATGTGTGATAACGCCAAATTGGTTTGCTATTTTCACAACACAAAAATATATTTTCCCCATTTTGTTGCTTACCCGACGCTTACGCTAGCAAATCTATTTCTCATGTATTTTCCTGTCAAGTCTTTGTCTAAAAGCGCGCGAAAATTAGAGTGGGTGTAAACACTGTCGAACGTAATGTGTACTGGGAATGCAATAGCTTGCCGATATGGTCAATAATTACCGGTATTGCTCTAAATGTCGTTATTGTTTAAAATAATACGTTCAAATAAACTTAATGGAGAAAATATATAAAGACATTTAACATGTGGGAGAACAGATGACAGCGATCACTTTAAACAGGAATCTTCAATCTGAAATTTTATTTTAACAAGTGTGAATACATTTTTTTCGGAAATGACAGTGTCATGGCCGATTTCGGACACTGAATTTTTTAGTGCGTATTTTACTCGGATTTTGAATTTTTACCAAAAAATTTGGACCAAAGTTGGGGGTGCGTATTAAACACGAGGGCGTATTATATTCGCGAATTTACGGTAATACCCTGATATTTGTTTTACTTCGACACGATTATTTTAACATTTCATCAGCTGCTCTGCATACTTAATACAATTACAATCGGATGCCATTTGTTAAAACAATGATTTTGTATGTCAGTAGAAATCAAAGAAATTTACAGAGTTAAATCTCGGAAACGAGACTTGCTTTAAACGTCGAAAAAAAAAGATATCTATTTGCAAAATAGTTGATAAAATACACAGACTACACAAATATAAATAATTTCTACTGTTTGAATAAAATCAAATGTTTGTTTATTTTTAAAATGAATGCTTTCACTTCGTCCCAATTTTCAGAAAAATCAAAATGACTTGTACATGTGCATCTAAATTTAAATTAATACATTGCTTCAGGTGATGTACGCATGTTCAGTGGGAAAACCGCCGTCCCGATTGAACTGCTATTTAATAAAATCGTAGTGTGTAAAACTCATTTGATGGAACAATTATAAACGTTTGTCTTTACAATTTATTGAGTAATGTTGAACGGAATATACTTTTGAAAATGGAATTATCGTTATTTTAAATGTTTTAAACATAGTTTGTTACACTTTAAATTAGGCGGTGAATCTTTTGATTTGGTGGCATTCTGTTTCATTTCAGACCCCATGCAATTTTTCAGATCATAATCTCTGTGCTTTATTACTCCAACTTGTTAGTTTCTGACCACGTGTGCTACTGAAAGTAACCCTGGGGACTGTGTAATATGGCCCGTACAAGTGGCTAGGACCCGTGTTTATGATCCCTAGATGTTAGAGAAGCATGTGCATTATTAATGATTAAGTTGGTCAGTACAAAAGTTTTACACAAAAGTTCTACTGAAAACCGCCGACTGCATCTTTGTTTTATTATCCAATCAAGCCCCGAACATCCAATATCCTGTGTATTACCAGAAACAAACTTCAGATAAGCACGTGTCGTCTGTCAAAACAATGACTGTATAGCTCAGTAAACATATTGAAGTAGCTCACACAGTTAATTCCCATACATGATATCGGAAACAGACTTGCTTAAAACATTTAAAATAACGTTATTAATTTAATAAGAATTGCTAAACATAATGAGAACCAACCCAACATACCGTATACAGACGACACAATATATATATATATATATATATATATATATATATATATATATATATATATATATATATATATATATATATATATATATATATATAAGTTTACCAATTTAAATACAAACAGACATTGGTTTATTTTCACAAAATTAACTTTCACTTTTCTCGATTCCCAGAAAATGAATTGTAAATGTTGAATGAATCTAAATATTAATGAAGTTGTTTATTGGTCGTTGATGAAGAATATGAACTGTACACAACACTTGTATGCAGTCAGTACACAATGCAATAATTGTTTCAATAATGAAGTAACTGAAACAGCGCAACAGCATGTTTGAATTATATTTTATTAAAAGGAAATGTCAATGCCAAGTATTCTGCGCGATACCCCGGTAATTTAGTTGAAATTCACAACGAAACTTTTAATGGAAATTAAAGTTTATGATATCAATGATTTACCTGCTATCAGAGACGTAGATATCTACGTCTCTGCTGCTATTAAATGTTTATTTACAAATAAATACACCCACGCCAATTTTCGCGCGCTTTTTAACAGGACAAAGAAATTCATTTAATTCATGTGCACTATGTATTTTTGGCTAGAATTTGTAACCGAAAATAGCTGTACACGACGGGTGCAAACCGTGTCAGGTGAATTATGGGTGTTGGAATACAACTGATCTGATTGGGCGCTTATTTCATCAAATCTTTAAATAGAAACATTCATTTGATACTTTTGAAAATTGCAACCCCGTTTGTGTTTGACAATCTTTAGCACTCGTATCGGCGATATTAACCAGAATTGCTTTTAAAAAACAGAAATCAGGCATATGCGGGATTAACGAGTAATGGATAAAGACAGAAGAAGTTGCATGTATGCGATTGAGACAGTTGAAACGTATGTTTTGGGGAATCGAGGGACTTGGGGGAAAATACGACTATTACATTACAATCAATTATGAGTTCTCCATGGCTTCAAACTGCTAATTGCATAATCAACGCAATTATCACTCCTTCAGATGCGGTATCCTACAGCTAGGTGCGAACACAGTTTGTTTTATACGCAGCATTTAAAAGGACAGAAAAAACATGTCAGGGACATGGGTGTGAAATATATGTTGAAATTTTAAAACGGATACTCTCTAATATCTGCTAACAATGCTAATAATCCCATATTGTTATAATCGCTGTGAAGATTATACATGTAACGTAGGAAAAACGTACTTCACCGCGTTTGACCGTGAACTGGGTGAGTTGCGGTGAATCACTGCAGAGATTCTATTTATAGCATTCGCTGTGATCGTGCTCGACCTAGCTTGATAACACGCGCAAGATCGATGTGATTTTTCACCCAAAATAAATAATGTCCACTGCGTGTCGGTGATTTAGGCAAAAATCGCGGGTCGCGTAGTGTATGCAGATAGTTTGAACTTAAATAAAAACAACAACAAAGACTTGCAAACTAAATTACTTAGTTACCTACACATATTTATATGAATAATTTTCTATAATAATATTGTTAGGCATGAACATGCTTAATTGTCTGGAAAAAAAAATTACAGAAATTAATGGACCAAAACATTTGGCCAAACCTTATGGCACAGTTTGGCATTTTGTATGTGTCAGTTTTTAGCTATATTGAATTTGCATGCGCCGTTCCATAGTTAAAGTTCACGTGAACGTATAATTGTCTTGCACATGAGTCGACTTCTCCGTTTTTCTCGTTTGTCTTCGTCAATGGCGGTTTGTCCTTGTGTCGTCTGCTGTTTTTAGGTGAATCGGAAAACTTTGGATTTATACATTTAACAATATATATTTAGAAGTCTACCCAGGCTATCCAACTGCCATGTGCTTTCATGTTAGCACTGTTTAACGTTTCTGTCCAATCATTTTTTATGTTTGAATGAATGAAAGATTCCTATTGGGTTGTTCATTTACCCTTTTCTTCCTTCCCCGCCAAATGCCTTTGTCCCACACAACCCTTGAGAACTTTCACAAGTTAAGATGGTTAAGAGATATAGTGCGCTTTATAATTACTTAAAAGGATAGTTATAATTATTAATTAATCGGACACTGTGATAAGCAATTTAATATTATTTTTAATATTATTAATGTATTATTTTCCACAGCACGTCCCATTAAGTTAAATTGTGTCTATTGATATGTGTAATCTTCGTATTGTTTAGTTAATATGTAACGTGTCTTCGACCGAGCGTCGGTCTTTATAGTATGGCTCAGGCAATAATACAAAGCACAATACAATAGTATATAATTTTCCTTAAGCTACCTTGCTTTATGATTGGTTATTAATACAATAATTGGAACAGTAAATCAAATGTAATCAAATGCTATAATCATATGACCTCGAACCTCACTATTTACGCTTATGACCTCAGGTCTATGTATGGAGACCTATGTCTCAGGACTATGTATGGAGACCTATGCCTTGGACTATGTATGGAGACCTATGCCTCGAGACTATGTATGGAGACCTATGTCTCAGGACTATGTATGGAGACCTATGTCTCAGGACTATGTATGGAGACCTTTGCCTCGAGACTATGTATGGAGACCTGTGTCCTCGGAACTATGTATGGAGACCTATGTCTCAGGACTATGTATGGAGACCTATGTCTCAGGACTATGTATGGAGAGCTATGTCTCAGGACTATGTATGGAGACCTATGTCTCAGGACTTTGTATGGAGACCAATGCGACGAGACTATGTATGGAGACCTATGTCTCGGAGCTATGTATGGAGACCTATGTCTCGGAGCTATGTATGGAAACCGATGTCTCGGAGCTATGTATGGAGACCCATGTCTCGGAGCTATGCATGGAGACCTATGTCTCGGAACACTTCGTTATGACTCCGAGTCTGTGTGACTCGTTACCCTAGGTATGGAGCCTTGTAGTGTTTGTATGAAGGTATGTGACTTATATATCAACTATTAGCGACCCGGGCTGCTGAGGGGTAGGAATCCAACTTCAAGGCTCTCAGAACGTTTGAAGAGGATAGCCATTCTCTATGTGCCCAAAGTCCCTAATGTATGTTAATAATATAATTTAATTACCTTTTTTCCCAATGTTAACTCGACGAAATTGGGAGCAGAACTGACTTTTCATAGAGGAAACGCGCGCTTTTATACTTTCCGCTCATGCGGCGTTACTCAGACATTTCCATAGTGATACAGTTGAGATCTACATAATAGTGGTTTGACTTAATTATAAAGCATAATAATGAGGTTCTGGTTTTTATCAACGCAATAAACATTTATTAAACAAATGTAAATAAAAACAACATACAACGATACATTTCTAGGCATATTTTCAACAATGAATTAAACGTCAACAATGCTTAACGGAAATCAATGGACGCTTTTAATATATTAACTAAAAGGAACAATATACCCAAAGAAAAATGAACGTCAGTAAAGAAAGGCGGTAGGTTAAAAATCACCACAAATGGTTGTTAACTGCCAAGTGCACTAATTAATTAAATCTTTCACAATATGATTGTCATATCACTTGTAAGTTAACTTAAATATAAATTTATTATAGAATATTGCTGAGTAGAACAGTTTGCATTTGTTTTATATCCAACTAGAATTTGATGTCAACAGTGACTCATGCCAAGCATGCGCAACACGCATATTTGCACCAATAAATGTGTGATCTTTGATTACCCTACGCAACTATATTACTTGAGACAAGCAACAAAGCTTGTTTTTTTCTCCTGTGGCCAAATTTTTCTACAACAGAATGTTGTTGGTTTTTAGCTCACCTGAGCGATAGCTCGGGGTGAGCTATTGTGATCACTCACCGTCCGGCGTCCGTCCGTCCGTCCGTCTGTCTGTCTGTCTGTCTGTCTGTCTGTAAACAATTTGTAAACATCTTCTTCTACTAAACCATCGAGCCAATTTCAACTAAATTTCATGTGGAGCATCCCTAGGTCATGGGACAAAAGAATTGTTAAAAAAAATTTGATCACATAACCAAGATGGCCGCCATGACCATATATGGTAAAAACCTTAAAAAATCTTCTTGTCAGAAACCGCTCATCAGATTTTCAAAAAATTTCACAGGGATGACCTTTGAAGGCTCCCCTGAAAAAGTTGTTCAAAGAAATTTGATTCATCAAAAAACATGGCCGCAGGAGCTCGTTGAACTTTGCATGTTTATTCGTTTTTGCCTATTTTGTGAAAACTTTCAAAAATCTTCCACATTTTTTGTCCGATCCTTTCCAAATTTGCACAGTGTCTTTATATCAATGAGGACACGAACCCTACAAAAAATGAGCATTATTGGTCCATGGAGTACAGAATTACCTCCCCTTGAATTGAGAAAATGGTGTTTATGCAATAAAGTCCAAATTTTTCATCCAATTCTTTCCAAACTTGCACAGTGTCTTCATATCAATGAAAACTCGAGCCCTGTCGAAAATGAGCAACATCGGACCATTAAGACCAGAATTATCTCCTTGAGATGGCAGATTTAGAAATAATTATAGTGTACTCTTTTTTCCAATTAATAGTGCTATTAGAGTAAAGGATTTGCTGGCTACAGGCCAGGTTTCTCTGACACGATTCTCTTCTGATGGCTTTGCTGCAGACCACATAAACCCTTAACCCAGAACAGTTAATTCTTTCTGCCAATGTTTGTGACTGTGGAAATCATTGAAATAAAAGGAGAAATTGCTGAAATTAGCATTTTCTCCTTTCATCACAATGCTTCCTACCCTATTAAATCAGTTTCTTCTTATTCCATTATAATTTAATTTGTCGTCTGCAACCTCTTTCAATTTGGAAAAGGGTTAACTACCAGAAATCAATTAATGCTGTAGTTTTGTTGATGAGAAATTATTTTCCTTTAAAATGGGAGGCGATTATTGCTTAGGAAATTGCTCTGGTAGGGTTGAATCATTGTGGGAAATTGAGAAATTGTTCAGTCCAAAATATGTTGATTGGTAAAGGGTTAAATGGATACCATTTTTTTCCAAGTTACCCTTTTCCTTATGCGAACATGGGTTGCCTGTTTAGTGGATGATATCTTGTCAATTTTGAGAAAAAAGAGGAATCTCTTCAAAACAAGCAAAAATTCCTTTTATCTCAATGTTTAAGTCCACTTTTTAGCGTACCTGAGCAGATCATATTTTCCTCCTAAACCATTGAGCCAATTTCAACCAAATTTCATGTGGAGCATCCTTACGTCACGGGAAAAAAATATTGTTAAAAAAAAATTTGGTCACATAACCCAGCTGGCCGCCATGCCCATATATGGTCAAAACCTTAAAAAATCTTCTCGTCAGAAACGGCTCGTCGGATTTTCAATTTTTTTTACAGGGATGATCCTTAAAGGCTCCCCTAAAAAAGTTGTTCAAGAAAATTTGTTTCGTCGAAAAACGTGGCCGCAGAAGCTCTTTGAACTTTGCATGTTTATACGTTTTTGCATATTTTGTGAAAACTTAGAAAATCTTCTTGTCCATAACCATAAGGCCTAGGGCTACCAAATTTGGTATGTGGTGAAATCTTATAGTCCTCAACCAAATAGGTAGAAAACATTGTGTTTAAAGGAGATTTTGCTTGCTATGAGCAATTTCTTCTTTTGTCTTCTTAAGTCATCTGAGGTAGAAGGGTAACTCCCCTAACAGTACTTCAAGAAATCCTTCATTGCATAACACCTGTGAAGATGTAAGGTCAACTTCTGTTGAACCCATAAACCCTTTACCAAATGACAACTTTTGGACTGTCCCAAATTCAAAGAGGTCGCAGATGACAAAGAACATTGTAATGGAATGTGAAGAAATAGCTTTGGTAGGGTTGAAATCATTGTGATAAAAGGAGAAATTGCTCAAAATAAGCAATTTCTCCTTTAATCACAAATGATTTCTAGAGTCGTCTGCAATAAACCAGTAATTTCTTGTTATTGTTTGTAATGGGTTAATCCATTTCCACATTTTTGGTTGGAATAACCCATTACCAAACGGTAACAGGATTTTATGGGTTTGGTGCAGAAGACTGTATAAATCATTGTGATTAAAGGAGAAATTGCTCATATTGAGCAATTTCTCCTTTTATCACAATTATTTATACTCTTCCAAAGCTATTTATTCATATTCCATTATAATTTTAAGTGTTGTCTGCATCATCTTTCAATTTGGGACAGTTCAAAATGTGTCATTTGGTAAAGGGTTAATGCTTTACCAAATGACACATTTTGGACTTTCCAAATTAAAAGACTTAAATTGTAATGGAAAATGAAGGAATTTATTTTGGTATTTTATAAATCATTGTGATAAATGAAGAAATTGCTCAAAATGAGCAGATCTGGCATCATCATTTAGACATTTTATATTAGATATATACTTCACTTTAATGTTTACATGTTGGAGTATATAGGGTCTACCATTCCCTTGGTCCTCTTGTATTACTTTTTATGTTAATTCAATAATAACAAATGTGCGCAAATATAAATGTACATTATTTGATTTATTTAGTTATCTGTGTGAATTTGTACACATTTTTATGCCCCTGGTAGGGTGGCATATAGCAGTTGCACTGTCCATCTGTCTGGCATTGCATTTTCCAGACTTTTTTCATAAATGCTTTGAGATATTAACCTTATATTTGTTGTGTTAGTCTACCTACATGACTTACAGATGAATTGAGAGTTTCATTCCGGTCCATTGAGTTATGGTTATTGGACTTAGGATTTCTCTATTATAAATGTTTTCCTGAGATTTTTTTTTACAAAAGTCTTTCAGCAGTGTCCGACAAATTTCTTATTTTTCAGGTAGCCCACTGGGCTACCAATAAAAATATTTGGTAGCCCATAAAATTTTCCTACAAAATGATAAGAGGCAGGTTTTCATCTTTATTTTATTTCTTCATTTACATATACATAATATGTATACATACATATACATAAAACAGCAAGTAGTCTGATGTACACAGTCAATATCGTAAATTAATGTTACAGTACAGTAACCGTGTACTTAAATTTAAATGTACCAAAGAAAATCATATATACATGTAGATATTACATGTATGCGCACATGTATGTGTACTTAAATTCGGACAGCACGTTAAGTCGTAAATGTAAATAAAGCGTTTAGATGATCAATACGATTGACTCGTATGGTGTTAATCAATGCAATTGCCCTTTTTAACAACAAATACAGAGTTTCAAGAAATCAAGAGTATTAAATCATTTATTTACTTGTGTCCGACTTTAAGTACTGTCCGAATTTACTTATTGCATCCGTATGTTACGACACTTGTGTGCAGTCAGTATACAATACAATAATTGTTTCAATAATGAAGGAACTGATACAGCGTAACGGTAACGATACAGCGTGTTTACATGATATTTTATTAAGAGAAAATGTCAATGCCAAATAATTCGCGAGATACCCCGGTACTTTAGTTGAAATTCACAACGAAACTTTTAATGGAAATTAAATGATCTCAATGTTGTACCCGCTACGAAATTTTTATTTACAAATAAATACACCCACGCCAATTTTCGCGCGCTTTTTATCATGACGAAGAAATTAATTTCTTAAATGTAGAATTTTGTAACCTAAAATAGCTGTACACAACGCGTGCAAACCGTGGAAGGTTATTTACGCATGTTGCACTACAGCGGTCCTGATTGGGAGCTTATTTCATTTTATCTTTAAATAGAACAATATGCCGAAATTCATTTGACACTTTAGAAAATTTCAAACGTTTGTGTTTATGACTCTTATCGTCTATATTACCCACCCATAATTTGGTTTTAAAAATATAAATCGGGCATAATATGGGATTATTGATTGACAGTCGATTAATCCAATTATTAATTGACAATGCAAACTAATTAGCAGGTGTTAACCGCGTTCACAAAGTTGTCATTAATATTCATTTTCGGTTTCGTTACCGTTTTGAAGAATCCGCTGTTGTTTTGATTTATTTAATGTTTGGCGTCCTTGGATATTTAACGACATCAAAAACGTTGTCACAATTACTCATTGTTGCGGTTAACAAAGAATTCCAAACTGCGAAATGATGTTGCATCATGTGCGCCAACTATCTAACTGGCTCTCATTATATTATTAGCAGACGACAAATGTTGATTCTGATTGGATGATTAAAATACACTGTTACTGTTTAAGACATTACCGCAAGTGATCGGTGACTGATTAGATAATTGATTGCACTTTGTTATCGGATTATAAGCAATACACAGTGTACAAACACATGGTCAGCGTGTTTATTCTACGTATGTCTGTCAATAAACCGGGCTTCCGCTCTCATAGATTTATAGTAGCCCGGCGGGCGTCAGCTGGAAAATTTCAGTAGCCCGATGAAAAATTTCGGTAGCCCCCGGGCTCTGGGCAATGGATTTGTCGGACACTGCTTTCAGATATTTAGCTGATTTTTGGTTTGTAAGTCTATCGACTTGACCTTCAGATGAAGTGTTAGTTTTGTTCTGGCCCATTGATTTTTGGTGATGTTATGGACCTTTGACTTGGAAATTAATTTTCTCTATAATAACCGTTTTCCGGATGTTTTTTTATGAAACGCTTTATGATATTCACTGATATTTTGTTTGTGAGTGTACCTACATAACTTAAAGATCAAGTCAGACTTTCATTTCGGTCCATTGATATTTGACTAAATCAGCGGCCTTGGGCTTTTCTTAAAAATAACACTGGGAGATTTTTCCAAAACGCTTTCAGATACTGTCCAAGGCCCTAAACTTTGTCATATATCTATGGACCATAACTTTGTAGTGATTTTAAGCTCATCTGTCACTAAGTGACATAGTGAGCTTAAGTGACCGTGTGATGTCCGTTGTGCTTCCGTCCGTCTGTCAACAATTTGTTTGTGTAGACAGTAGAGGTCACAGTTTTCATCCAATCTTTATGAAATTTGGTCAGAATGTATATCTTGATGAAATCTGGGTTGGGATTGTATTTGGGTCATCTGGGGTCAAAAACTAGGTCACTAGGTCAAATAATAGAAAAACCTTGTGTAGACAATAGAGGTCACAGTTTTCATCCAAGCTTTATGAAATTTGGTCAGAATGTTTATCTTGATGAAATCTGGGTTGGGATTGTATTTGGGTCATCTGGGGTCAAAAACTAGGTCACTAGGTCAAATTATAGAAAAACTTTGTGTAGACAATAGAGGTCACAGTTTTCATCCAATCTTTATGAAATTTGGTCAGAATGTTTATCTTGATGAAATCTGGGTCGGATTGTATTTGGGTCATCTGGGGTCAAAAACTAGGTCACTAGGTCAAATAATAGACAAACCTTGTGTAGACAATAGAGGTCACAGTTTTCATCCAATCTTTATCAAATTTGGTCAGAATGTTTATCTTGATAAAATCTGTATTGGGATTGTATTTTGGTCATCTGGGGTCAGAAACTAGGTCACTAGGTCAAATAATAGAAAAACCTTGTGTAGACAATTGAGGTCAGTTTTCATCAGATCTTATTGAAATAAGGTCAGAATGTTTGTCTTGTTAAAATCTTGGTTGGGATCAAATTGGGTCATCTAGGGTAAAAACTAGGTCAATAGGTCAAAGTTTAAAAAAAACCTTGTGTAGACAGTAGAGGTCACAGTTTTCATCAAAACTTAATAAAATTTGGCCAGAATGTTAATCTTGATGAAACCTGGGTTGGGATTGTATTTGGGTCATCTGGGGTCAAAAACTAGGTCACTATATCAAATCATAGAAAAAATTTGTGTAGACAATAGAGGTCATAGTTTTCATCTGATCTTTATGAAATATGGTCAGAATGTTTATCTTGATAATATCTGATTTTAAATCGTATATGGGTCATCTGGGGTCAAAAATTAGGTCACTTGGCCAATTCTAGTAAAACCTTGTGTAAATGAAAGAGGTCACAGTTTTCATCACGTCTTAATGAAATTTTGTCAATGTATTAATTGATGAAATCTGGCTTGGGGTTGTATATGGGTCTGATAGAATTTAAGTTGATGTAGCAATGTAAGTCAGGTGAGCGATTCAGGGCCATCATGGCCCTCTTGTTATGGTTTTAAATTCGCCAACAAGGCCCTTACACAAAGTATTTTTGACCAGACTTACTAGTAATGCCATTCCAAGCTCTAACAATTTAAAGCCTTGAACATATCAAATGCCAGTATCGCAACAATGCTGTTTGTTCACAATTGTTATTGCCAACTTCAAGGGTGTTAATAACTGTAAGGTCTCACAGTACTTACAGGATGAACAGTGTGCCCAGTGTAGGGCTTCAACCCATTGCACCCTAGCAACTGAGCTAACCTGGCTGCAGGTTTTACCCATACTTACTCCTTTTCCCTTTTCAAGAGAAATTGGAAGTGCTCACTCTCTAGCATGGGACTCTGACAACTTAGCTTACCTGAATCTGGTTGTCTTTGTCTATGAAGTACATGTAACAGTGGATAGTTTAGAACAGTTTATAAATTTGATCATGAATATGCTGGATGTAGGGTAAAAAAGATTGACAGATAGCTAGTATAACCCTAAGCCATTTCTTTATTAATTTTGATGTTCCAAAGGCAATGCGGTAAAAGCCTGAAGATATACGTATGCATTGTTTTATCTACTGGTGAAATAGTTTAACATACATAAAGGCATACAAAAAAGACTGAGCAATTTACCTGTAATCTATAATCGTTTAGGACGAAAATATTGGGAACGGTCGAATAAATTGATGGGGGTGAAAAAATTCGAGAGCAATTACAGAGGCAAAAAGTCTACCAATATATGTTGTACAGCAAAAGATGCACGGCTTATATAAAATACATGAAATATAGACCTGTAACTTACAATATGTGGGGGATAAAAGGGTTGAAAAGATTGAAATATCGATGTAAATTAACATGGCGCCCATCGGGCGAGGTAAAATCCATCTTACTACATCAACAACACCAAAGCAACAAAAAAGGAATCTAAGTACCGCAAAGATGGTTTTTATAAAGCAAGGAGGAAGCTGCTCGCCCCTTGGTGAAACAGCATAATGAAAAAAAGTGGAAATGTGGCTTAGTGTTGCTGGTCATGACTGCTTGCATGACACACACCTGTCAGGAATGCCTAAATCATAGAACTGAGTTTAAAAAGTGGACTGGTAAACAAGAAGTATCAATGAATTAGGAGTACTAATGATTTTCATGTCCCCCACTATAGTAGTGGGGGACATATTGTTTTTGCCCTGTCTGTTGTTCTGTTGGTCTGTCTGTCTGTTTGCGCCAACTTTAACATTTTGCAATAACTTTTGCTATATTAAAGATAGCAACTTCATATTTGGCATGCATGTGTATCTCATGAAGCTGCACATTTTGAGTGGTGAAAGGTCAAGGTCAAGGTCATCCTTCAAGGTCAGAGGTCAAATATATGTGGCCAAAATCGCTCATTTTATGAATACTTTTGCAATATTGAAGATAGCAACTTGATATTTGGCATGCATGTGTATGTCATGGAGCTGCACATTTTGAGTGGTGAAAGGTCAAGGTCAAGGTCATCCTTCAAGGTCAGAGGTCAATTATATGTGGCCAAAATCGCTCATTTTATGAATACTTTTGCAATATTGAAGATAGCAACTTGATATTTGGCATGCATGTGCATCTCATGGAGCTGCTCATTTTGAGTGGTGAAAGGTCAAGGTCAAGGTCATCCTTCAAGGTCAGAGGTCAAATATATGTGGCCCAAATCGCTTATTTTATGAATACTTTTGCAATATTGAAGATAGCAACTTGATATTTGGCATGCATGTGTATCTCATGGAGCTGCACATTTTGAGTGGTGAAAGGTCAAGGTCAAGGTCATCCTTCACAAGGTCAAGGTCATCCTACAATGTCAAACATCATATAGGGGGACATTGTGTTTCACAAACACATCTTGTTGTGTTCTAAGGTACACGTACGTAGACAGGGGTTTCGCTACTTATCGCTATTTGCGAAAATACGATTTTCAAAAGTTGCGAATTTGATTACTGACACCTTAATTGTGGATCTTGTAAATCAGTTTTACAAGAAATCTCGTTTGGTACATTACTTGAGCATATAAAGTCATCAGATTGCGCATACGTTTAGTACATTACTGGAGCATATAAAGTCATCAGATTGCGCACACAACATATCACTGATTAGCCTTTTGTTACGGCTCAGGCGTACTGTGAAAGATTATATCTGACGTCACATCCTTGGTTAAGAAAAAACGCTTTCGATTGAAATCAAAATCAGCACTATCGATTTTTATGCCCCCTTTCGAAGAATAGGGGGTATATAGTTTTCGCACTGTCCGTCTTTCAGTCTGTCTGTCAGTCTGTCACACTTTTCATGTCCACTCTCTAATTCAAATAGTTTTCATCCGATCTTTACGAAACTTGGTCAGAAGTTGTATCTAGACAATGTCTACAGGGCTATAGATAATTTTTGGGGTTATTCACCCCCTGTTTTGACAACAATAGGGTTTTTGTAAATTCAATAGTTTTAGCAAAATTTTTTACCCCCTACTTTTGAGCTTAATTGGGTTTTTCACCCCCGGTTTTTTAACTCAATTAGGTAATTTAGGGAATGACATATACATGTATAATATAATACAAATCTACTAAGGTACTATATTATTATGTGCATGTGAAAAATAAATCAACATTGGTAGCAACTGTCTTGTTCTTCATTCAAAATCTCCGATAATAACCGCCGAACTACATTTTCGGGAGAAATGATCACATCTTGCATTAGATTGTTCAGCAAAGCAGCACAGCACAGAAGTTTTCGTTTCCCCAAATATTCTGGGGTAAATACCTGTCTAAAGTGTTTGTTTGTGTGAGGATTCTCTTTCTACGGCCACGAGTGTCCATTTTGATATTTTAAGAAAATGAAAGTAAAAATCGGACCGGTCTACGAATAATTACAGTAATTTACCCCAAAGATTGATAACCGCTGGAAAGACTGCCTTCTTTTCTTCAAAGGACGGCATATAAACTATTCGGTACATTTTTGTACAGGAAATAACCAGTCTAAAAAATACGCCCGGTGTTTGTAAGAATTGCGTTTCGTGACGCAAGGTTTTTAGCTCACCTGATTGCTCAGGTGAGCTTTTGTGACCGGTCTTTGTCTGTCGTACGTCCGTAGTCCGTCCGTCCACATTTGTTCGTAAACACTCTAGAGGCCACATTTATTGTCCGATCTTTATAAACCTTGGTCAGAAACTTCATCCCAATGAAATCTCAGTCGAGTGCGAAACTGGGTCGTGCCGGGTCAAAAACTAGGTCTCTAGGTCAAAAAAAAGAAAAAACTTGTAAACACTGTAGAAGTCACATTTCATGCTCAATCTTCATGTAATTTTGTCAAAATGTTTGTCTTAAGGTACACTGCAACGCCGATATATCGCGGTTGGTGGGGTCCAAAGATCGCGAGCGCGATATATCCGGCGCGCGATATAACTCAAGAAATGTCTAACTCAATTGTATTGCGGTTAACTTGTCAAATTTCCCCAATGTTTTCATTTTATATACAGCGCTGCTACATATTTGTTTTGTAATAATTGCAAACCAATTATACAATAAACGTTTTCATTACTACATAAGTATCTGTGTATTTATCATAAAAAACAGAGTGTAAATTATGTTTTTTATTTCCATGTACAATCCCTCGCGAATCAGCTAAAATGAAAAATTCTTGCCGTAAAAAACGTATAAAATACATTGTGCATAGATTCGAATTTACCCTTAGCGTAACAGTAACGATACCGTGTGTTTGAATTATATTGTATTAATAGGAAATGTCAATGCCACATAATTCGCGAGATACCGCGGTACTTTTGTTGAAATTTACAACGAAACTTTTAACGGAAATTAAATTATCACAATGTTGTACCGGCTACGAAATTTGTTTTTACAAATAAATACACCCACGCCAATTTTCGCGCGCTTTTTATCAGGACAAAGAAATTCATGACCAGTACCGATATTTAAAGATCTATATACCAGTAAACTGCCATTATTACCTTTGCAATGACACTAATTGGATATTTCCTAAGTGTTAAAAACAACCCCAGCCTTGTGTAAACAACATTGTCACTAATCGACTGTTTTTCACGCTTCACTGCGTGCCATAGTAAGCCGCGAAATATGGGGTGTTGATACTAGCTAGAACCGTTTTTTTGCTTAAGTTAGCGAATTCTCAGATTTAAACATGTCATTTAGTGATCATGCTCGTCGGATTTTTGGGAGCCATAGCCAAAGCGCGATATATTGGACAGCGTGATATAACGGTCCGCGATATATCGGCGTTGCAGTGTAGTACAACTGTAATGGGCAATTTTCCAAAACCCATTAAAAGTATTTTTTTCATAAACTTCATACCATATGTGGTCTTATTACAATTTTTTAGGGTGGCTTTCCATGCAAAAAAAATTTTCATGATTTTTTCTGTATGATGACCCATAATTTGAATTTTCTTCAAAATTAAATTACCCCTGGGGATAAATAAATTCAATAAACTCATATTTTTTAGCATTTTTTTTTATCAATGTTTGTATATTTAGTACAGGATATGATTTTAGATGATAAAACAATATAATACAAGACAATTGAGTGATAAAAATAATGAAAAAAATCTTATTTATTATGTAAGGTCCTTCAAAACTACAAGCTCGACCCGTGTATGCAAAAATCACCCATACAAAATTTTCCTCTTTTTTTATAAGTTGTATGTTATTTCTTTGGAATTTGAGAATTTATATTTTAGCAGAGACATGTGATCAGCTTAAATCAAAGTAAAAAAAAGCAATTTGCCCGTGTATATTTTGAACAAATCACTAAAATTTAATAGGACTATAAGAAATATTTTTCAAGAAATTCAAAACCACATAATGGCAAATTGTTAAAATATGCAAAATAAACAGAGTCATTTACCAATTCAGTTAACACCTTCAATGTTCTTACTCATTGTTACTTGTATACATATATTTTATACATTATGCAGTTATGCTAAATCTGCCAATGTAGGGATGGCGTTGGTGAGGTGGGGGTGGGGGGTGGAGGCATGAGTAGGTCTGAAAAGTGAAAAAAATTACAAAGTTGTATACTATGTATTTTTCTCTGTTAAGAAGATCTATAACATTGTTAGATTTAAATTCAAATGAACATCTACCTAACAAGCTTGTATTTATTTAATAACAATGTACAAACAAAAATATTAATGCAAAATTTCATAATGAAACTAAATAAGCGTATACTTGTAAGTTCCTTTGACATGGACAAGGCTTTCTACACTATATCCTACACTATATAAGTTAGTTACAAATACTCAAGCAAGTTTGGTGAAACTTGGCATGCATATAAAAGGCATTATAGGGATTAAGTGCAACACTTCATTTATCACCTTAGGTGATTGCATGATCAGGTCACTGTTACTAAAAATAGAAACAAACAAGAGCACCGCATAACGGGTGCCACGCTTGGCTACGGGTGCAGTTTTGAATAAATGAAAGCTTGTCAGATTATTTTTTTTAGAGGTCACAGTTGTAATGTTTCAGACCCATATAGGGAGGGTTAAGATATAGACGGAGTTTGCTTATACACTGTAACTCCAATATAGCGCGGTCAATGGGGTCCAAGCCGCGAAACAGCGTTATAACGGATCCGCGTTATAGGTTTTGAGCTCATTAACTGCAGGGCGCTATAAAAAAAACAGGTATAGAATAGCCTATAATATAGGTCATGTATATTGCCATGCTGTGTTGACGCAAATACATGCATATAAACCGAATCGTATCGATAACAGTATGCATACCGCTTTTCTTATGTGCACATTTATCCTATAATCCAATAAAATTGCAACATCACTTAAAAATAATAATCTTGAACATTAATGACGATACATGTTTAAGAAATTCGTAAACACAACCGTATGCATATATGCCATTTTCAGAAGTGTTAAGAGTACAGTGCATTATGGGGCAGAGATTTCATAGGACGAGCGACTTTAAATTTAGATTGAATGCAAAACAACTCATGTACAAAAAATTGTTTTATTGCGTCATACGCATGCAAAAAACGTCTTTCCCGGGGACTTTCTGATACCGCGCGAAAATGAAAGTGAAACTCTGTTAACAATTGCCGGTACACTGCGTTCGCATGTAAATAAATCGTCTGCATTATTTAATTTCTTATACACGAACTGAAAGATTAAATGACATAATACTAGAATGATAATGAAATGACAGAAAAAGTTGTTTTATACAGTAGGCAGTATATTTCACAGCCGCTCATTATATAGTCAAACTGCAACCATATCAAAGTAAGAATGTTTCAATCGTTTTGAATTACTTGAATTGTATAACTATCCCGCTTGCACTTAACTTATGGAAATTATCGCACTGAACCGCTCTGATGAGGAATACATGTAATAAACACTGACACGCGAGTTTTTCACACCTTTATTGACATTACACAACAGATTAACACCAATTAGCTGTCGGTGTTGTTTAACCTCGAGGCGATTATAATCGGTTCAACGGACGGTTGAATAAAGCAATCAACATGACTGTGATTGCCGCCATCTTTGAATTGTCTGACAATACATGAAGTTGCATAATACGGATTTTAATCAGAAATCAAATGGAAGGTTGGAGAAAAAATGGGATCCAAGCACCCTCCGCGTTATATTGGATTCAGCGTTATAACGGAGCGCTTTATATTGGAGTTACAGTGTATATTTATTATGCCCCCCTTCGAAGAAGAGGGGGTATATTGCTTTGCTCATGTCGGTCTGTCGGTCCGTCGGTCTGTCGGTCGGTCTGTCGGTCTGTCTGTCGGTCCGTCCACCAGGTGATTGTCAGACGATAACTCAAGAACGCTTGGGCCTAGGATCATGACACTTCATAGGTACATTGATCATGACTCGCAGATGACCCCTATTGATTTTGTGGTCACTAGGTCAAAGGTCAAGGTCACGGTGACCCGAAATAGTAAAATGGTTTTTGAATGATAACTCAAGAACACATACGCCTAGGATCATGAAACTTTATGGGTAGATTGATCATGACTTGCAGATGACCCCTAATGATTTTGAGGTCACTAGGTCAAAGGTCAAGGTCACGGTGACCCGAAATAGTAAAATGGTTTCCGGATGATAACTCAAGAACGCATACGCCTAGGATCATGAAACTTCATGGGTAGATTGATCATAACTGGCAGATGACCCCTATTGATTTTGAGGTCACTAGGTCAAAGGTGAAGGTCACGGTGACCCGAAATAGTAAAATGGTTTTCGGATGATATCTCAAGAACGCATATGCCTAGGATCATGAAACTTCATCGGTAGATTGATCATGACTTGCAGATGACCCCTATTGATTTTGAGGTCACCAGGTCAAAGGTCAAGGTCACGATGACCCGAAATAGTAAAATGATTTTCGGATAATAACTCAAGAACGCTTTTGCCTAGGATCATGACACTTCATAGGTACATTGATTGTGACCCGCAGATGACTCCTATTGATTTTCAGGTCACTAGGTCAAAGGTCAAGGTCACAGTAACAAAAAACATATTCACACAATGGCTGTCACTACAACGGAGGGCCCATATGGGGGGCATGCATGTTTTACAAACAGCCCTTGTTAACACACACACACTCAGAAATACATGTACATACAGTCCAGCGTTATACTAGAGCATTTTCTCGAGTGAACCCCGGCCACGCGCCACACACGCTGCGTCTGCAACGCTGGATGCTGATTGGTGTAGGGCGGGGTTAACCGAAGGTTAGCATAATTATGACTGACGGCTGGACATTACATCCCTTCTATCTTCAAAATAAAAATATGCATTGTTCAAAATACATGAAGTCAATTTAAATTCGAAAAGTAGAGTGTTGGGAGATGAGTGTCCTTTCCTTCCTGTGAAAAAAAAAAGTTTCGAAATGCAGTTCTTGCGCTATCAAATTGTTTATCAAAACAACGTTAATGAAACTAATTTAACACGTTGAAAGTCTTGTTGGGAAAACAGTCATTAATCCATGAGCTGGCGGCTGATCCAAGATAGAAAGTTTATTTCCTTGATGACATAGGTCAGCTTTTGGTCAGATTGTCTTGAATTTACGGGAACAGCGCTGATAAAAACCATTATCCGATGTGAAAAAGCGATTAAGCACGAATTACTAACAAATGTGCGAACAGGCTTTCTGCAATAAATTTTGTTGATTTTCTCTGCCAAGGTATGAGAACAGACTTAATGGGTTATAGCAAATCTTAGGCATTTTTCAACCAATTATAAAATATAGTTGCAGCAGATCGTTGTTGGCACATTTGTTTCACAATCATATAATTATGATTTACAGGGTTTATTATTACCTGTATCACTTTAATTACACACATATGTATATAAGGCGCAGAGTTTATCATATGAATGCAGTTATTAAACGTGTATTTATAGTCCGGTCTGTATTTAAATGAGCATTATTAATAAATCCATACATGAATAATACACTAGCGCGCACGTTATTCTCACACATACTGTAGTACCATGCGGCACATTTCGCTGTTTGTTAGTCATTTTCGCGTCGGCTTTTTTTCACGACTCGAACGTCTGAGCGGTTGTTGTACGGGTTGATGGACGGCTATTTCCTGGCGTACGATGTCATCGTGAGACGGCGGTAAAGCCAGCACAGGCTTGAGGTGAGAGGCGTCGTGTCTTAGGATTCGATCCTTATGTCGAACCGTAACCATGGAACCCTTGCGCGACACGACACTTCCGGGAACTGGCGAAAACGGTGTATCAAGTTTGTTTCGCACCTGCTGTTTGACCAGAATCTTGTCTCCTGGCCATAACGCAGATGCTTTTGCTTTATTCCGTTTATCGGCGTAGTATCTGTTTTTCTGCTTGTCTTTCGTGTCATGTTCCTCGACATTTACGACTTGGCGGTACCGAAAATTGCGGGAGTTTTGTTTTCATTTTTCGGTTAAACATTAGTTCAAATGGTGAAACTCCAGTGCTTGGGTGCGGTGTGCTTCTGTAGTTCATAAGAAATTTGGGAAGTTCTGATTTGTAATTGTGTCTGGACGCCAGTGCTGTTTTCATACATTTGACTAGAGGTTTCATAAAAGCCTCTGCTGTACCGTTGGCTTTTGGGTGAAAGGGTGTTATTTTCCTGTGTTTGAACCTGAGTTGAACGGCAAATTCTGAGAATGTATGGCTGTTGAACGGCGATCGGTTGTCGGTTTTGACAACGGTTGGTATGGAAAACAGTCCAAAGATTCTCTCTAGCACTGGGATGACGGCTTGTGCAGCTACGCTGTTGAGTTTTTCGACCACTGGATATCTACAGTAGTCACAAATAACTACCATAAAGTATTCTCCAGAGGGCATTGGGCCACAGAAATCAATAGAAATTTCATCCCACTGACGTTTAGGCAACGGGCTTGGCTTAACTGGTTCTTGTACTGTTTTGTTTGATGCGGACATGCAGGGTATACACTGTTTGCATTTGTCGTCTATGAGTTTGTCCATGAATGGGAACCAACAGGTTTCACGCAGCAATGATTTACAACGGACTCGACCCTGGTGACCCTCGTGTGCCAGATTAATTGCCTTATGCTGCAATGATTCTGGGATACATAATCTGGTGCCACATTATAAAATATGTCCATCTGAGAGTGATACCACGGTCAGTTCTTCGTGAACGTTTAGATTAAGGCAATAGCTGTCTGTCTGCCAGCAAATTTTGTTTGTCCCTAGTGTTGTTTTTAACAGCTTGAATTACACACCGAATCAAACAGTCTGTCTGGGTGGCACGCGCGACCTCTGAGAGGGTTAACGATTTTTGCACTAAATTGCTCGCGAGGAAATTTAACGTATTCTTCTGCTAGGTTGTCTGCTTTGAATTTTTTAATCCGATGTCTGGAGCAGTAGACGGCGATCATTTGGTTCCCAGCACGGTACTTCACTTTGAAATTGTATGTGGTCAATCTTAAGCGCCATCGTTCAAGACGGGCTGACTGGATCTGCTTTGTTTTGTTAAAAATGGATTCCAGACACCGATGATTGCTGATGAAGGTAAATGCTTTGCCAAACAAGTATAAATGGAAATGTTGGCATCCCCAAACACTGGCGAGAGCTTCTCGTTCTGTTTGACTGTAGCGCTGTTCGACTGGGGTGAGTGACCTTTCCGTATGCAATTATCTTACTGTCCTGAATAAGTATTCCAGAAACACCGACAGGACTGGCGTCTACCCATAATTCTGTGTCCTTAGAAGGATCGAAGTATGTCATCACTTGATCACTTGAAAGTGCGTTTTGGAGCTGTCTGAACGCGGTCTCTTGCTTATTTGTCCACTCAAACGCGACCTTATCTTGAGTGAGGCGTCTTAACGGTTCGGATATTGTTGAGTAATCGCGGATAAATCGCGAAACATAGTTTGTCATGCCGAGAAACGACCTGATTTCTGCTTAATTTTTCGGCCTGTTAATGTTCTGGATTGCCGCGACTTTTTCTGGATCTGGAGAGATTCCAGAGTAGGAAAATATTTATCCGCAAAATTTGAGTTTTGATTGTCCGAATTCACACTTTCGTCTATTAAGGGTGAGACCCTTCTCATGCAACCTTTGCAGAATCGCTTCCAGATTTATGTCGTGTTCTTGTCGTTTTTTTGCCGTGCATGTTTATGCCGTCACTGATATTTAACGTTTTCTTCAAACCTTGAAGAGCCTGTTGGATTTCGTTCTGAAATATTTCTGGCGCAACGCTTACTCCAAAGTTGAGACGTTTGTAGCGCTGTAGGCCTACATGGCTAGCAAACACTGTCATATTTCTTGATTCTTCGGAGAGTTCCAGCTGGTGGAACCCCTTGTACAGATCCACTTTAGAGAATACCATTGAGTCGTTAAATTCTATGTCGTCGATAGTTGACGTCACATGACGTTCTCGTTTTAGTGCAAGATTGGCTTTGCCCATGTCGACACATAGACGAATTTCCTTTGGTGCATTCGGCTTTGGAGCTACCACTAGGTTTGACACCCACGGCGTTGGTTCGTCGACTTTCTAGATGACGTCTAGCTCCTCTAACCAATCAAGCTCTTGTTCAATTTGCTCACGAACGTGGAACGGGATCCGTCTAGCCGGCTGGCTTAACTGCACAACATTTTCGTCGATATGGAATTTTATTTGTTTGTCTTTCAATTTTCCGAGACCTGTGAATACGGATTTGTACTTGTCAAAGAGTTCCGCGTAGTCACAATCTTTTACCAAATTTATGACCGGAACTATACCGAGTTCGACGGCTGTTTCATAGCTTATTAAAGTTTCTGATGTGTCTTTTATGGTATGGAACACCGCTGTCGCTAATTTCTTGTCTGACTCGATGGTGAGTGTGTATGTGTTCTGAACCGGCAGAGATATATTTTGACCGAAAGCGTATGCTTTTATTTGAGCTTTTCGGGGTTTCAGACACGGCGTCATTTTTGACAGAATTGACTCGGACACCACATTGATGCTACTTCCGGTATCTACCAGTACACTTGTTTTAACACCTTGTATTGTAAGTTTTATGAGTGGTACCTTTTTATTGCCGATAGCGTTTACAGATAATCTGTATAGGTACTCCTCTTCCGAGTCGAGTCTCGGCCCAGGGACTTGAAATCCAGCTGAGGCTGCATTAATCTCCCGCACTTGTCGTTGGCCTGATTGTAGCCTTTTTCTGCACACTTCAATGAAGTGGTTATCCTTGTGACAGTAGTTACACTTAGATCAGATTGCAGGGCAGCGACCGTTCTGGTGTGGATACGGTCCACCACAATTTCTGCAAGACGATGCTCTACGTATCTGACTTGAGTTTTCTTGGCGATGTGTGGTTGTATGTGTATTTCGCTCAGACAAATTCGGCTTTGACGTCGTCGTTGGTCGTCTGTGAATTTTATCTACATGCTCATTGAATTTTATCTACATGCTCATGTGATCCATGCTGATCGCGAGACATACTTTCTGCTTGGGCTTTGGCTAAATCCATCGTTCTTGCAATTTTCAACAGATCGGACAAAGGCTTGTGGGAAGACTCCAGACATTTGATTCTCAGTTTCTGTGACAATACACCTTGGATAAATTGGCTTTTTATTTCATCATCGTTGTAAGCGAAGGCACAGTTCATTGCTTTTTGACGGAGACGTGTCGTGAATTGATCTAACGATTCACCTTGCTGCTGCTTCAGGTTTCGAAATTCAAATTTCTCGAATTTCGTGTTTGTATTTGACGAAAAATGTCGTTTTAGCGCGGCTTTCGTCTCATCGTAATTTGAATCGTTGCCTTCTAAATCCAAAGTCTCGTAAATGTCATACACCTCGTCACCTGCATAATGTAGTAATCACGCCTTCCTTCGCTTTTTTGAATCGATGCTCAATCCAACGAACAAGTTTTCCAATTTGTTAACATATTTGTCCCATCGTATTCAAACGGAATGGCTGTCACTAGACACTGAAAATCTATCAAAACTCGGAAGAGCCATGTTAACACATTAATCCTCGTTGCCAATGTAATGTTTCAGACCCATATAGGGAGGGTTAAGATGTAGACGGAGTTTGTTTATATATTTATTAACACACACACACTCAGAAATACATGTACATACAGTCCAGCGTTATACTAGAGCATGTTCTCGAGTGAACCCCGGCCACGCGCCACACACGCTGCGTCTGCAACGCTGGATGCTGATTGGTGTAGGGCGGGGTTAACCGAAGGTTAGCATAATTATGACTGTCGGCTGGACATTACAACAGTGACCTTGACCTTTGACCTAATGACCCCAAAATGGGTGCGGCGTGTAGAACTCATCATGATGCATCTACATATGAAGTTTCAAAGTTGTAGGTGGAAGCACTTTGATTTTAGAGCCAATGTTAAGGTTTTAGCACGACGCTGACGTCAGACGGCGGACGATACGAAGAGCTTGCTATGACAATACCTCGAAAACGCTGAGCTAAAAATCACGCAAAATTGATCCCACGATAAGTACTAAGGGTGCTTTGATGAAATTTTGTGCACTTATAAAGGGCATTATGGAGATTATGCAGTACCATATTTCTTACTTTAGTTGAAATCACTGTAACTTAAAAATAAATAAAGAAATGCACACAATCTGACTTCTGTTATTACTGAAAACTACTGAAGGTACTGAAATAAAACATGTAATAGAAACTTTCTTTCAAATCATTCGTTTGACACAGCCAATGGGGAAAAGCTGTGGGTCATTAGATCTTTTAAAGAAAAAATTCACAAATTGGAGCAACTTTCTAAGTGCTGCCACATCTGCCATAGCATCGTGTCCATTGTATGTTTCACCAAGCAATTGTAAAACTAAATCAACTTGCTTCAAGGACTGCTTTGGATATAATTTTCTGAATATTGATAGAGAATCGATAAAAGAGCAGTTATACAAAATATCAATTGCATTACATTTACCAAGATTGAAACAAAAATTGTAAAAATCAAAACGATGACGATTATGAACAACTAAGCACACATTTCGAAACTTTTCAAGCCAATGTATAATTCTTTCGACAGCCACTCATATAGACACTGCATGGCTGCACAACTTATCCAATGCATGTCATTGTCCCATCAGACTAATTCAGTCATTGAAATGCATGTAACTTGTAAAGCCTCTTGACTTATTGGAACAGTTGGCGTGACGTATGTTGCGACTGACTACCAGACTGGACTTCCACCGATGCATATAAGTAACCTGCGGGAGTTCCCTTCCTTCAACTGGAAACATAGTTGACATTGCAATCTAGTAAAATATTGACATGCAATATCACATTTAGAATGCAACTTAACATAATACATTGGAATTTTATTAGGTTAATAATCATACTGCTGATCTACCAGCCAAAAAATGTGTGAACTGCTGATCTACCAGCCATGAAATTTGTTTTAAAACCATGATGTTTTAAGAAGATTATTGTTATTTTTGACATATTATTTTGGCTATTATTCTAGGATTGGAAAAATTTTCAGCTAACTAGGCGAAAATACTTGTATTTTGAATTGGGAACGGGTCAGACATTCTGACCTGCAGGATTTGAATAAAAAGGCCTGCCAAACGATGCCTAACTTACACATGTGAAATTGGCAGTCAACAAAGATAATTGGTTTTACAACACATTTTATATAGTTTTATGTTTTCCATGTAATGATGCAAAAATTTATTGTTACCGCTGATAATCCAAATAATAGATTCTTACGTCATTTCATTTAAGATAGCATCGCTAGCTGAAATCCTAGCTGATTCAGTCGCAACTTGCTCTATCACCTTACCAGCTGGCTGTTCCATTATTTTTAAGTTGGTGTCCGATATTGTTTTGAGGTTTAATGTGGACAGGCTGACAGCATATTGTTTACACGGGATGGTCCACCCAGGCTGTCCACGATTGCTAAATGCAGAAACAAATATAACTTTAGCAAAGATACAAGTAAGTACAAGATCTAAAAAAAAAATACACATTTACTTCTGGTTACTGTATCTCGATGTTTAAAGTAAATAGAGCATAGACAAAGACCATAATATAATGATAATAATGCCCGTAATTTACATCTTTGAACTAAATGTCTATATAAATGATTACGGTATGCGTATTTTATATAAATGCTCTGATCATATATCTGTGGCCTTACCTGTTTCAAGTTTTGTGTTGACAACAAAGCAGGTTTTCCACTTTTCCAGGTCCATTTTTATGTCCCCCACCACTATAGTGGGGGACATATTGTTTTTGCCCTGTCTGTTGGTTGGTTGGTTGGTCTGTTGGTGTGTTGGTTGGTTTGCGCCAACTTTAACATTTGCAATAACTTTTGCAATATTGAAGATAGCAACTTGATATTTGGCATGCATATGTACCTCATGTACCTCATGGAGCTGCACATTTTGAGTGGTGAAAGTTCAAGGTCATCTTTCAAGGTCAAAGGTCAAATATATAGCTTCAAAGCAGTGCAAAAGGGGACATAGTGTTTCTGACAAACACATATCTTGTTCCCATAGTCTTTGACTGTGTGGGTTTTACCATACGCTGCAGTGTTTACCAACTGGCATTCAATGTTACTGCACTCTACGTACAGATTTTTTGCTACTTCTTTTTTTCTCGTTAACCGTCTTTTTGGTTACGATTCACGATTGTTGTTTTTTATGTTGTCGCGAAAATATATTACTTCAGGTTCATTTTTTACACAATTTTTAAAGAAAAATCAATTTTGACGTCGTAATATATTGTACTATGCATATCATCGATACAATCTATTATTGAATTATATTAAACATATTTTTATTTAAGATTTATACTTTGTTAATAATAAACCAAACAAAATGGACATCTCACGACTTCAGTTACGATATTTACCGACATTAGCCGATATTAGCCGACATAAGCCGGCGTCAACCGATCTTACAAAAAAACGCGGGAAATGATTACAGTTGTACTACCTTAATGATATTTTGGTTGAGTTCAAAAGTGGTTCCGGTCCGTTGAAAAACATGGCCGCCAGTGGGCGGGGCAGTTTTCCTTATTTGGCTATAGAGAAATCTTGTAAACACTCTGGAAGTCACAATTTTTGCCCAATCATTATGTAAGTTGGTCAAAACATTGGTTTTATTGATATCTCGGATGAGTTCGAAAATGGTCCAGATCGGTGAAAAAACATGGCCGCCAGTGGGCGGGGCATTTTTCTCTATATGTATGTAGTGTAAACATGTCAACACTCTAGAAGTCACATTTTTGGCCCAATTGTCATTAAATTTTGTCGGAACTTTTGTTTCCTAGATACGCGAGTTAAGTTTGAAAATGGTTCCGGTCTGTTGAAAAACATGGTTGCCAGGGGGACGGGCAGTTTTCCTTATATTTATATAGTAAAAAGGCTTGCAAACAATCATGAATTAAGGTCATGTAACATGCGAGACAACTCCTCTAAATATTGCATTTAAGATTACAGTAGTTACTCCCCTTTGATTATTAATGTTCATAATAATACAGTGTAGCTGTGTTTCATTTATGTGTTAATTGTTATTCAAGGTTGGATGTTTTTATGCCTCCTTTTGGAGAAAAGGGGGCATATAGTGATTGGACTGTCCGTCTGTCTGTCCGTCTTTCTTTCCGTCACACTTTGCATTTAGGTTTCCAAAAATGCTCATAACTTCTATGTCCCTTGAGATATAACCTTCATATATGGTATGCATGTGTATATGGACTTTGCCTTTCCTTATGCACAAAAGTTTTTAGCCCTGTGACCTTGACCTTGAACTTTGGGACCGCGTTTAGGTTTCGAATTCTGCGTTTAGGTTTCGAAAAATGCTCATTGCTTCTATGTCCCTTGAGATATAACCTTCATATTTGGTATGCATGTGTATATGGACAAGGCCTTTCCATACGCTCAAAATTTTTACCCCTGTGACCTTGACCTTGAAGTTAGGGTCCGCGTTTAGGTTTCGAAATCTGCGTTTAGGTTTAAAAAAAAGGCTCATTACTTCTATTTCCCTTGAGATATAACCTTCATATTTGGTATGCATGTGTATATGGACAAGGCCTTTCCATACGCACAACATTTTTAACCCCTGTGACCTTGACCTTAAACTTAGGGTCCGCGTTTAGGTTTCGAAATCTGTGTTTAGGTTTCGAAAAATGCTCATAACTTCTATGTCCCTTGAGATATAACCTTCATATTTGGTATGCATGTGTATATGGACAAGGCCTTTCCATACGCACACAATATTTTACCCTGTGACCTTTACCTTGAAGTAAGGGTCGGCGTTTAGGTTTCGAAATCTGCGTTAAGGTTTCGAAAAATGCTCATAACTTCTATGTCCCTTGAGATATAACCTTCATATTCGGTATGCATGTGTATATGGACAAGGCCTTTCCATACGCACACAAATTTTGACCCCTGTGACCTTGACCTTGAACTTAGGGTCTGCGTTTAGGTTTCAAAATCTGCATTTAGATTTCAAAAAATGCTATAACTTCTATCAAAGCGTTTATAGGGGGCATATGTCATCCTATGGTGACAGCTCTTGTTTTTAGCTCACCTGATTGCTAAGTTGAGCTTTTGTGACTGGTCTTTGTCCGTCGTCCGTCCGTCCGTCCACATTTGTTTGTTAACACTCTAGAGGCCCCATTTATTGTCCAATCTTCATGAAACTTGGTCAGAAGATTTGTCCCAATGATATCTCGATCAAGTTTGAAACTGGTTCATGCTGGGTCAAAAACTATGTCACTAGGTCCAAAAAAAAAGAAAAAGCTTGTAAACACTGTAGAAGTCACATTAAATGCCCATTCTTCATGTTACTTTGTCTATATATCTGTCTTAATGATATGTTGGTTGAGTTCAAAAGTTGGTTGAGTTCAAAAGTGGTTCCGGTCCATTGAAAAACATGGCCGCCAGTGGGCGGGGCATTTTTCCTATATGGCTATAGAGAAACCTTGTAAACACTCTAGAAGTCACAATTTTTGCCCAATCATCATGAAAGTTAATCAAAACATTGGTTTAATTGATATGTCGGACGAGTTTGAAAATGGTCCAGATCGGTGAAAAACATGTCCGCCAGTGGGCGGGGCATTTTTCTCTATGTATGTATATAGTGAAAACATGTCAACAATCTAGAAGTCACATTTCATGCCCAATCTTCATGTAACTTTGTCAAAATGTTTGTCTTAATGATATGTTGGTTGAGTTTAAAAGTGGTTCTGGTCCGTTGAAAAAGTCAAAGTTGCTGAAAGATCTCAGTCAAGTTTGATGATAAGCAAAATCACATAATTAATGCCATAATTATTGCCCTTAGATTGTCCAAATTTTCATTATATTATACAAAATCCTTGTAAGCAAAGTTTGATGTTTGGTAAAGGGGTCAACTCAAAACTCAAATCTTACAAAAACAAAACACTCCCTACGCCAGAGTTTTTGGTTCAATAATGATGAAATTTGACCAGGATGTTTGTCTGGTCAATATCTAGGTCATGTTTGACATTAGGTAAAGATTGCATGAACCGACTCCTCTGAGGTGAGCGAACTAGGGCCATCTTGGCCCTCTTGTTTACGGGAATAGCGTTATTGTATTGATATTTGCTTTTTTGTACGCTTGATTTTGAATTTAATTACGTTTTGGTTATTAGCTCGGCTGTTTTCGGAGAAAACCAGAGGTATTGTCATAGCCAGCTGGTCGTCCGCCGTCAGCCGTCCGCGGTAGGCGTCGTGCTAAAACATTGGCTCTAAAATCAAAGTGCTTCCACCTACCAGTGATTCATTTTGAAATCGACATCAATGAGTCCCTGGGACTCGCATATTTTGAAACAATGGGTCCAAACTGAAAACAATGGGTCCCAGATTGTGTCTTTGTAAATTCGTTACAAAGAATCTACTTGATACCCCTTAGCCAGGGGCTTTTTTATGCAATTTTACAGCTAAAAACAGAAATAAGTTTATAGCAAGTAAAATCTTTATTTGTTTTACTTTTAATAACAAACAGTGAAACATATAACATCTTAAACAGAGAACTTTTAACATCTTTAACGATTTGGACTGACTAGACTTTTAATAAATTGGATGAATAGTGTTTATAATTTTTTGGTCAAAATTAGCCCTTTCAAATAGTGTGACAAAATACAATTTCTCCTTTGGTCAAAAGGTTTACAACTTCAATACAGATTTAGTGTAACAACACTCATACTGTATTTAAGGTGTATAGCCTTCTCGCCTTGTTTTTTCTCCAAACAGAGGGAGCTTTTTCCACAAATTCATTCCGGGCAAAATTGCACAACTTCACTCTCATGAGTTTGTCTTGTTTCCCTACAGTTAACCTGTTCCTGAATTTGGTCAAGACCTTATTCTGTATAGAAAACAGGCATTGAAGAATCCACTCGACCGCTCGCATATGCAAGTGAAGTTGACGGTCGGGCGAGTAAAGTTTGTTAAATACTTGACCGACCGGGCGAGTGGTGTTCTTCAAGTTGAGATATATAAATTCCGTTCCAGAACTCCTGCCACATCGATATAAATTGCGAACAATTTTTCGAACGAACAAAAAATAGGTTTAGTACACTGCACTTTTGTTTTGACAATGAAAAATGACGTCACGGGCACAGTTAAAATAATTCTAGAAATCGGCTGCGCTCTTTCCGTAGGTGTCAGTGCTCTTAGCTAATCGTTTAAAAGTTGAAAAAAAAACAGTCAAATATATTGGTCATTCCGTGAAGAATAAAATGTAATTTTAATGTTAATATCAATTAAAAAAATCATTCATAACTGGTTAATTATAATTCTTCTTATATTTAATTAAAAATAAACAGAAACAATAATTATTAATAAACAGAATAATTCCTGATCAGAAGCCTTAGCCAAAATTAACCATATTGAAACCATTGGTCAATAAAGCGTGTCTTTTAGTAAAAGTTCATCTGAAATATTAAAACTCAGCATGGAAAAGGGTTCTATTTTAAAATATCTGCAAGGTGGTGGAGACAGGGAACAGAAAGAAAGGTCATCAAAACGAGAAGTGGAAAGTATTGAGAAAATGAAACAGGTGCAGAAAACGTAAGGAAAGCAAATAAAATCCATCAGATAATGTAGTTAATTTGTTTGCAGTTCAGTTTCACTATGTTACGTAGGTTAAAAAGGTTGTGGTTGATCATTACTATAAAAATAGATATATATTTTGTTTTAAATGCAGGGCAAGTAGATTAAAGTGAAGGACGAGTGGATTGTCCGGCCTACTCGCCCTGCAGGGCGAGTGGCTCTGGAGAAATTCTTCAATGCCTGGAAAAAACCCTCTCACATCCTGCAGTATAAACAGCAGATGTCTGTGTTGTTATATGTACTTACATTTTACGTAACATAGGACGGAATACTGTACGATCTGTATCACTATTATGTATGTACATGTACCGTATAAAAATAAAAGATGCTATTTATTTCAGAACTTGCAAATTTTAATTGTCACTTTAGAAAAAACAACACTGCTCAATTAATCTAGAAAAGTATAATAACATCGCTTTACTATATAAATAATAACTGTCTGCGCTCACAACAGACGAACACAAACTGTGTTTTCCGCCATTTATTCTTCATATTTAAACCACATGGTTTACATCAAGGCTGCGTTATCGATAAATATCTACACAGCGAGTTTAAATTGTTGAGGATCAATTTCAAAAACCTTTTTCTGTCACATTTTTCTTTGTTTACCATCCGGGACAGCCAATTAATCGTCCAACGAACTTTTAATAAAACGCCGTAACTGATTGGATAATTGAAATATTTTAACCAATCAAAATACGCGTACTACATTCCCAATGTACTAATGTGACTTCTGTTCTACTTTTCAAAACGGTGTTGACATATGTTTTGCTTATATCCACGAATCGTACTCTGTATCATGTACAACTTTGACGATGTTGAAATTCTGAGTTTTTAAACAATGTGTCCCGAGAAAGCACATGTTTGAGAATGATGCGTCCCCAGAAAAAACGTGCGTCTGGCACGCGGGAGGCACGGCAAAATGAATCACTGCCTACAACTTTGAAACTTCATATGTAGATGCACCTTGATGAGTTCTATATGCCACACCCATTTTTGGGTCACTAGGTCAAAGGTAAAGGTCTCTGTGACCTCTAATATAAAACTTTAACATAGGCTCTAAAGTTGAAGTGCTTCAACCTACAACTTTGAAACTTCATATGTACATGCACTTTGATGAGTTCTACATGCCACACCCATTTTTGGGTCACTAGGTCAAAGGTCAAGGTCACTGTGACCTCTAATATAAAACTTTAACAGAAGCTCTAAAATCAAAGTACTTCCACCAACAACTTTGAAACTTCATATGTAGATGCACCTTGATGAGTTCTACACGCCACACCCATTTTTGGGCCACTAGGTCAAAGGTCATGGTCACTGTGACCTTTAAAAAAAAAAAAAAAAAAAATTCAGACAAGCTTTCGCAGTCGAGCCTGGCACCCGTTATGCGGTGCTCTTGTTTTAATTGCGTAATAACGCACATAAGCTTGTTATCTTTAGCCCTGGTCTAGGTCAAGTTCGAATACGGGTCAAAAACTAGGTCACTGGGTCGAAAAAACAAATCCAAGGGAAGTAATAAGCTTTAAATGGACATAATTATCTGACCTGCCCAAATTATATATTTTTGTTAAATAAATCAAAGCCGCGCTGCAGTAGGCGGCATTGTGTTTCTGAAAAACACATCGTGGTAAAAGGTCAAGGTCATCCTTCAAGGTCTAAGGTCAAAAATACAAATCCAAGGGAAGTAATAAGCTTTAAAGGGAGATAATTATTCAATATTGAACATAGCAACTTGATATTTGGCATGCATGTGTATCTCATGGAGCTGCACATTTTGAGTGGTGAATCTACAGTCACGGTAGTGGCTTTTAATTATTTGCTACTAAAAATAGAGATTTGTTAGAGACAATTATTTTCAAGGGAAGTAATTTATATAATTATAAATGTCAGATTATATATTTCCTTACCAAGAATTTAAGTTCTTTTCACAGGCACTGTACAGATTTTTTATTTTGATTATTTATAACTCAAATGATTGATTTGTCAAAGTTTTTTTTAAATGATATAATTATCATTTCTTTCCTGTACTAATTTGTGAATGGTAGGGTTCATTACATACCTGTGGACTTATGTCCATAGACAGGGCTCGAATTTAACTTTTTTTTTTACTTGCAAAAAATTGCGAGCAGTTTTAATACCAACTCGTAAAATCAAAAACATTCTCGCAAATTTTGATGGAAACATAAAAAACCTTGGACATTAGTTTAGTACTATTTAAACAAAATAAAAGTCCTTAACATGTATACACAGTTTATTTCTGCAACCATACAAAGATATCAGTTCCTTGGACCATAAGGGCCCACATCAGGTTGATTGACCATCTTCACCTACAACAAGTTTTAGTCTTATTTTTCCCACTTATTCACTGTTTTTGTAGAAGGATTTACAATCGTTTTTTTTCTAACTAAACGGTTAACTTTGCTTTATCTTTTGTATTATGTATATTTTGTGTTATTTCTGTCTGTGGGAATAAAGTGACAAGTTATTTTTCGCTTCAAAGAACATGTGTGAATAGTTGCCTGTTTCACTTCCTTTGTACCAATACCATCCGCGTATCTGTATATACCAGTCTACATACAAGGTGCGCGCTTACGCATAAGGGTATTTGGGCGTTCTATAAATTGACCTAAGATTTAGCTATCATGACGTCGAGCAGCATTATACCTACTCATTTCTTTTCACTATTTATTTACTCGCAAAAAAAATACTAGTGGCTTAAAACTTAACTCGCAATCAGTATTTTTTACTCGCATTTTGCGAGTGTGCGAGTGCTAATTTCGAGCCCTGATAGATACATGATTGACCCCCCCCCCCCCCTGGGGGTTGGATTGGACAAAATCCAAGGGAAGTAATAAGCTTTAAAGGTAGATGATTTCTATACCTGCCAAATGATAACTAGAAATGGCGCGGCAGAGGCCAACGCGTATCCCCACGCCCCAATTTTGTTTGACCCAGGGGGCGCCCCAGGGTTGGTAATTGGGCCCTGCATAGTTGAGATGGACCGTATTGTCATAAGTGATGTTCATTATCAATTGGAAGTAAATCAGTGTAGAAATGAAGAATTTATGGTAAAAGGCAATTTTTGGTGGGCATGGTCTATGTGGCCGGGCATGCCCCAGGGTTGGTAATGGGGCCATGCATAGTTGAGATTGACCGTATTGTCATAAGAGATGTTCAGTATCAATTTGAAGTAAATCGGTGTAGAAATGAAGAAGTTAATGTAAAATAACATAAAAAATTGAGTGAAAATCTCTATCCCCACCACAACCCCCATAACTTTTGACCCAGGGGTCAGATCAAAATTCCAAATAGTGCAGGGTCGCTCATATGCTCATAGCTACCATGTGTGTAAGTTTCAAGGTTCTAGTGCTTATATTGTAGGAGGAGATAGTGGCCAGGACGGACAGACAGACGGCGGAGATAACCACAATATCAATAGAAATTTTATTTCAAAGCGGCGCAGTAGGGGGCATTGTGTTTCTGACGAACACATCTCTTGTTTTAATCTACTGACTTTTAATTCAATATGCAAATAGAAATTAAATAATTAAGCATTTTTTTAATGCTTATATGTGGGTTCCCATAATTTCTTCATTCCTAAACAAAGCTAAATTACAGCTTGGAAAACACAATCTATATCTTGCTTTGATTTCTGAACTGTAAAACAGTTGTTAATGCGACAAATAAAGATATTTTTGGAAGGAGGATTTAGCAGTCTGCAAGTAAACTGTTATTTTGATATTGCCATATATTTTCGTGACCCAATGAAAGTGTAAGCCATGTTGATATTAGTTAATGAGTTGAAATAAAGTGTTGTAAAATAAATATCTCTTATAGTTAAATATGTAACATTTTAATAACAAGAATGCTATTGCATAGTGACAATTAAGTTTGTTAAGACTTAAAATGTGTCAATATAGATTATTATCCTTATGCTTTTTAAAAAGCTTGGGGATATTGTGGTTATCTCCACCGTCTGTCTGTCTGTCTGTCTGTCTGTCTGTCTGTCTGTCTGTCTGTCTGTCTGTCTGTCTGTCTGTCTGTCTGTCTGTCTGTCTGTCTGTCTGTCTGTCTGTCTGTCCGTCCTGGCCACTATCTCCTCCTACACTATTTGCACTACAACCTTGAAACTTACACACATGGTAGCCATGAGCATATGTGCGACCCTGCACTATTTGGAATTTTGATCTGACCCCTGGGTCAAAAGTTATGGGGGATGGGGTGGGGCCGGGTCAGAGATTTTCACTCATTTTTATGCCCCCCTTCGAAGAAGAGGGGGTATATTGCTTTGCACATGTCGGTAGGTCGGTCGGTCTGTCGGTCGGTCGGTCGGTCCGTCCACCAGGTGGTTTCCGGATGATAACTCAAGAACGCTTGGGCCTAGGATCATGAAACTTCATAGGTACATTGATCATGACTCGCAGATGACCCCTTTCGATTTTAAGGTCACTAGGTCAAAGGTCAAGGTCACGGTGACCCAAAATAGTAAAATGGTTTCCGGATGATAACTCAAGAACGCATACGTCTAGGATCATAAAACTTCATAGGTAGATTGATCATGACTTGCAGATGACCCCTATTGATTTTCAGGTCACTAGGTCAAGGTCACGGTGACCCTAAATAGTAAAATGGTTTCCGGATGATAACTCAAGAACACATACCCCTAGGATCATGAAACTTCAACATTAGATAGATCATGACTCGCAGATGACCCCTATTGATTTTGAGGTCACTAGGTCAAAGGTCAAGGTCACCGTGACCCGAAATAGTAAAATGGTTTTCGGATGATAACTCAAGAACGCATACACCTAGGATCATGAAACTTCATAGGTAGATTGATCATGACTCGCAGATGACCCATATTGATTTTGAGGTCATAAGGTCAAAGGTCATGGTGACCGGAAATAGTAAAATGATTTTCGGATGATAACTCAAAAACACAAACGCCTAGGATCATGAAACTTCATAGGTAGATTGATCATGACTCGCAGATGACCCCTATTGATTTTGAGGTCACAAGGTCAAAGGTCACGGTGACCCGAAATAGTAAAATGATTTTCGTATGATAACTCAAGAACGCATAGGCCTAGGATCATGAAACTTCATTGTAAGATAGATCATGACTCGCAGATGACCCCTATTGATTTTGAGGTCACTAGGTTAAAGGTCAAGGTCATGGTGACCCGAAATAGTAAAATGGTTTTCGGATGATAACTCAAGAACGCATACGCCTAGGATCATGAAACTTCATTGGTACATTGATCATGACTCGCAGATGACCCCTATTGATTTTCAGGTCACTAGGTCAAAGGTCAAGGTCACAGTGACAAAAAACGTATTCACACAATGGCTGCCACTACAACGGACAGCCCATATGGGGGACATGCATGTTTTACAAACAGCCCTTGTTTAGGTTATTTTACATTAACTTCTTCATTTCTACACCTATTCACTTCAAATTGATAGTGAACCTCTCTTATGACAATACGGTCAATCTCAACTATGCATGGCCCCATTACCAACCCTGGGGCGCCCTGCCCACATAGACCACGCCTACCCAAAATTGCCTTCTACTATAATTTCTTCATTTCTACACCGATTCACTTCAAATTGTTACTGAACCTCTCTTATGACAATACGGTCAATATCAACTATGCATGGCCCCATTACCAACCCTGGGGCGCCCCGCCCACATAGGCCACACCCAACCCAAATTGCCTTTTACTATAATTTCTTCATTTCTACACCGATTCACTTCAAATTGATACTGAACCTCTCTTGTGACAATATGGTCAATCTCAACTATGCATGGCCCTATAACCAACCCTGGGGCGCCCCGCCCACATAGACCACACCCACCCAAAATTGCCTTTTACTATAACTTCTTCATTTCTACACAGATTCACTTCAAATTGATACTGAACCTCTCTAATGATAATATGGTCAATCTCAACTATGCATGGCCCTATTACCAACCCTGGGGCGCCCCGCCCACATAGACCACACCCACCCAAAATTGCCTTTTACTGTTATTTTTTCATTTCTGCACCGATTCACTTCAAATTGATACTGAACCTCTTTTACGACAATACGGTCAATCTCAGCTATGCATGGCCCCATTACCAACCCTGGGGCGCCCCCCCCCATAGACCACACCCATCCAAAATTGCCTTTTACTATGATTTCTTTATTTCTACACAATATCACTTCAAATTGATACTGAACTTCTCATATGACAATACGGTCAATCTCAACTATGCATGGCCCCATTACCAACCCTGGGGTGGCCCGCCCACATAGGCCACACCCACCCAAAATTGCCTTTTACTATAATTTCTTCATTTCTACACCGATTCACTTTTATTGATACTGAACTTCTCTTATGACAATACGGTCAATCTCAACTATGCATTGCCCCATTACCAACCCTGGGGCGCCCCGCCCACATAGGCCACACCCACCCAAAATTGCCTTTTACTATAACTTCTTCATGTTTACACCGATTCACTTCTAATTGATAAGAACTTCTCTTGTGACAATACGGTCAATCGCAACTATGCATGGCCCCATTACCAACTCTGGGGCGCCCCTGGGTAAAACATGCAGCGTGGGGATACGCGTCAGCCTCTGCCCCAAAATTTCTAGTTATTATTATGCCCCCCTACGAAGAAGAGGGGGTATATTGTTTTGCACATGTCAGTCGGTCCATCGGACCGTCCGTCCGTCCACCAGATGGTTTCCGGATGATAACTCAAGAATTCTAACGCCTAGGATCAATCATGAAACTTCATAGGTGCATTGATCATGACCGGCAGATGACCCTTATTGATTTTTAGGTCACTAGGTCAAAGGTCAAGGTCACAGTGACTCGAAACAGTAAAATGGTTTCCGGATGATAACTCAAGAATGCTTACGCCAAAGATCATGAAACTTCATAGGTACATTGATCATTACTCGCAGATGACCCCTATTGATTTTCAGGTCACTAGGTCAAAGGTCAAGGTCACAGTGACAAAAAACGTATTCACACAATGGCTGCCACTACAACAGACAGCCCATATGGGGGACATGCATGTTTTACAAACAGCCCTTGTTTAGGTTATTTTACATTAACTTCTTCATTTCTACACCTATTCACTTCAAATTGATAGTGAACCTCTCTTATGACAATACGGTCAATCTCAACTATGCATGGCCCCATTACCAACCCTGGGGCGCCCTGCCCACATAGACCACGCCCACCCAAAATTGACTTCTACTATAATTTCTTCATTTCTACACCGATTCACTTCAAATTGTTACTGAACCTCTCTTATGACAATACGGTCAATATCAACTATGCATGGCCCCATTACCAACCCTGGGGCGCCCCGCCCACATAGGCCACACCCAACCCAAATTGCCTTTTACTATAATTTCTTCATTTCTACACCGATTCACTTCAAATTGATACTGAACCTCTCTTGTGACAATATGGTCAATCTCAACTATGCATGGCCCTATAACCAACCCTGGGGCGCCCCGCCCACATAGACCACACCCACCCAAAATTGCCTTTTACTATAACTTCTTCATTTCTACACAGATTCACTTCAAATTGATACTGAACCTCTCTAATGATAATACGGTCAATCTCAACTATGCATGGCCCTATTACCAACCCTGGGGCGCCCCGCCCACATAGACCACTCCCACCCAAAATTGCCTTTTACTATTATTTTTTCATTTCTGCACCGATTCACTTCAAATTGATACTGAACCTCTTTTACGACAATACGGTCAATCTCAGCTATGCATGGCCCCATTACCAACCCTGGGGCGCCCCCCCCCATAGACCACACCCATCCAAAATTGCCTTTTACTATGATTTCTTTATTTCTACACAGATTCACTTCAAATTGATACTGAACTTCTCTTATGACAATACGGTTAATCTCAACTATGCATGGCCCCATTACCAACCCTGGGGTGGCCCGCCCACATAGGCCACACCCACCCAAAATTGCCTTTTACTATAACTTCTTCATGTTTACACCGATTCACTTCTAATTGATAAGAACTTCTCTTATGACAATACGGTCAATCGCAACTATGCATGGCCCCATTACCAACTCTGGGGCGCCCCTGGGTCAAACATGCAGCGTGGGGATACGCGTCAGCCTCTGCCGCAACATTTCTAGTTATTATTATGCCCCCCTGCGAAGAAGAGGGGGTATATTGTTTTTCACATGTCAGTCGGTCCATCGGTCCGTCCGTCCACCAGATGGTTTCCGGATGATAACTCAAGAATTCTAACGCCTAGGATCATGAAACTTCATAGGTGCATTGATCATGACCGGCAGATGACCCCTATTGATTTTCAGGTCACTAGGTCAAAGGTCAAGGTCACAGTGACTCGAAACAGTAAAATGGTTTCCGGATGATAACTCAAGAATGCTTACGCCAAAGATCATGAAACTTCATAGGTACATTGATCATGACTGGCAGATGACCCCTATTGATTTTCAGGTCACTAGGTCAAAGGTCAAGGTCACAGTGACTCGAAACAGTAAAATGGTTTCCATATGATAACTCAAGAATGCTTACACCTAGGATCATGAAACTCATAGGAACATTGATCATGACTGGCAGATGACCCCTATTGATTGTCAGGTCACTAGGTCAAAGGTCAAGGTCACTGACTCGAAACAGTAAAATGGTTTCTGGATGATAACTCAAAAATGCTTACGCATAGGATCATGAAACTTCATAGGTACATTGATCATAACTGGCAGATAACCCCTAGTGATTTTCAGGTCACTAGGTCAAAGGGCAAGGTCACAGTGACTCGAAATAGTAAAATGGTTTCAGGATGATAACTCAAGAATGCTTACGGCTAGGATCATGAAACTTCATAGATACATTGATCATGACTGGCAGATGACCCCTATTAATTTTCAGGTCACTAGGTCAAAGGTCAAGTTCACAGTGACTCGAAATAGTAAAATGGTTTCCTGATGATAACTCAAGAATAATTAGGCCTAGGATCATGAAACTTCATAGGTACATTGATCATGACTGGCATGTAACCTATTGATTTTCAGGTCACTAGGTCAAGGTCACAGTGACACTAAACATATTCACACAATGGCTGCCACTACAAGTGACAGCCCATATGGGGGGCATGCATGTTTTACAAACAGCCCTTGTTATTTATATTATTAGCGTGAACAAACATCGGCTCCAAGTTATTTAAAGATCCGAATTTTAGTAGTGACACTTTTTTTTAACCCAGTAAAACCCCTGGTTACGAAAGATCTAGTGGTCTCTATTTGTACTGGGTGCTGATAAGGTGATCAGAGTGAAAAGCCAACCAGTATGGGAACACTTTTCTTGTTATTTGCTGAATTCGAAGAAAACTCTAGTCTTTCACTAGTAAAAGCTTTTTATGTCCCCAAGTCTATACTGGGTGACATATTGTTTTTGCCCTGTCTGTTGGTTTGTTTGTTTGTGTCAAACTTTAACATAGGCCATAGCTTTTGCAATATCGAAGATAGCAACTTGATATTTGGCATGCATGTGTATGTCATGGAGGTGCACATTTTGAGTGGTGAAAGGTCAAGGTCATCCTTCAAGGTTAAAGGTCAAATATATGGGGTACATAGTGTTCACAAACACATCTTGTTTAAATTAAGGATGTAAAGTATAGTAATTTCTTTTGCCATTGAATATATTCAAATATTTATTAACAGATTTTAACAGCTCAGAGGAACTAAGGATTGGGTTGGATGGTAGCTTGGGGAAAGCAAAACTGAACAGGATTGTTATGCCCCTGATTGAATGATCGGGGGTATATTGTTTTTGGCCTGTCATTCTGTCACTCTGTCATTCTGTCCCAAAACTTGGTTAAAGTTTTGCGATAACTTTTGCAATATTGAAGATAGCGATATTTGGCATGCATGCGTATCTCATGAAGCTGCACATTTTGAGTGGTGAAAGGTCAAGGTCATCCTTCAGGGTAAAAAGTCAAATATATGTTTTCAAAGCGGCGCAATAAGGGGCATTGTGTTTCTGACAAACACATATCTTGTTTTCAAGATGTTAATTCTGAGATTTTTTGTAAGACTAATAAATATGGTCAGATTTGGTGTTGATCATCTAGAAATACACTTGAACATAATTACTGTATATAATGGAAATGAAAATTTAATGTTTGAAATGTTTTAAATTTGAATTGCTAGTGTGAGGTATTTTGTAAAAATTTAAGTAATTTGCGGTATTTAATAAATATTCCAAAATGGTCATACAAATGTCTGATACTTGGTATTGTACATGAAACTTGCATACTTTGTGTTTTGTACTTGTTTGTAGTACAGTATTGATGTCTAGTATGTCAGAAGAGAAGTCTGTAATCTAATATGGTTGTTGTGAAGTGAAATTATTTGAGTGCTTTACAAAAATTAAGCTTATATTTGATGAAATCATCAAAGGAAGTTGGATGACAAATGTGTTGAAATAGACGACTTTAAACGAGCTTAATATGTACATGTACAGGCATAATAATGATGAACAATATTATTGTTTGTGTTGGTAATCACTTTATTGGGAATTTGATGAGCTTAATCCATAAATCCATGAAAAGCTACCTATTTTGGGAAAAAAATTTTCCCCAATATTCTTTAAATAACTTGTAATCATGTTCGATTTAACTTGCTGTTTGAGATAAGAGATATTGTGCGCAGTGAAATCACAGTTAACTTAAACCCATTTCTGGTCGTCATCCTGTCAGCTGGTAAAATACTGATGTAAGAATTGTGTTATTTAAAGGTTATCAGAACAGATAGTCTTGTTCTTAACACCAATCTAATGTATGAGAAAGAACAATAATATTTAACTCTTCACAATGTAACTTGTTGCTGACGACTTAAACCAACTTCAGTCATGGGCCTGTCAATTGTAAACACAACAATTATGGAGAGAAGGAAGTTTTACTCAAGCATGAGTTGTTAGTGATTCGGCATAAATATCTAGGACATACAGCAGTATTTTATTATTCCCAATTTTGACAAACAGAATGAAGATGGTGGTATATACTGTGGACATGTGTAAGGAAACTCAGATATTGAAACAAGGATGTGTTTTAATGACAGGATAACATTACCATTATCATATTTTGAAAAAAAATTAACATGTGAATTATATATTATTAAATAAGACAGATTTAAGTATGAATAAAGTATTAGAAAAAACAAGATTTGCATTTTAACTGGAATGTAATTTAATTAGACAGCTTGAAGTAGTTAGGATAAAAAAAATCCAGTTGTTATGACATTTTACAAAGTCATGAGGAAAATGTTTGCCAAAAAGAAGAAAAATAAACTTCGAAGAAGTGTGTATTTTATGGATGAATTAATCAAAGACTTGTCTATTGCTCATTGTTGTTGCCAGCTGTACTTCCTCAAACCCAACTTCAATCTTGATAAATACGGAGCGGTCAAGGAAGTGTTTTCCTCTGGCGATCTGGAACTTTTATCCATGAAACAGTGCACTGTTCATTTGTGTGTGGTTCGCAATGGGGTTGATGAAACAAATTTCACTTTGGAGGGAACTGCGCAATCCAATGAGGTGCTTATGAACTTGCTTATTGGGTTCTGTGCGTCTTCGACCATTTCCTTATTAACACTCTAGAAACCACATTTATTGTTCAATCTTAATGAAACTTGGTGAGAACATTTGTCCCAATGATACCTTGACTGAGTTCCAAAGTGGATCATGTGAGGTCAAATAACAGATCCGAAAAAGTCATGTGGTATAGGCACCGTGTTATTATCAATATCAATTAATTAATTGTTTGAGGGTATTGGACTATTCTTATTAGTAACTCTACTAGTGCTTAAAGAAACAAACTTGAGTGACAGCCCTTTTAACCCTTTCCAACTCAGAAGCAAAGTTCAAACAGCATGCAACCAGAACAGCCTGCAAGTAAAACTTGCAGTCTGTTCAGGTTTTATGCTGTTTGCTTCTCACCAGTTTCTAAATGAAGCCTTTAAAACTTGAATCTAGTAAGAAAGGACTTTAATTTAAGTTAACTTTCTAAGGGACATGGCGAGAAGACACTTTACTTAATTAGTTGCGCAAAGAATGAACATCTGCTTATTTATATATATCTTTCTTAAATCCTTTCATTACAAAAGCTTGAATATTTCTTAGGTCAGTACTTCATGTATGTTGTTTTCCTGACATTGTATTTGAGACTAGCCATGGAATTTTCTTTAATCTGTCAAAATCATACTTATTTAACCCATTTAAGCCTAGTGGACTCTCCCATCCTTCTAATTTGGATCAATTTATTTCCAAAATTAGGGATGTCTAGTATATTTATTTCTATATTTAGAATATTTTTTTTACAGAAATTCCTTCAAGCAAACAACGCAGACCCTGATGAGACGCGGCATCGTGCGGCATCTCATCTGGGTCTACGCTGTTTGTCAAGGCCTTTTTTCTAGATGCTAGGCATAAATGGGTTAATTGAACAAAAATGAGATAGATCCATGTTTTAGATTTAACAGGAAAAACAAAACATTATATTGGCTTGCTCAATATAAATATTAAGATTTCTTTGTTCCTATAAAGCAAAGTTGTTCTTCAAGTGTAGTGTGTTGATCTTAATGTAAATATAGTTGTGGTCATATTTCTAAAACTTTCAGTGACTTTTAATATTTTCGGGCACCAGTTTCCACATAAAATTCTGTATCGGAAATGGATAGTCGTATTTTCCAAAATATAAGTCAAATTGGTATGTAAGACGTATTCCCTGTCCCTAACTTTTTTTGATTCGTTATCAATATATAAGACACATCAGATTATAAGAGTGCCATTCTAAGACTTTCATTAAATATTCCCAAGTATGCATTCAAGCATGACAATCATAATGTTAACCCTTTGCATGCTGGGAAATTTGTCGTCTGATAAAATGTCGTCTGCTGAATTTCTAAAATTAGCATTTTCTTCGATTTTTTTTCCAAGAATACTATCAGAATAGCAAACAGTTTGGATCCTGATGAGACGCCACGTTGTGTGGCGTCTCATCAGGATCCAAACTGTTTGCAAAGGCCTTCAAAATCCGGTTCCAGGGCTCAAAGGGTTAAATTCTCATAATGTTTGATTTAAGATCAAAGTTTCCAGTAAGATTAATCAATAGAATTTTGATATTTTAAGTTAAGTTTACGTATGGGTTATGTATTTTATGCTAGTAAAATGAATTGTGACAATGACAATGGGTTTAAATATGTTGGGCACCTAGTTGCAAACAGTTGCATTCAAACATGTTTACTTGTTTATCTCTATCGTAAAACCATTGCAGTCCACAAAAGAAATGGACTGAAACTGTGTATTTTTTAGATAATCGGAAGATACATGTAATCTGAAAAACTGCAATGTTTGACTGCTTATCTTAAGATGTATTTTTTAACAACTTTTTCTTTGAAAAGTCAAATATTCATATAGTTTTGTAATGCTTATATTTCAAAGTGTTTGGTGTCAAGCACGAAAATTAGATCATTGACATATATGTTCAACTTAGGTAGGAAAAACATTAAAAATATTATTTTTTGTTTTCTTTCATGTCACTACCTTTGTGTGAAAACCATTACTTATAATTTTAAATTCTTTAAGAATGTTTAATATTGTTAACTAGGCATTGTCATACTTTGAAAGAAGTATACCCCATGATGTTATGAATGTCTTTTTTAATCGAAAGAGTGATCTTAGCTTTAAACTGTTCTGCCAAGGTATAAGGTTTCGATGTATACTGTCTAGAGAATTTTTTATGCAAACTGATAGGTTTGCTTACCTGTATGTCCTATTTTTGCTGATTTAAACCTCTCTTGAATAGCATTTTATATTAGCTTTTTAATCTTTAATTATTCTATCAAGTGTGGCCATAAATTTCAATATTAGATGGTACAGTTCTTTTGCAAGGATTCAATTATTATTTATTCAGTGGTATGAGCAAGGTTTTTCCCTTAATGCTCAAGCTTATTCATTTAAAGAGTAGTAATAATCAATATAGTTTTTGAATTATTGCATAATTTGGAAATAGTGATAAAAAAAATAATTTTGCAAGCTAGAATTTTTGTTTGTTTACCCAGATAAGATATAGGAGGCATTCTTAATCTCTTCCTTTGGATATCTCATTGTCAATGATAATTTTGATAAATATTTCCACTTCAATGCTATTAAAGGTATAAGAATGGAATTCAGTATGAGGCTGGTAGCTTCCCTAGTTCCTTACGGTATATACATATGAGGCTGGTAGCTTCCCTAGTTCCTTATGGTATATACATATGAGGGTAGTAGCTTCCCTAGTTCCTTACCGGTATATACATATGAGGCTGGTAGCTTCCCTAGTTCCTTACGGTATATACATATGAGGCTGGTAGCTTCCCTAGTTCCTTATGGTATATACATATGAGGGTGGTAGCTTCCCTAGTTCCTTACCGGTATATACAAGCCACGCTCTGGGATTACAAGCCTTAGTGCATGTTCTTAAAGTGTCATCCCTGATAAGCCTATGCAGTCAGTACTGGCTAATCAGGGATTACACTTTCCGCTTTTTATGCCCCCTTTCGAAGCAAAGTAGGTATATAGTTTTCGCACTGTCCGTCTGTCTGTCAGTCTGTCACACTTTTGGTGTCTGCTCTCTAATTCAAATAGTTTTCATCTGATCTTAACCAAACTTGGTCAGAAGTTGTATCTAGACAATATCTAGGTCAAGTTCAAATATGGGTCATGCTGGGTCAAAAACTAGGTTACGGGTCACTTAGTGCATTTCAAGGATTTAGCATGGTGTCTGCTCTTTAATTGAAGTAGTTTTCATCAGATCTGTACAAAACTTGGTCAGAAATTGTATCAAGACAATATCTAGGTCAATTTTTTAATATGGGCCATGCCGGATCAAAAACTAGGTCACGGAGTCACTTAGTGCATTGCAAGGATTTAGCATGGTGTCCGCTCTCTAGTTTATGTGGCTTTTTGATTTATTTTCATATTCTAAGACATTTTATGCCCCCGAAGGAGGGCATATAGTGATCGGACTGTCCGTCCGTCTGTCCGTCACACTTTGCGTTTAGATTTCGAAAAATGCACATAACTTCTATGTCGCTTCAGATAGCAAATTCATATTTGGCATGCATGTGTATATGGACAAGGCCTTTCCATATGCACACAAATTTTGACCCCTGTTACCTTGACCTTGAACTTAGGGTCCGCGTTTAGGTTTCTAAATCCGCGTTTAGGTTTCTAAATCTGCGTTTAGGTTTCGAAAAAAGCTCATAACTTCTACCAAGCGTTTATAGGGGGCATAAGTCATCCTATGGTGACAGCTCTTGTTTGGTACTGCAGAGTGTTATCAAGGACAGCACTTTACGCACATGCTGATAAATGAAGCCTGATGTTACCATAGCAAGGCTCATATATTGTTATCATGTGAATGATCGTGGGTCAGTGTTAACAAAACATAGAAAATGAAAAATGCTTTCTTATCATAGGATTCAAGATATTTAAATGTAATGTTAATAATACAAAGCTAATTATCCCCCGCCAGAGGCGGAGGGATATTGTTTTGGCGTTGTCCGTCCGTCCGGCTGTCCGTCCGTCCGGCACTTTTGTGTCCGGAGCCATATCTTGGAAGGTGGATTTCATTTAAACTTGGTATGAGTATATATATGCATAAGAGGATGATGCACGCCAAATGGCATTGTACTATCTGTTAAAAACAGACTTATGGCCCTTTGTATCTTGAAAAAATGCTTTTTAGTGTCCGGAGCCATATCTTGGAAGTTCTTTGGCGGATTTCATTGAAACTTGGTATGAGTATATATATGCATAAGAGGATGATGCACGCCAAATGGCATTGTACACCATCTGTTTAAAACAGACTTATGGCCCTTTGTATCTTGAAAAAATGCTTTTTACTATAGGCACTTTTGTGTCCGGAGCCATATCTTGGAAGTGCTTTGGCGGATTTCATTTAAACTTGGTATGAGTATATATATGCATAAGAGGATGATGCACGCCAAATGGCATTGTACACCATCTGTTAAAAACAGACTTATGGCCCTTTGTATCTTGAAAAAATGCTTTTTACTATAGGCATTTTTGTAACCATCATCCTCTCAAACATCATCATGGAAATGAAGTATGATTTACAAAGTGAATACATGTGACTAATCATGTTTCCAAAATGACACCAATGATTCCCTTACCCAATGATAAATGATTAACCATCAAAACATTTCCAGGTATGTCATGGCAGATGTTGTGTTCACTCTGCAACACTCTGAAAATTGAGCGTATGTAAACGTTGAATGTTTTTGTGGAAAATGCACGACTTATTAATTCACGTAAATAAATTGTGAAGGCTTAAGAACCTTCCTTTGTCTTAGTTTTGTGTTATTGTCCTCCGTCCGTCCATCTATCATTATGTTCATCCGTCCAATTTGCACCCATCTTCAAACAAAGCATATGTTGCGGGGGATACCTTGGGCCTTTCAGGCCCTCTTGTTTTTTATCAGTTTACACTTGTTATTGCACATTAGGTGAGTTGGATTAAAGTTACCATCCGTAAATAATATTTTAATGAAGTGTTATCTTCATGAAGTCCTTCTAAAAGGCACTTTTCCAATTGGGGAAAAGTGACAAAGTTCTCAATTCACGGTGCCTATACCACGTGACTTTTTAAGATCTGTTTTGGGAGAATAAAGGGCGACCCAGTTAACATTTTTAATGATGTCTTTTTAAATATTTCACCATTTTTAATGGGATAAAGTGGAGAGCCTGCTCATTTGTGAGAGTTTTCTATAGGTATCATGATCTTTTTAAGCAAATAAGTATTTGTTCAATAAAGTGCAATATATGCCTTACTTACCTTAAGTTTTAAAGTGAAGTGCAACCGCGCATTTGTAATATGAAGTTCCACACTGATCTGACATTTTTCTTACCGTTCAAATGCGCGGTTGCACTTTACTGAAAAAATAATTATTTGTTTAAAAAGATCATGATACCTATAGAAAACCCTTATGAATGAGCGGGCTCTCCACTTTATCCCATTAAAAATTGTGAAATATTTAAAAAGTGATCCTTAAAAATATTAACTGGGTCGCGCTTTATTCTACCAACACAGATAAAAAAAGTCACATGGTATAGGCACCGTGCCAATTGCCATTTGAAAATCTTTTCAAAGGACCAAAATTTGCATCAATTTTGTTCCCAAAGCGCATCATAAGAAAAAAGTAATGTAAAAGAATATTCTGATTTGTTTTGTGCAATTTAGTACCAATCACTTGAAAAAAACACAATTTCCAATCTGAAGTTTTCACTTGTAAATTTTTCCAATTTCAGTGTTTTTCACGATAATTTTTACCAATTTGCGAGGTATCAGCGCTTTTGCCAGTTGGGCCAAAAAATGGCTGTATTGTGGTGACATTGTTTGGAAAAAAATCTTGTCATCCCTATCATGTGTTTTGTTTACTTTAATTTCAGTTGTGCATGTGGGTGAAACTGAATTCTTTGCAAGAAGGCCTGATCACATACACTATCAAAGACCACTACTTACATGAGTGTCGACAGAAGGCTTCGAGATTCCTCCTACATTACGACGACAACGACGATGACTTTGCAGAGTTTGAACAGAAACTTGTGAGCACATTGCAACAGTCTAAGGATCCCAAAACTAAGGATTGTAAGTGAAACTCTTTCTAACTCAGAAGCAAAGTTAATTCATTTCAGGTTTTATGCTGCTTGCTGCTCATCAGTATCTAAGGGTTTGAAATGAAGCATTAAAACTTGAATCTAGTGACAAAGGTCTTTAATTTAATTTATCTTTCTAAAGGACTATAAATAGGTCAAAATACATATCCAAGTGGTAAAGGGTTAATGTAATTCAGTAAATGGAATGGTTTTTAATTTTTACTTTGTGATATATTGCTTATAAGGCCATCCTTAATAAATTGTTTGTTTGGCATAACCCGACCCAGGTAAATTTGGGTGGGTAGGTAGGTAGGGATTTTATTTATTTTTTTAGTATTTTTTTTTCTGACATTGAACTCCGACATATACCAAACTGAAAGTTAATTATCAAATAAAGCTCCAAGTCTTCTGTCTCATGAAAGGAAATTGGTAAAGATATTTCTGCACCATCCGTATCACTGCACGTGTATTCGTAAGTCTATTTTTTTGTATAAAGAACATCGAAACTATAATATAATCGACGAAAAATACTTTTACTCGAAAACGAGAGTCCGAAAAATTGTACGCATTTTGCTCATGAAATAAAATGTGCATATGGTTTGACTACAGAAAATGAAAACAAGTAACCTAGCAAATACATAATTAATAAACTATTTGGTTGACATATTACTTTACAATATGTAGCATTATAAGTTTGTGAGTAAAAAACAACAAAGTAATTAGCTCTATAACATTTTAATTTCAATCAAGAACAGAAAGGTGTAACATCTTCGACATGTAACTTATTATTTAATTATCGTCCTTTAATTCAGATGGATAGACGGTACAAAGTTGTAAAGTGATCAGCTTAAAAATAATTTATTGAGTGTTACGCTTCTTTTCATTTTCTTATTTTTTATACGACTTTTGCCATCGGCCGTTATATTGTAGGCAGACGACAATATCAACTGTGTATTCCATTATCTGCGCATGAATGACCCGATATTACCTGATAGCGAACTCAATGTTGATTGGCCAGCTACCATATGCGCTTCAAAACGTTCATGGAAACAAAGAGAAAAATAGTTATAAAAAAACAATCCGGATTAAAATGGCCGATGTTTTCAATGAAATTTAACTAGATTTTAGCATATTCGCAAATTATATTTTTCTTGAGCCAGTTTTAGCTATATTTTCGCAAATGGCGAACGACAGCGCGAGCCCTGTAATAGTGAGCATTTATTCCAATAATAACATGTTCGCAATGCTCGCGCTGTCGTTCGCCACTTGCGAAAATATTGAGAATTTGGCTCAAGAAAAAAATCTAAATTGCGAAAATGTGAAAATCTAGTAAAATTTCATTGAAAACATCCGCCATTTTAATTCTGACTTGTTTTCTATATTTGTCTCTTTGTTTCAATGAAAGTGTTCGCAATTCGAACAGTTAATGAAACCCGGTCTGTACCTGATTAGACATCGCTTGACCTTATTGTTATTGAAGTGCACATAATAGCTGGCCAATCAACATAAAGCTCGCTTACACATGACATGATGTTGTCGAATGAAAGGTGAGAATGGGTGGAGCTATCAGATAATTTTGGGTCATTCATGCACAGATGTTGTATAATTTGAATACACTTTTAATATCGCAGTCTGCCCTAAAAATAGCGGCCGGTCGTATAAAGAGATAAACAAATGAAATAAAAACGTGACAATACCCGTCAATAAATATTTCTAAGCTGACCACTTTTTATCTTTCTACCGAATATTTACCGATCTGAATTAAAGAGTGATAATTAAATAATTAGTTCTATGGCAATAATATCACACATCTCTGCCTATTGCCAAATTAAATTGAATGGTGATTATAAATTAATTTGTTTTTTACTCCCAAACTATCCTGAACAACAGCAGCGCATTTTAATTAAAGGGATACGAGAAAAACAGGAGCGGTTTAATTGTATTTAAAGTCTAATTAATTGCATATGCATATGTCAAATAAATAGGCAACTTGAATAAATACCGGTACGCGTTTTGTTTATTGCTATTCTAGATATCCTTGAAAGAGAATTCAATTAAATGACGCAAATTACCGGAAAGGATAAAAAGCGGAAAGGAAAAATTTAGCGCAAAGAATTTTCGGCGAGCAAATTTTTTTTGGAAAGTAAAAAAATAAATTCAGTCGGGCCGATTTTAGTGGGTCGGTCGGGTTATGCCAAACAAAAGAATTTTTAAGGATGGCCTAAATAACTGATTTCTGGCCATTATATTTTATTTCCCAGACTGGCAATCCTCACGAATTTTAATAAGCAAATGGAACAGGATGCAGCCACTCTTCAGCATCTTGTGGTTCAAAGAAATTGATATTGTAATTATTGTCCATTAACAATTACAAAGTTAACATAACAATCCTATCCTGAGTGTTTCTAAGTAACTACATTGTATCAATAAGCCTTTCCAGTTGTTTGATTGGATATCTCCATTAACCATTCCAAGAAAGTTAAGATGGATGGGGAAAATGATAGCATCATAAATTAAAATAAAAATTGGTTTCTGCTCTACAACTTTAAATCATATGTAAATCAAATGTCATTTGTAAAAAGCAAAGAGCAAGACTTTGCAAAAATTCTTAAAAGGGGGGGGGGGGTGTCTCAAAGTCTCATTTTCCAAAAGCAGAACAATGGTTTGTAAACTTTGTACGTAGCAATTACATTTTGACGTTAAATTTTTTACTTAAAATTACATCATGATCACTTTATATACTGGAGATAAACAAATAAAATCCAAGTGGATAGGATATATGCCATGCTATCAGGAGATCCTCCATTCAATCTATGCTCTTTTTCAAAATCTTCAAATTTGTTTTGTTTCTTTCCTTGAAATGAACTCAAGAGTATATCTATCAAATGCTTTCAGTGCAAAAGGGTTTAAATAAATTAATTTAAAACTAAGGTAATTAAGGCATGTTTCAGTGTACTTGCTGGTCGCAGTGCAGACTGCATCAGAGAAACGTCACAGTCATCTCAGCCAGGGTCCAGGACGGGCCATCTCGACTCGCGATCTCTTTGCTGAACTGGCTTCTGACCGGCCTAGGAGCAGCCCATCTCCTAATATTGAGGATACCTCGGACAAAAAGGCCACTGGAAAAGACAAATGTGCAAATGATGATAATGCAGTCAATTTTGGGGAAGAAAGATCATCTGGTACATTTGGCGACAGTGGCCCAAAAGTAGTCCACTCTGGAAAGGAAGTCGAATTGGATGTGATAATATCAGCTCCCTTTGATGATCTTTTGCCATTTTCTCCAACAGATGATCCTATAAAAAATGATTCCAGTAATGAAGTGTTTAATGATCCGACGTGCAAGTCCGTTGATGAACAAACTATAGATAAGTTGTGTGACAGTCTTCATATTCATCCAAAGGAATTACCAGAACGTCTGCAATCCATACTGAAATCTATCGATAAATCTATTGATTCGGGGGACACTTCAGTTGAGCTTCAGCCTCGAAAGAATATTTTTGACAATACATATATAGATTTAAGTAAGTTTTCAGCTAAGAAAGAGGAAGATGACAATAACAATGATAAATCAATGGACAAAACATATATGTCTATGAGATCAATAAAAAGGGAACCAGAAAGAGAAATGACAATGGATGAAGATGCAAAGAAACTTAAAAAGGGTCAAGATATTGCGAAGCTATTGCAGGCGGCCATTTTGGATCGAGATGAAAAGTTGGCAGAGGATTATGCTCGTCTGCTTTGCAGGGAACGAGTCGCAGTGACTGTTGATGTGAAGTTGAATCTACCAGATGAGAAAGAGAAGGAATTTGAGTAAGATTTACTTATAACAAATATGTTTTTGCTAAACAAAAGGCATCATTATTTGGAATACAAGGAAATTGCCATAAGTTCAAAGGCGGAAGTCGCAAGAATGTGATTGAAGAAACCTGCAGTGTTGTTTAAGATGTTTATATAAATGGCTTGTGGCATGTTTGACCATTTTTTGTTCAAGCAGAATACATTCTTTCAACTGTTATTATGTAGAGAAGACTTTTAAGTACTGAAGCTCAATACAAATCAATATAGCAAGTATATGAGTATGAACAAATAATTGAATAACAGTGGTCTTTATGTTGTATGTAATTTACTGTCCTGAATACATGAATTTATTTCCATTTTATTTCCCTAAAGGGAGGCGTATAATGATTGCATTGTCTGTGCTTCTGTTTTCTGTCCTGCCATTGTTTGTCTGTCCCACTTCTTGTGCAGGACTATGGCATGCGAAGTAACATTATTGTCTTAAACCACGGTTTAACAGTTTTCTATATAGTTAAGAGACTTTGAACCCGGGTTCAAAATGCCGTTTGCACATTACATTTAATTCCTTAAACCCAGGTTCAAGACTTTGAACCGCGGTTCAAAGTCTCTTAACTCTATAGTTAAGAAACGACCAATGAAATCGTGACATTTGCCTTTTAATTGTGGTTTTAGCTCCGCTGATTGGTTGTCTCTGAATTATGTAGATGAGAGATATGTATCTATTTTTAGACACAATTTGAACCGCGGTTCAAACTCTTGAAATCGGGTTTAAGGAATAAATGTGCCAATGGCACTTTGAACTCGGGTTTAAAGTCCCTTTACCCTATAGTTAACTGTAAAATAATTTATGTGCATTACACGCGTCTTAACCCCAGTTTAAGACTTTGAACCGCAGTTTAAGACTTTGAACTGAAGTTCAAAGTGTCTTAACCCTATAGTTAAGAGAGGACCAATGTGCAAACGGCACTTTGAACTCGGTCTCAAAGTTTCTCAACTATATAATTAACTGTAAAATAATTAATGTGCATTCCATGCATCTTAACCGCAGTTTAAGACTTTGGACCGCAGTTCAAAGTCTCTTCACCCTATAGTTAAGAGATGACCAATGAAGTCGCTGCATTTACCATCTAATTGTGGTTTAAGCTCTGCTGATTGGTTGTCTCAAATAACAGATTTGTATCTATTTTTAGACACACTTTGAACCGCGGTTGAAAGTCTTGAGCCCGGGTTTAAGGAATTAATGTGCAAATGGCACTTTGAACCCGAGTTCAAAGTCTCTTAAATATATAGTCAACTGTTAAACCGTGGTTTAAGACATTACTGTGCACTTTGCTTGCCATATAGGGCATAACTCAGGAAGTTATTCAAATGAAAATTCATACTGGGCATTAAGGGGAAGTGACAAGTTCTTTAATTATCTCAGGATTTACAGAGTAGTTGTCCTTGAGTCATTTTTATTTTGATGATCGTAAGTATCAAAGGCATTTAAATAAGGCATGGTACATTGATTGAGGACATGGTCAGGAAGTGCAAAGTACAAGAACTGCAACTCTCTTCACTCTTGTCAGATTTTGTTCGGAGTGCATTTTGTTTATGTTTGTTTAGTCAGTACATGTATCTTGTGTGGAGCATAAATCTGGACATACTGAAGTATGATGAACCATTATAAAATGATAAACATATTAAAGAGAAGGACCGTGTACGAGAATCATCACTCTTTATTTTGTATTTACAGTGTTATAAGCATTTTTTATGTAACAAGCACCAGTGATTTTTTTGCTCAAAATTACCGCCGATTTTCGGCTGCTTCCCAATCACAAAATTCCACGCTTTTTCCCAAAAATCTGACCAAAATTTTCCAAAAAAGCCAATTTGCAATAAAAAAATTATTTTATTTTTTTTAGAAAGAAGTCTCTTATGACTTAATTATAATTTCTTAACTCAAGATCTCAACTTTTTTTTTTAAACATCCTACAAAATATATAAATTTAATTAATCAATACCTTTTTGTCGATAAATAATTTCCAAATTTGCCACTTTTATTTATTAAAAAAAATCCCAATTTGACCAGACTGCTTTTCCAAAAATGGCTAGAAAAACCTCTGAACATGCACCTAAAAACAATATTAATTCTGTTACTTATAATCATATTTATAATGCTTAATGTTTCCCATTTTCATGGTTTATTGCGCTATTTTTCCCAATTTCATGGTTTATCGCGCTAATTTTCCCAATTCAAATGGCACAGGCTGTAACAAATAAAAGCAACAAAAATCACTGAGCACATATTCATACATATAGATGGGATGAACACTAAGATTAATTTCTTGTGTATGAACATTGAGATGAAGTGCAGGTATAATGCCATATCATTTTCTTTGATGTTTATGGACTAGCATGGGTATTGCCATTTGTTGAATTTTATTTTGCAAGCATGAATTTAAGTATATAATTGTGTGCCATACAAATGCATATGCCAATAGAGGTCATTGAGAATTGAGTTTTTCAGTAAGTACATACAATTTGTCAGTATTCTTCAATTTTGAAAGTAAAGATCACATCTTTGGGCAAAAAAAATTACATCAGGGGCAATTTCTACGTACAGTATCAAAACCTGTTCATTTATAATTGGAACCATTTGTCTAATTAGTTTTTGAGTACGAATTGGCTAAGAAAGTTCTAGTAAGCTTTTACTTTTGCTCAATTTAATCCCACAAAATAGCCTAGAAGAGAAGTATTTTGCCATGTGAGCTAAGTAGGCCCTGTAAATGAATGCACTGGTATGTACTTCTTTCATCATTTTTTATGCTCTTCCAAAAAATTTGGGGGGGGGGGGGAGCATATAGTCGCAGCTTTGTCTGTCCGTGTGTCCATCCGTGCACAATTTTTGTCCGGGCTATTTCTCAGCAACTAATGACCGGAATTCAATGAAACTTTATGGGAAGCTTCACTACCAAGTGGAGATGTGCATATCACAGCTGGTTCTGGTCGGAGGATTTTTCACAGAGTTATGGCCCTTTGAAATTTTCAATTAACTGTACATATAGTGCAATTTTTGTCCGGGCTATTTCTCATCAATTAATGACCAGATTTCAATGAAACTTTATGGGAAGCTTTACTACCAAGAGGAGATGTGCATCTTATCAGCTGGTTCTGGTCGGATGATTTTTCACAGAGTTATGGCCCTATGAAATTTTCAATTAACTGTACATATAGTGCAATTCTTGTCCGGGCTATTTCTCAGCAACTAATGACCGGAATTCAATGAAACTTTATGGGAAGCTTCACTACCAAGAGGAGATGTGCATATTATCAGCTGGTTCTCATCGGATGATTTTTCACAGAGTTATGGCCCTTTGAAATTTTCCATTGTACATATGGTGCAATTCTTGTCCGAGCTATTTCTCAGCAACTTATTACGGGAATTCAATGAAACTTTATGGGAAGCTTCACTACCAAGAGGAGATGTGCATATTTTCAGCCTGTTTTCGTCGGATGATTTTTCACAGAGTTATGGCCCTTTTAAATTGTCCATTGTACATAAAGTGCAATTCTTGTCGAGCTATTTCTCAGCAACTTATTACGGGAATTCAATGAACTTTATGGGAAGCTTCACTACCAACAGGAGATGTGCATATTATCAGCTGGTTATGGTCGGATAATTTTTCACAGAGTTATGGCCCTTTGAAATTTTCTATAAACTGTACATATAGTGCAATTCTTGTCCGGGCTATTTCTCCCCAACTACTGACTGGAATACAATGAAGCTTTATGGGAAGCTTAACTACCTTGAGGAGATACGCATGTTACTAGTGGGTTCTGGTAAGATGATTTATTTAGAGAGTTATGGCCCTTTGAAATTTTTAAGTTGCTAAACCATCCATTGTATTATTTTGTCCAAAGTTTTGCCCCTCAAGACGTTTCCTTTTATCTGAATATATAGTGAAATATTGTGACAAAACAAACCTTTGGGGAGCATCACCCGTCTCCGAAGGTTTCTTGTTTCAAACAGCAGGCATTATCTGCAATGTGTTACTACACGAAAAGCTTAGCTAAAGAGCTTTGCAAATAAAATTGTTCAGATAAAAAATGAATAAATGATTTCTTTTACAGCCTGAAGTTGTTTGTAGAGGACCGAGAAGCCACCAAGGATGTTAGCATTACACTTAAAGTCAAAGCCTCAGACACAATTGGAGATCTAAAATTGAAGGTTTGATAGCAATTCTTACTGTATATTTATTTTGCACTCCATTCATGACATTATATGCCCCCTACCGGTGAAACCAGAGGGGGACATATGGTTTGCGCTCTGTCAGTCTGTCACACTTTTCTGGATTCAGCGATAACCTTAAAAGTTCTTCATATTTTTTCATGCAACTTGAAACATGGACAGATGGCAATATGGAGATTATGCGCATCATTTCATTTTGTTCCTACTTCAAGAATTCTGGTTGCTATGGAAACAAATAGACTATAAATATTGCTGAAAATGGTGGATCCTGCGATAACTTTAAAACTTTTTCGTATTTGTTCATGAAACTTAAAACATGGACAGATGGCAATATGGAGATTGTGCACGTCATTTCAGTTTGTTCCTACGTCAAGAATTCTGGTTGCTATGGCACAAATAGACTAGAAATATTGCTGAAAATGGTGGATCCTGCATTAACTTTAAAAGCTCTTCATATTTGTATGCCCTCCTTCAAAGAAGAGGGGGTATATTGTTTTGCACATGTCGGTTGGTCTGTCGGTCCTTCCGTTGGTCCGTCCACCGAATGGTTTCCGGATGATAACTCAAGAACGCTTACGCCTAGGATCATGGAACTCCATAGGTACATTGATCATGGCTTGCAGATGACCCCTATTGATTTTCAGGTCACTAGGTCAAAGGTCAAGGTCACGGTGACTAGAACCAGTAAAATGGTTTCCGGATGATAACTCAAGAACACTTACGCCTAGGATCATGAAACTTCATAGGTACATTGATCATGACTCACAGATGACCCGGATGATAACTCAAGAAAGCTTACGCCTAGGATCATGCAACTTCATAGGTACATTGATCATGACTCGCAGATGACCCCTATTGATTTTCAGGTCACTAGGTCAAAGGTCAAGGTCACAGTGACAAAAAACGTATTCACACAATGGCTGCCACTACAACTGACAGCCCATATGGGGGGCATGCTTGTTTTACAAACAGCCCTTGTTTCATGAAGCTTGATATTGTTTGGCAATAGTCTTGTTTTTTGCTCCATTCTTGACATACTTACTAACCAGGTTTTCTGAAGGCAAAAAACTGGGTATTAGATTGGCGAATGTCGGCTGGCAAGCGGAACAAGCTTGTGAAGGCCATAACTATGTTGTTTATTGTGAGATTTTTAAATCATTTGGCACATTTGTTCGCCATCATTGGACGGTGTATTGCGCGAAAGAATTATGCCGATATCTCCAAGGTAAAGGTCACACTTTGAGTTCAAAGGTAAAAGATGGGCATAAATGAGCTTGTCCGGGCCCTAACTACGTCGTTCATTGTGAGATATTAAAATCATTTGGCAAATTTGTTCACCATCATTGGAAAGTGTGTTGCCCAAAGAATTAAGTCAATATCTCCAAGATCAAGGTCATACTTGAAGTTCCAAGGTCAAAAATTACCATTAATAAGCCTGTCCGGGCCATAACTATGTCATTCATTGTGAGATTTTAAAATCAACTGGCACATTTGTTTACCATCATTGGATGGTGTGTGGCGTATAGAAATGCGTCCACATCTCCAAGGTCAAGGTCACACTTTGAGTTCAAAGGTCAAAAATGGCCATAAATGAGCTTGTTTAGGCCATAACTATTTTATTCATTGTGAGATTTTAAAATCATTTGGCACATTTGTTCACCATCATTGGACAGTGTCATGCCAAAGAATTACGTTGATATCTGCAACGTCAAGGTCACACTGTGAGTTCAAAGGTCAAAAATGGCCATAAATGATCTTGTCCGGGCCATAACTATGTCATTCATTGTGAGATTTGAAAATTACTCTGTACCTTTGTTCACAATCATTGTGTCATGCGAAATAATTACGTCGATATCTCCAAGGTCAAGGTCACATTTGAGTTAATGTCAAAAATGGCCATAAATGATGCTGCATTGGACAAGTTCCACACGGGTCCTACTTCCCCATACCCCGGGTACTTTGGTAAAATTTTGGTACGAAAAAAAATTGAGGTACAAAAAAAATTGGGGTATAAAAAAAAAATTGGGTACGAAAAAAAATTGGGTACACAAAATTTTGGGAACAATTTTTTTTATTACGAAATATGGGATACCTGTGAGTATACCGGCGTACCCAAAAGTATCATTTGAAAATCGGTGTACGGTGAAGTACACTTCAAGTACCCTTGGTACGGGGAAATAGTACCCTTGGGGAACTTGACCCATTCAGCATAAAATTAATGATCTTGTCATTCATTGTGAGATTTTAAAACTACTTGGTACATTTGTTCACAATCAATGGACAGTGTGTCATGCGAAAGAATTTGGTTTGTGACAATTTTGTCCCATGTTTTATCATGCTCCCCTTTAAATAAGTGGCTGTATATTGCTTTGCACCTACATGTATCCATCAGTGCGTTGAGAGTAGGTAGACCATTTTGTTTCCTCGTGATGTCAAGACAATGGAATTAGAGGATTACTTGTTAGGTAATGCATATGCCTATCAGTTTTTAAGTAAGCAGATCAAAGGTTATATGGGCTTTTAACATGGAAAGTATACCATTTACATAATATCTAGTAGATAATGTAAAGATTTCTTGGAATAACAATCATACAAATTGGTTTTGGTTGGTTTTTGGGATTTGACATAGAGGCCGTAAGATTTTGAGGTCAATGGTCAAGGTCACGGGATGGTCACATGAAGTTTGGATCATTTCATTTGTGCAGGATATCTAGACAACTCTTTGACCCATGGTCATGCAAATTTCATGTTGTTACTATGGATGAAATGAAGACTCCTATTGATTTTGATGGGCACAGGGGCATATTGTGATACATGTATGCACACCGTTTTGTATTTGTATGATATTGTAAGACCACTTTGAACCATGGTCATGCAAATTGCACTCAATTGAAATAAAAGGTAGATGCTTATTTGATTTTGAGATGAAGAGGTAAAAAATCCCTTGGTCTAAATTGGTTTACTATAAATTTCAAAGAGTCTCTTCTATATAATCTAAATATTCATGGGGTCTTAAAATAGAGCAATAGCAAGATTGCTTTTAAAATTAGAACAAATTTTTTTATTGACCCAAGTTATCGTTTCTTTAGATGCTGGTCAAGCACGGTTTTCCCACAGAGGTTCAGAACTGGATCATCGGCAAGCGAATACGATTGGATAACGAGACTCTGGGGTCATGTAAAGTGAAGGCCCCTGGCTGTGAGGCCTACCTGTATATAGTGTCCGCGGAGTCACGGGGTCTGAAGAAGGAAGAGTATTTCAACAGAGACAGGCCTCGTAAGTGTTTCAGGGAAATTGATAACAATTGTTTTGGAGTAAATGTTTTACAATTATGAAAATACTACTGAACAAAGTGTAAAATAGGGTACTTGTACTTATTAGTAATCTTGACAAACATTGCTGTGATTTGTTAAACAATATCTAATATTTACTATGACATTTTCCTTAGAGGCAGATAGAGGATAGTAAATAATTATTTAGTTTAGTAATTACAGTTGATTCAGTATGTATACATTACCAAATAAAAAACAGAGGTTTTCCAGCCTTGGAAACTGTGTTATGAGATCCCCAAAAACAAATGTTGTGAGAGGGTTTATTGGAGTCCTTTTTGTGGTTGTTTTTGGGTCAGTTAGGTTGCATGAAGTCAAATAAACTTGCACTTTTCTAAAGAGATCTAATTGTAAATAATAATGAAATGCAAAACACTTTTTATGCCTTATGATGCACACATTGCTGTGTTGTTTGTCGTTAAACAACGCAGACAAAGCAGTTAGCTTGCGACAAATCTCAGTTCCATGTTGTGCTGATATGTTGGCTGAGATCCTTACTTGCTCTGATGTTTACCACAGAAGGCCCCATGGGTGCAGGGGGCGCAATGGCACAACCTGTGGGTGCCATATTACCGCCTATGGGTGCAGTGGCACAGCTTGTTGGAGCTGTAGGACGACCAGTCGGTCCCATAGCACCTGTTGGTGGAGTGGGACGGATTGTGGCAGCCATGGACCCAGGTGTGAATCAGAAACCAGTCATCAAAAAGGAGACAGTCCCACCTAGTCAACGCCCAGAGGCTGTGATGGGAGATAAAATGGTAAGCCACAGTCCCACCTAGTCAAAGCCCAGAGGCTGTGATGGGAGATAAAATGGTAAGCCATAGGAGACAGTCCCACCTAGTCAACGCCCAGAGGCTGTGATGGGAGATAAAATGGTAAGCCACAGTCCCACCTAGTCAACGCCCAGAGGCTGTGATGGGAGATAAAATGGTAAGCCATAGGAGACAGTCCCACCTAGTCAACGCCCAGAGGCTGTGATGGGAGATAAAATGGTAAGCCATAAATTGAACCTTATTCTGGGAAAACTGGGCTTAATGCATTGCGTCAAGTGTCATCCTTGATTAACATGTGCGTCAAGTGTCATCCTTGATTAACATGTGCGTCAAGTGTCATCCTTGATTAACATGTGCGTCAAGTGTCGTCCTTGATTAACATGTGCGTCAAGTGTCATCCTTGATTAACATGTGCGTCAAGTGTCATCCTTGATTAACATGTGCGTCAAGTGTCATTTTTGATTAACATGTGCGTCAAGTGTCGTCCTTGATTAACATGTGCATCAAGTGTCATCCTTGATTAACATGTGCATCAAGTGTCATCCTTGATTAACATGTGCGTCAAGTGTCATCCTTGATTAACATGTGCGTCAAGTGTCATCCTTGATTAACATGTGCGTCAAGTGTCATCCTTGATTAACATGTGCGTCAAGTGTCATCCTTGATTAACATGTGCGTCAAGTGTCATCCTTGATTAACATGTGCGTCAAGTGTCATCCTTGATTAACATGTGCGTCAAGTGTCATCCTTGATTAACTTGTGCGTCAAGTGTCGTCCTTGATTAACATGTGCGTCAAGTGTCATCCTTGATTAACATGTGCGTCAAGTGTCATCCTTGATTAACATGTGCGTCAAGTGTCGTCCTTGATTAACATGTGCGTCAAGTGTCATCCTTGATTAACATGTGCGTCAAGTGTCGTCCTTGATTAACATGTGCGTCAAGTGTCATCCTTGATTAACATGTGCGTCAAGTGTCATCCTTGATTAACATGTGCGTCAAGTGTCATCCTTGATTAACATGTGCGTCAAGTGTCGTCCTTGATTAACATGTGCGTCAAGTGTCATCCTTGATTAACATGTGCGTCAAGTGTCATCCTTGATTAACATGTGCGTCAAGTGTCATCCTTGATTAACATGTGCGTCAAGTGTCATCCTTGATTAACTTGTGCGTCAAGTGTCATCCTTGATTAACATGTGCGTCAAGTGTCGTCCTTGATTAACATGTGCGTCAAGTGTCATCCTTGATTAACATGTGTGCACATTCATTAAGCCCAGTTTTCATGTGGGTCAAGTGTCATCCTTGATTAACATGTGCGTCAAGTGTCATCCTTGATTAACATGTGCGTCAAGTGTCATCCTTGATTAACATGTGCGTCAAGTGTCATCCTTGATTAACATGTGCGTCAAGTGTCATCCTTGATTAACATGTGCGTCAAGTGTCATCCTTGATTAACATGTGCGTCAAGTGTCATCCTTGATTAACATGTGCGTCAAGTGTCATCCTTGATTAACTTGTGCGTCAAGTGTCGTCCTTGATTAACATGTGCGTCAAGTGTCATCCTTGATTAACATGTGCGTCAAGTGTCATCCTTGATTAACATGTGCGTCAAGTGTCGTCCTTGATTAACATGTGCGTCAAGTGTCATCCTTGATTAACATGTGCGTCAAGTGTCGTCCTTGATTAACATGTGCGTCAAGTGTCATCCTTGATTAACATGTGCGTCAAGTGTCATCCTTGATTAACATGTGCGTCAAGTGTCATCCTTGATTAACATGTGCGTCAAGTGTCGTCCTTGATTAACATGTGCGTCAAGTGTCATCCTTGATTAACATGTGCGTCAAGTGTCATCCTTGATTAACATGTGCGTCAAGTGTCATCCTTGATTAACATGTGCGTCAAGTGTCATCCTTGATTAACTTGTGCGTCAAGTGTCATCCTTGATTAACATGTGCGTCAAGTGTCGTCCTTGATTAACATGTGCGTCAAGTGTCATCCTTGATTAACATGTGTGCACATTCATTAAGCCCAGTTTTCATGTGGGTCAAGTGTCATCCTTGATTAACATGTGCGTCAAGTGTCATCCTTGATTAACATGTGCGTCAAGTGTCATCCTTGATTAACATGTGTGCACATTCATTAAACCCAGTTTTCCTGTTGTCTCCTAAGTCCAAGAGCTCCCTTCTATCTGAAGAATCACTCAAATCTAAACTAAGGAATAAAATTAATTTTTTGCCCATCAGGGAAGGAAGGATGATTGAACTAAGAAATGATTCAAGTTGTAAGATTGAGAACAAAGTGCATGTAGTCAAGGAAAAATACCAGAAACATGAAATCTGACAACTTTTGTTATTTTGGTTTCGGATAAATCAAAATTTTACTTAAGTGATAAAATACCCAGTAATTACTCTTTTATGAAAATTTAATATAAATTGGTGTGTATCCTCTTCCCACCTGTATTTTCAAATGTATTATTGAAATTATGTTTATCTCTAAGTGTTAACACCAGACACAACTCATAGCAGATAAAAGCTTCAAAGGAGACCCCTGTCACAAATTGCCAGCATGTCAGCCTGTGTTTGATTTATTATTTGAGCTGAGTATTTGTTTTACACAACTAAATAACATAAATCATTCATTAAAAAATGTGCTCTTACTGGATATCATAGCTGAAAAGCAGCAAAAAAGACAAATTTTAATGAAAACCATTTCGTTGCTGTTACAGAATTTTCCAAAAGTGAATCTAAACCTGAAGGAGGATAAGAAAAATGTGGAGAAGCTGCCATCGCCCCTGCAACAGGGCAGGGTGGAGGCCAAGGTACATGCCAGAGTCCAGCAGTCCTCGGACGAGATTCGACATGTGTTGGGGCAGGTTGCCTATCAGATGAATAACATGAATATTGACGAACCTAGGGGCAGGCAGCCAGTTGAAGATGAGGAACCTGTAAGGCTTCTTATGTTTTTGTTGTTTTTTCCGTCTAGTTCTGGGAAAACTGGGCTTAATGCATGTGCGTTAAGTTTTGTCCCACATAAGCATGTGCAGTCAACCAACACTGGATTGTCGTTTAGAAGAAAAAAAATTTCAAAGAAACATTCAATTTAACCCTTTCAGTGCGGGAACCGAATTTTGAAGGCCTTTGCAAACAGTTTGGATCCAGATTAGACGCCACAGAACGTGGTGTCTCATCAGGATCCAAACTGTTTGCTATTCTGATAATAATACTTTGAAAAAAATCGAAGAAAATGCTAATTTTAAAAATTAAGCAGACAACATTTTAGCAGACGACAAATTTCCCAGCATGCAAAGGGTTAAGTGCAAAGTTTTGTCTCTGATTAGCCTCTGCTGGCTCTATAAGCTAATCTGGGACAATACTGGCTCTATAAGCTAATCTGGGACAATACTGGCTCTATAAGCTGATCTGGGACAATACTGGCTCTATAAGCTAATCTGGGACAATACTGGCTCTATAAGCTAATCTGCGACATTACTGGCTCTATAAGCTAATCTGCGACATTACTGGCTCTATAAGCTAATCTGGGACAATACTGGCTCTATAAGCTAATCTGGGACAATACTGGCTCTATAAGCTAATCTGGGACAATACTGGCCCTATAAGCTAATCTGGGACAATACTGGCTCTATAAGCTAATCTGGGACAATACTGGCCCTATAAGCTAATCTGGGACAATACTGGCTCTATAAGCTAATCTAGGACAATACTGCTGGCTCTATAAGCTAATCTGGGACAATACTGGCTCTATAAGCTAATCTGGGACAATACTGGCTCTATAAGCTAATCTAGGACAATACTGCTGGCTCTATAAGCTAATCTGGGACAATACTGCTGGCTCTATAAGCTAATCTGGGACAATACTGCTTGCTCTATAAGCTAATCTGGGACAATACTGGCTCTATAAGCTAATCTGGGACAATACTGGCTCTATAAGCTAATCTAGGACAATACTGGCTCTATAAGCTAATCTGGGACAATACTGCTTGCTCTATAAGCTAATCTGGGACAATACTTTCTGAAAACAATGGATTTTCTTAAGCCCAGTTTTCCCAGAACTATGAATTGTTAGTTTATCTTTTTTGTTGGTAAGGCTTAGCTGTGCATTTTGTTGGATTTTATGTTCTTTGTTGGTAATGTTTCAGAGTGAGTAGTTTTGTTTGTGTGCACAGAAAGGCTTCAGGATGGAAAGGTTTGTTTGCTTGTGTGATTGGCAGATTTCGGGAAGGAAAGTTTATCGTAGTATGTGTGTACTGTGTATTTCTTCTAGATGTAAAGTTTGGTTTGTTTTAAGTGTATATTAACACTTCTTGTAGGAATTCTTCACTTGTAAGTTAGTACTTTATTGGCAAGCAGGTGTTTTTGCATGACAACAAGAACGTGTGAAACCATTATTTATCTGATTAAGAAATATGAAGCAAATACAGCAGTTTTCTGCTCAACCCTTAACATGTTCACAGATAAGGTTTATAGAAACCATGAGTAGTGATTGTGATGAAAAAGTGATAATTATAAGGTTGTTGAACTGGTATGAGAGGTTTCAAGATGTGGCCTTTCTAAATGTGCTAAGGTGTTGTATGTTAAAGTGTTTTGGAAAACCAGCATGTAACAAATGTGTTTGAGCCCAGCGAATACAAATATTTTGTCTAAATTGCAATAGTTTGTACAAACTAAAATGCTGTGTTATCTGCATGTTGTAGGTGCAAGGTTGGTCCTGTACTGCCTGTACGTTCATCAATCAGCCAACGCGCCCTGGCTGCGAGTTGTGTTCGGCTCCACGACCTGCCGACTACGTGATACCCGCAGACTATGTGATGACGGAGGCAGAACGGCTGAGACAGGATGAAGAAGAATTACTCGAGCAACAAACCAGGCAGGTGGGTAATGTGTCAACTAGACAACTTCTATAAACCAGGTAGATGGGTACATTACAAGCCAGGTAGATGGGTACATCACAAACCAGGTATTTGGGTACATTACAAGCCAGGTAGATGGGTACATCACAAACCAGGTATTTGGGTACATAACATGCCAGGTAGATGGGTACATCACAAACCAGGTATTTGGGTACATTACATGCCAGGTAGATGGGTACATCACAAACCAGGTAGATGGGTACATCACAAACCAGGTAGATGGATACATCACAAACCAGGAAGATGGGTAAATAACAAACTAGGTAGATGGATACATCATAAACTAGGTGGATGGGTACATCACAAACCAGGTAGATGGGTACATCACAGACCAGGTAGATGGGTACATCACAGACCTGGTAGATAGGTACATCACAAATCAAATAGATAGATGGGTACATCACAAACCAGGTATTTGGGTATATCACAGACCAGGTAGATGAGTGCATCACAAACCAGGTAGATGGGTGCATAAAAAACCAATTGAATAAGTACATCACAGAACAGGTAGTTGGGTACATGACAAACCAGGTAGATGGGTACATGACAAACCAGGTAGATGGGTACATGACAAACCAGGCAGGTGGCTCATTATAAAACCGAGAAGTGACCTTGCATTCAAAACTCAGGCCTAGGAAAAAATATGTCAGAGTTTGAATATATTAAGTCTATCAATGATGCTAACCTTACAATTATGTTGTTAACAAATCAATCTTAATGAAGAATAATGTAAAGAGAAGTTGTAAAGACCAATTAAAATTTGTTCTTCATTCCTTGGCTTAAATCTCAAGATTTTTAAGGTTAAATTGGGCTTAGAAAAATATGAATTATGAAACAAATCTGTACTCCATTACCAGTTTATTGTGAAGTATTGTCCTGAAAATAATTATCGTGTTATTTTGCCAGCGTACTTTCTGCATTAGATTACCTTACTCAGCTTAATGAACCAGTAGTTTTGCCAAGTGTTGTTCTGATTTAAAAGTGTAGTCGTACTTGTACAAGGTAACTTCCCTAACTCATAAAATATTGTCGATACCCAGGGTGTTGGCTGTTTAAATATTGATGATACTAAAAAAGTCCAATGTCCTTTGACAGCTTTTTTTAGAATTTTAGCCAAAATCCTGGTACAATGATATTCTATACAAAGTACTTCTATTCACCTTATCAAAACAAATCAGTTGCCATGGACACGCCAGGCAAGTCACATGATCTCTCCTGTGTTGCAGGTTCGGCCCATCCAGGAGAGACCATATGACGCCAAGTCCGAACGTGACCTAGCTAATCTCCTTAAGTTTCACGACGCCCTCCAAGACACCCTTAAAAATAATAAACATTCAGTGGGTCCAGGGAATGTGGCTGAAAGGTCAAATGCTCATGGTCACGTTTTTGGCGGGGTCGAATACCTTCCTGATGATGATGACCTTCTTACTTTATCAGTTTTGGAAGATTCAAGCTGAAATTAACACATCTTAGTTGGGTTTGAGTATAACTGGTCAATTTTGTTGAAGCTATTGCACAAGTCATGTTTTTGGCAATTTCAGTTGACTTTAATATAAGAACAGTGATATTTTTATTATATTATTGATAGAATTCAGTAGAATTGTTGTGTTTTATTTGTCAAGCCTGTCTGTATATGTCGCTTTATGCAAGATTGTTTGGAATAATTTTCAATAAAAGTTTACCATGTGGAGGCAGATTTTCAGATGCATTCCGGTCTGAGTTGCTCAAAAGACAAGACCACATTTAAAGGTTAAATATGGCCGTTGAACAGCTTATTGGGACTTTTGTCGGTTGTTATAAAATATTGAAATAATTTAATACAAAGAATCACCATGTGGAAACAGCATTGCAGACTAGGCTTCTGACTAGGTCAAAGGTCAAGGTAAAATTTATAGGTCAAAGGTCAAGGTTATATCAAAGGTCAAATAAAGCTTAATCAGCTTGTTTCTTCATCTTTTTTGTGGCAATTTGATAATAACTGGCCTTAAATGTTCATCGTGTGGAAATTACTTTGTCATGCACAAAACCTCTATCCCTAGCTCAAATATCAAGGTCTCACTTTTAGGTCAAAGAGATCTTATATGGACATGATGCTTCTTGATCTAACATTAACTTCATTATTCTTTGGGTAAATTAACATAACTTGCCAAATGGTTTTTAAATAAGGAGACATCATGGTATTCCGTGAATGCTCAAAACATTATGTTTTTATAATTCATCCATCAATTTTTATGCTCCCCCAAAATTTATTTTGAGGGGAGCATATAGTCGCCGCCTTGTCCGTCCGTGTTTCTGTTCATGCACAATTTTTGTCGGGGCTATTTCTCAGCAACTAATGACCGGAATTCAATGAAACTTTATGGGAAGCTTCACTACCAAGAGGAGATGTTCATATTATCAGCGGGTTCTGGTCGGATGATTTTTCACAGAGTTATGGCCCTTTGAAATTTTCCATTAACTACATATAGTGCAATTCTTGTCCGGGCTATTTCTCAGCAACTTATGACCGGAATTCAATAAACTTTATGGGAAGCTTCACTATCAAGAGGAGATGTGCAGATTATCAGCGGGTTCTGGTCGGATGATTTTTCACAGAGTTATGGCCCTTTGAATTTTTTTATTAACTGTACATATAGTGCAATTCTTGTCCAGGCTATTTCACAGCAACTAATGACTGGAATTCAATGAAACTTTATGGGAAGCTTCACTACCAAGAGGAGATGTGCATATTATCAGCGGGTTCTGGTCTGATAATTTTTCACAGAGTTATGGCCCTTTGAAATTTTCTAAAAAAAATTCTTGTCCCCCCAACTACTGTGCCCTGAAGACGTTTCCTTTTATCTGAATATATAGTGCAATATTGTGACCAAAAAAAACTTTGGGGAGCATCACCCATCTCCGAAGGTTTCTTGTTATAATTTGCTTGGCAACTGGCTGCCATTTCACATTTAGATATTTTTAACTTACTAAATTAAAGTGATCTGCATGATATGACATAATTTCATGCACAAGAACCATCTCCTTTTCCACAGTCAATGCTGCTATTGAAGATCAAAGTTAAAACAAGAAAATTCATGGGGGGCTTTGTCCAATATTTACATTATAAAACTGTATTGACAATTGTATCTTTGTGACAATGCACTCTTGATAAATAGCATTTCAATTAACAAGGACATTGACATTTTTCTAGTGACTGTTATGTGCAGCTATTTGAGATTATGTCATTTTTCACAGTAATTCAATTTAAGTAAATTTATTCAATGAGACATTAAGGAAATCACTAAGTTAATGTTTGATATTGTATGTTTCTTTATGTGGTCTTTCATTTTTAATAAACTTGAATTAGAAATTACATTAAGGCCTTGTTGTTCACAGTGTTGAATTATTTCTTGGTTCCTTTGAGCATTAATCTGTTGCCCATGAAAGTTTCTTAACTATAAAGTTATTGATGAAACTTTAATAACATTTTATAAAAATTGCTTTTTATGTTGCATTAATGTGTCTTTGTTTTCCCTGTTGAGATGTTAAATGACAAATGAAAGTCTTAAAACAAATTGCCTCAAGAAATGAATTTTCTACACATTACTTATAAAATGCAGACTGTTTATGCTTGCATACCAGTATTGCTATGAGCTTTGTTCAATGTCCTATATTGTATTTTTCCGATTTACAATGAAGTCTGTGATGCTTTAAAGTATTTTGTGGTAATCCGGTTCATGATTCAATGTTTTGTAAAGCTTAGAAATAAAACAAAGTACATGGGATACACCTGGTTGTTCATTTTTGTGTAAACCCTTTACCACTTAGATACATATACTGTCACGCATTTGTAGTGCCTTATTAACCAGGTTTTCCGAAGGAAAAAACTGGTTATTAGATTGGCGAATGCGGGCGGGCTGGCTGGCTGGCTGGCTGGCTGGCTGGCGGGCTGGCTGGCTGGCTGGCGGGCTGGCGGAATAAGCTTGTCCGGGCCATAACTATGTCGTTCATTGTCAGATTTTAAAATCATTTGGCACATTTGTTCACCATCATTGGACGGTGTGTCGCGCGAAATAATTACGTCAATATCTCCAAGGTCAAGGTCACACTTTGAGTTCAAAGGTCAAAAATGGCCATAAATGAGCTTGTCCGAGCCATAACTATGTCGTTCATCGTCAGATTTTAAAATCATTTGGCACATTTGTTCACCATCATTGGACGGTGTGTCGCGCGAAATAATTACGTCGATATCTCCAAGGTCAAGGTCACACTTTGAGTTCAAAGGTCAAAAATGGCCATAAATGAGCTTGTCCTGGCCTTAACTATGTCATTCATTGTGAGATTTTAAAATCATTTGGCACATTTGTTCACCATCATGGGACGGTGTGTCCCACGAAAGAATCACGTCAATATCTCCAATGTCAAGGTCGCCACGACTAAAAATAGATTAAAAAAAAAAAAAAATTCCAAAGGGGGTTAATTTTTTTTGGTCATTTCAAAAGTTCAGTTTGAGTTTTCTCCCTTTATCAGATTTTTTTTTCACAATGAAAACCTGGTTTTGTGACAATTTTGTCCCTTGTTAAGTTATATTTAATTGAAGACCTTTCTTAATAGATTCAATTTGTTAAGGCTTCATCTCCAAACATTAGATACTGATGAGCAGCAAAAAGCATAAAACCTGAACAGACTGCGAGTTACTCACAGGCTGTTCTGGTTTTATGCTGTTTGCACATAGCTATTTCCACTCTGGCTCTGTGTGGGAAAGGGTTAAGTAACAACCATAACTGCATCTGTATTGTGCCTGTCAATTGCCAGGAAAATTATATCATTGGTCAGAAGCTTACACGACTCTAAATAACTGTTAGTTTAAACCTATTTATTTAGCTTGATTGCATCGAAAGCCTCAGGCTTATTGAAATGCTCTCGATTCTGTTTCCTTGGCCTAGAACCAGTACTTGATGTCTTTAGGGGAGTTTAAAGAGCGCTCCCACAGTGGGGATCGAACCCGTGAACTCCAGGTCACTAGGCGGACACCATATCCACTATGTCATGGCAAAACACAAATAACTGTTGATCCTGTTGTGAAATACAGAAGGTAAAACTAGCATAATGCGCTTAGTGTGTGTCAGATTGACAAAAGTAGGAGGTATGTCTAAGTCATGACATCCAAATGTCAGAGCTCGTCTCTGTTATTGCTGTAATAAGCACTTTGAACTATGGTCTTCATGTTGGCTTGGTAGATGCTGAAGACCAACTGGAGAAGCAAGTGTATTACACATAACCTGATTGACTGGTAAACAGAATGAGCAGTGCTCTGTGAAAAAGGGGTTTAATGCATGTGCGTAAAGTGCTGTTCCCATTTAGCCTGTGAAGTCTGCTCAGGCTAATTAGATACCACTTTCTGCCTAAAGAGATTTTTGCTAAGAAGAGACTTTCTTGAAACAAAAAATATCAAACAAGCAGAAATCTTTACACACATGAATTAAACCCCTTTTTCGCAGAGCACGGCCCATATGTATCTGGACATGCCTTTGGAAAGTTCCTGTGATTTGTCAGATCAGTTATAGAAAAAGGTGAAATCAACAACAAACTGGTTGACACTGATGTATAAAAATGAGGACTTGGGGTGCTAGTCACGTTTCCAGTTTGTCTTATGCAACATACTAGAAGTATGTTGTATAAATATTGTAGTACCTCAAACTCGGCTCCATGCTTCTGAATAAGTGACCAAGGGGTGTCTCGGGAACTGGGCTTTTCCTGCATCTTCCACTTTCACCCCCCCCCCCCATGCATCTAAAATGTTTTCTTAGTAAAATGACTTCCCGACCTTCCAGGAAAAACTGCTGTGATTTAAAAACTTTTAATGAATTTGCCAGATATATGTTTTTGTATAATACTATTCTATATGTTTTCTTTTTACCTCTTTAAAAAAGATGGCAAGCTTCATTGTCCTTACACTGGTGGATTCTGGTTGAAAATTTTCGGTATCCTACTTTCCTTGGAAGGGCTTGAGGGATTTGATTAAAACTTAAAATAAATATTCTCCATATTAAAATGACACCATAGGCAGAGTTTGGTAACTCTTGTGGGAAATTTGTTAACATTAGAGCCCATTTTAATTAGTGCCCTACCGCTTTCACCGGAGGGGACTTATAGTTTGCGCTCTCATCGTCCGTAAGTCCGTCAGTCTGTGAGTCTGTCACTTTTTTCTGGATCCTGCAATAACTTTTAAAGTTCTTTATATTTGTTCATGAAACTTGAAACATGGATAGAATATGAACATTATGCACGTCATTTCATTTTGTTCCTACGTCAAAAATTCTGGTTGCTATGGCAACAAATAGACTAGAAATACTGCTGGAAATGGTGGTTTTTTGGATCCTGCGATAACTTTAAAAGTTCTTCATATTTTTTCATCTTAATTGAAACATGGATAGATGGCAATATGGACATTATGCACGTCATTTCATTTTGTTCCTACGTCAAAAATTGTGGTTGCTATGGCAACAAATAAACTAGAAATACTTCTGACAATGGTGGTTTTCTAGATCATGCGATAACTTTAAAAGTTCTTCATATTTTTTCATGAAACTTGAAACATGGATAGATGGCAATATGGACATTGTGCACATCATTTCATTTTGTTCCTTCGTCAAAAATTCTGGTTGCTATGGCAACAAATAAACTAGAATTACTGCTGAAAATGGTGGTTTTCTGGGTCCTGCAATAACTTTAAAAGTTCTTCATATTTTTTCATGAAACTTGAAACATGGATAGATGGCAATATGGACATTATGCACGTCATTTCATTTTGTTCCTACATCAAAAATTCTGGTTGCTATGGCAACAACAACAAAATATTCTGACAATGGTGGAATTTCTGACAATGGTGGAGCCGGTAGGGGACTTTTATTGCTTGGCAATAGTCTTCTTTTACATAAAACACTTAATTCATAGTTTGTCTTTATGTTAAAGTCTCAAGAGTAGCTTGAGAGATTTCATTCAAACTTTAAAAAATAATGCTCCTACTGAAATTAAAATATGCTAAGTTTGGTAAATCTAGTTTGAAATAAAGGGCCTTTTCATACACAGAAATTTGCATAAACATACAAAAAGGCTGGTTAAAGTTCCCCATATTATAATGACCCCAAAGACAAAGTTTAACAACTCTATAGTTTAATTATTTTTTATAATCTAAGGCCTTTGAACACCTTGCTTTTTGTAATAGTAACTTAGTTAGCTATATCTATTTATCTATTTATCTATTGATCAATTGATAGAAAGATAGATCGATAGATGGATGGATGAATGGATGGATAGAAACCTTTTTCCTCCTAAATTGGATTTTCGTTTAGATGTCATTTCCTAGAAAAGCAAAATTTGTTGTTCCATAAAAGCAGAAAGTTTCATCCCTAATCTGTGATGACTTGCGCACATTTTTAAGTCTTTCAGTGCTTAGAACCGAATTTTGAAGGCCTTTGCAAACAGTTTGGATCCAGATAAGACGCCACAAAACGTGGCGTCTCATCAGGATCCAAACTGTTTGCTATTCTGATAGTATTCTTTGAAAAAAATCGAAACTGCTAATTTTATAAATTCAGCAGACGACATTTTAACAGAAGACAAATTTCCCAGCATGCAAAGGGTTAAGACCAGTTTTCCCAGAACAAGGCTGATGTGTTCATGTAACCCCAACCAAACTTGGATGTTTTTCTGCCTCTCGTAGGCCCAGGAGCGGGAGCGTCAGGCCCATCTAGCAGAGCAGATGCAGAACTTCCAGCACCTACGGGAGATGGACACCAATGAGAACCTGATCTCTAACAACGAGGTCTTCACGTGTGCGATTTGCTTCGAGGATATTGATGTACGGGATGGCGTGGTGCTCAGAGAATGTCTGCATTCGTTTTGTAGGTAGGCAGCAATCTGGTCAATATCATAAAGTGACCGCCGTAGAGTCTTTTAATGATTGTGTTGTGGGAGATGCTGTAATTTTCTCCTGATGTTAACATGCTTTAGTAGAGTGAGCTACTTCTACATTTCTCAAGTGATTAATTTGAAACTTAAAATATGGCATCACCATGAAATGTATATGTGCAAGACGCCATGTTCTATCTAGCTCCTTCAGTGAACTTATTTCGGATAATATAATTATGTGACTTCAGCTTCATTTATATAATGGGCATGGCTGTCATAAAATAGATTATTTGTTTGTGGAGAAACTCCTTGTTCATTTCACAATAGTTTACGTTTGAGGAGAAAATACTTGTTCATTTCTGAATAGATTTGATTAAAACTTGAAATATATCATTACCATGAAGTGTGTATGAGAAAGACATTATTTGTATGTGCAAGTATCAACCTTTTCCTGTGTTTTGTTTCTTTGAACATTGCCATAGGCATGGCTGCTATGCCTGTAATAAAACGGTGCAGGGGTATATGTAAAGTTTGTCACAAATATCTATAAAAGTTATCTTGAAAATATTAGGTACTGGAATTTAAGCTTCATATATGAGCCATTTCATGTGAACATGCGCAGTAAATATATAATAAATGAACAAAAAATTTGGTAAATACAATATGTTAAACTTTTATAACAACGTTCAGCTAAACAAGACAATCATAGAAAATAAGGTTATCAGCCATTCACACACAAAATCTCTGAGAAGTACTTTCTGCTTAGTTATGCCGTTGTTTCTTTATGGATCACTGAGCACAATAAATAATATGATAATTGCTCATCATTATGTAGACAATAAACAAAATAGGTATTGTTAAAGTACCCAATTAACATCTCAAAACCAGAGCAAAGAAAAAACTTATTGCTCTTTTCGTTTGCAGAAAATATTTTACGGATCCAATTAGACTTGAAATATTTGTTGAATTTAAACATAATTTGCCAATTTGCAACTGTTTGTTGATTTGATGCAAGGCTACTAAACAACTTAATATAAGCCCTGACACTATTTCCCAGGAACCAAAATGTTAAAGCATTGTTAATTGACCAATAATCAATGAAATTAAAACAAAGTTAGTTTAGTTTAAACCTATTTATTTGAGCTCAATTGCATCGAAAGCCTAAGGCTTATATAACTGCACTCGAGTCTGTTTCCTGGGCCTAGATCCGGTACTTGGTGTCTTTGGGGGAGATCTGAAGAACGCTCCAACAGTGAGGATCGAACCCGTAACCTCCCAGTTGCTAGGCGGGCACCATATCCATTACACCATGGCGACCTCATAAAACAAAGTTATCTATTAAACCTAATTTTTGTGCAGAAATTGTTTGGCGGATGCAGTGCTATACAACGAGGAGCCTGTACTGCGCTGCCCATACCAGGACGAGAGGTTCAGCTGCCCGGGTGTGCTACAGGACAGAGAGGTCAAGGGGGTGAGTGTGCCATAAACTTAACCCATTTATGCCTAGTGGACTCTCCCATCCTTCTAAATTGGATCAATTTATTTCCAAAATTAGGGATGTCTAGTATATTTATTTCTATATTTAGAATATATCTTACAGAAATTCCTTTAAGCAAACAGCACAGACCCAGATGAGACGCCACATGATGCGGCGTCTCATCTGGGTCTACGCTGTTTGCCAAGGCCTTTTTTCTAGACGCTTGGCATAGATGGGTTAACCTTTACCACTCAGATACGCACTTTGATACATTTGTTGTTGCTTAGAAAATGAAATTTAATTACAGACCGTTCTTAAAGGGACTGTCAACCACGACAACGAAGAAAAGAAAAGTTGTAAAATACCGTATTTTTGTACAATCATAAGTTTATATCAATAAAAATATCACGACTGTTATATTACATTACTTGAAAAAAGTTCATATTTTCAGTATATTAGTTAACAAAATTTTGCGATGTGAAATCGAAAGAACATCGCGAAAATAGGTGAGATAATGATATACACACTATAAATAACGCAAGTAGATTGATCATTTTATATATAAAATATATACAATTCACTAAGCATGCACAATTTGCATTCCTGGGTTTACCTCGTGACGATGATGATCAATCTACTGGCGTTATTAATAGTTAACTTGGGTAGTTACCTGGTAGACATACTCAGTAAAATTTATTACCGAATATACTGAAAATATGAAAACTTAACAACTTTTTTCAAGTAATGTAATATACCAGTCGTGGTATTTTAATCAATATAAACTAATAATTGTAAAATTAGTAACTTAGGGTTGGAAATGAAGCCTTAAAAACTTGAATTTAGTAAGAAAGGTATTGAATTAAATGTTACTTTTTAAAGGACTACGAATGTGTCAAAATACATATCTAAGTGGTAAAGGGTTTACAAAAACCATCGTAGGAAATACCTTGCTTCTTGATTGACCGTGGGGCATAAGGCTGGCAAAATGGATAATTGATGAGATATTTCATTGATTCCTTGTCCAATTATGTATGGAAATTCAACCAATGGAACAACATGTTTGCTTTCCTCATGTGAATGGCATCATGTAAAAATAGGTCTTATGCAATATGTGTGCTTAACACATAAAGCCCATTTTCGCATAACCTGGCATAAAATGTATATTTTTATTGTATAAAATGATGGTTTTGAACAATCATTGTAATGGTTTATGTACACACTGTAATAGTAGATCTTTTCTATTAGATTTAAGGCCTTGGTCAAAATAATGCATAACTTTTTGTATAGCATGCACAGAATATTTGCTGCATGGTCTAGAATAAAATTCATAATTATCACTCTGAAAAATTTGTCATTACTACCACCTCCAACATAATGACACTGCCATTTTCCTCAGCTGGTATCACCAGAGCAATATGCCAAATACCTTGCGCGCAGCCTTACAACTGCAGAAAGTCAGGCTGACAACAGCTTTCACTGCAAGACTACAGACTGCGCAGGCTGGTGTATCTATGAAGATCTTGTCAACTTCTTTGTCTGCCCTGTGTGCACGAAGGAGAATTGCTTGACTTGCAAGGCCATTCATACAGGTAACAGTTTTTGTGACATACTTTAAAGAATGTTTCTTTGGCTATATGCAGCCAGCTAAGCTCCAGACCAGCCTGTGCATCCACATGGTCTAGTCATGGGCGTCACTGGCCACTAAAGAGACAAGGAAATCTTGCATTACTTAAAAACAGACAGCATAGCCCCTGACTAGACTGCTGTATTGTGCCGTCTGGTCCGAAGCTATTCTGGATGCATATTGCATGAGGCCAATTTTTTATTGATGCTGCTCATATTTCGTTGTTCAAAGTATGAGATTTTTTCTAATGAAAGAACAGGGAGTCAATATTTTCATATGTGCTAATGAAATGAAAATATGTCAATTGTCTCCCTTTTTGTGATGATATTATCCTTATTGGTATTGCGATATAGAATAGTCTCAAAGTGTTTTGTTCAGGGTTTGAATGGGAACAATATACATTACTAAAGGCATTCTTTAGAGAACAAGTTGAGTGATAACACTTAATACCATGATTATAAGGGGAAAAAACAATTGTTGAGTGCTAATACTTTAACAATTATAATTATTGCGCATTTAAACATGGTCTGCATGCATTCCAACGAATATAATCAACTGCTAGCATAACATGGCTGTTAAAATTCTAAAAAAAAATTACCCTTAAAAAACTTTACCCTTTCGGATTATGAATACCGACGGACCGATTGTTTCTCCCCTCAGGCATGAACTGTCGCCAGTACCAGGACGACTTGAAGGCGCGATCCTCCAATGACCAGGCAGCCAATCAAACACAGATTATGATCCGAAAAATGCTGGATGACGGGGAAGCCATGAATTGCCCCAAATGCAAGGTTAAACAATTGGTCTTGAACTTAATACGGTTTAGTTTAACCCTTTACCACTTAGTTCCATATTTTCACATACGGTATTTGTAGTCCCTTAGAAAGTTATATTTTATTGAAGACCTTTCTTACTACATGTAGATTCAAGTTTTTAAGGCTTCATCTCCAATCCTTGGGTACTGATGAGTAGTAATCAGCATAAAACCTGAACAGACTGCCAGTTACTTGCCGGTTGTTCTGGTTTTATGCTGTTTGCACAAAGACTTTTTTACTCTGCTTCTGAGTGGGAAAGGGTTTAAGGGCCATATTGAAGAGTGATTTGAAGATTCAAAGAAGTTTTGAAGATTTGAAGAAGTCATTCTTCTTATTGTAATAAAACCAATCCTCACCATGACACTTGCATAAATTGGTAAATGCTAAATTTGTTATTGAAGTACCGTAATAATATTATGATCGTAATATTGGGGTGTATGAACTTAGGGTTTTATTGTTGCAATGATTTCGATTTTTAATTGTGCAAAAACTATTGAACTCGTGACATGAAAATTGTGTTCTTCATTGCAAGAAAAATCAGCAAGTTTAATGTAAGAAAGAGTCAGCCTAAAAGTAAATAGTCAATTAAATGTACAATAATGTTATATGAATATTGTATGTATGCATGGTCTGTGATCAGGTGATTGTAATGAAGAAGGAGGGGTGTGACTGGATCCAGTGCTCCATATGCAAGACTGAGATCTGCTGGGTCACCAAACAGGCGCGATGGGGGCCCTTGGTAAGTGACTTTTAGCTTGATGTGTACATTTGCATGTGCGTAAAGTGTCTACCCAGATAAGCCAGTGCTAATCCAGAGAACACTTTTGGCCTTAACTGGATATTTGGGTAGAAAAGAATTGCTTTTAATAAAAATACAAAATACCAAAAAGTCAAAAGTTTCGTCCCTGTATCTGTATAAAATATAGGTCGCGTTCTGAGAAAACTGGACATAATGCATGTGCGTATTGTGTCGTCCCAGATTAGCCTGTGCAGATTGCACAGGCTTATCTGGGACGACACTTTCCACCTAATTTGGATTTTTGCTAAGAAGAGACTTCATTTAAACGAAAAATGTCATGAAAGTGGAAAGTGTCGTCCCTGAAAAGCCTGTGCATATTGCACAGGCTTAACAGGAACGACACTTTACACACATGCATTATGTCCAGTTTTCTCAGAACACGACTCATATAATTGTATTGAAATTTCTTTTTGACTGAATGGTGAACTTTCTCAAAATGTAACATCCACTGCATTTAGCTGATAGAAAAGTAAGTAATTGCAGCTACTACGAATTTGAATTTTGGCAGTTTTGTTGTTTTTATAAGTGCAGATAAAAAGATGATTTTTATGTGGAAGAGTGTCATCCTTGTTTGACTTGTGTACATCAGTGTCTGTGACACAACTAGTTTCCTTCATGTTTAAATTTAAATTTGAAGAACGATTCTGTCAGGCAGTAAAATAGCACTATTGGTAAAATCGTATCTTTTCAATCCAGGGAAATGGAGACATATCCGGAGGCTGTAGATGTCGGGTGAATGGCATCCTATGCCATCTGATGTGTAACAATTGCCATTAACATACGTCTGAATTTCAAAAATGAGGAGAGAAAAACCCCTGCTTTGATCAGTGTTCTTATGGGCTTTTGATTGTTACAGAACATTCTTGCATGGACTTTGGATAGTTACAAAACATTCTTGCATGGACTTTTTGTACTCAACTCTTAGTGCTTTATTTGTTGATGTGTTTTTTATAATTTTTTATTTAAAACTGCCAAATTGTTTTATTTGATAGTAAAACTTATCTGCATTTTGTATGATAAATTACTTTGTTGAGCTGAACGAGTCATAGGTATCAGTATTTATTATTATTAATCATGATTTACACACACATTAATTCATTAATTGGTAATTTCATCTCAAATTAATAGCTATAATCATGATAACTTATCCATAATTTATTTACTGAAACCAATTTCATTCATATTTTGATTTAAATATTATTCTGCATTTCGATTACAATTTGAATTGTTTGCATATTTACCATGACATGTTTTCTTTCTAAAAAAGAAACAGCCACAAAAAAAATGAGTGATGTGTATGCTAAGGAATTGTGTGATGAACAATATTTGATGATCCAAACTGTATAGTATAGGTAAACATTTTTGTTAACCCTTACAGTGCGGGAACCGAGTTGTGAAGGCCTTTGCAAACAGTTTGGATCCAGATGAGACGCCACAGAACGTGGCGTCTCATCTGGATCCAAACTGTTTGCTATTCTGATAGTATTCTTTGAAAAAAATCGAAGAAAATGCTAATTTTAGAAATTCAGCAGACGACATTTTAGCAGAAGACAAATTACCCAGCATGCAAAGGGTTAAATAAAAAAAAGTTATGTAACTGGAGACTGTTTAACAGGACTTTATCCTTTTTATTAGATTATAATTAACGTTTTTTGGCTTTATTGATACCACAATAATTCAGTGCCTATTCTGTTAAATTGTAAAGCTATTTCTTTAACATTTTGAGAATTTCAATCATTTCCCCAAAGTAGAGGGCTTTCTTTAAAATGTTGCTCTGAGGCCATTGGGCAAGGGCAACAGTTCAAAGTATTGTCGATAATACTGAAATTGATACTGTAAATCTACGAATATAATACACACTTTTTTACCTGCCGATTTTTTCTTCAAGTAGGGGGTGCGTATAATATACGAGTTTAGAACAGAACAAAAATTTTCCTGTGCAAATTTTCAACTTAATTGCTGTTATTCGCTTCGCGGCAGCCATTTTGAACTACACCATTACATCAAAGGGGTGCAACAGGGCTCGCGCTGTCGTTCGCCATTTGATAAATAAAAATCTTATTTGTTAAAATGCGAAAATCTAGTGAAATTTCATTGAAAACATCCGCCATTTATATCGGACTGGTTTTCTATATTTGTCTCTTTGTTTGAATGAAAGTGTTCGCAATACGAACAGTAAACAAAACCCGGTCTGTACCCAATTATGAGAAATCGCTTGACCTTATTGTTATTGAAGTGCGCATGGTAGCTGGCCCATCAACATTGAGCTCGCTTACACATGAAATGATGTTGTCGAATGAAACGTGAGAACGGGAGGAGCTATCAGATAATATTGGGTCATCCATGCGCAGACACTGTATACTTTGAATACACAGTTAATATCGTCGTCTGCCTACAAAATAGCGACTGGACGCTAAGTTGTATAAAGAGATAAGCAAATGAAAAAAAAATAAAAAATCTTAGCTGACCACTATTTATCTTTCTACCGCATATTTACCATATCTGAAGTAAAGAGTGGTAATTAAATAACTAGTTTTATGATGCTAATAGAGTCTATTACACCTGTCTGCCGATTGCCGCATTAAATTGAAAGGTGATAATTAATTAATTTGTTTTTTACTCCCAAACTAGCCTTAATGACAGCAGCGTATTTCAATTAACTAGATCATGAAAAACACGAGTGGTTTAATTGTATTTTAAGTTATATTAAAGTATCGAGTTTGTAACTCGAAAAAGTAATTCATCAAGACAACTATAAAAACGGAAGTAACCATTTTGTCTTCTTATTACTTTATTATTATTATAATTATTATTGTCCCGAATATTGTCAAATTGAATTAAATGTGAAAACAAAAAACAGCGTCTCTGCTTCTTTCTTTTGTATTATGACTGCTTGACCCGGATGTCAGCAAAGGGCCCGTGTGTATCGGTAACAATCAATGGTAATATAAACAATAGACAGAGATATTTATTATGCAACTGTCATAACAACAGCACTATAACACATCCCGATCAATATACCGGGGTTACAGATAGTTGACAACACCAAATTGATTTGCTATTTTCACAGCACAAAAATATATTGACACATTTTTTTGGAAATGGCTGATTTCGGACACTGATTTTTTTAGTGCGTATTTTACTCGGATTTTCAATTTTTACCGATAAATTTTGACCAAACTCGTGGGTGCGTATTATGCACGAGGGCGTATTATATTCGTGGATTTACGGTAATAATAAAACTTATTTTAATAAATTATTTTTTTTCTCTATCCCCCGCCAAGGGCCGAGGGATATAGAATTGGCTCTGTCCGTCTGTCACAAAACTTTTTAGTGATATATCTCAGAAACTATATAGATATCAACATGAAACTTCATGGGTGTATAGATATAATTCAGAGAAGTCCCATGCACAAGAACCATAGCCCTACACTTTCTTTTATAAGAGTTATGTTTTGTTTTGTTTTTATTTGATGTGACTTTTCAGGGCTGTTAAGTCTATATCTCAGATACCATGCAAGAAATCAACATGAAACTGCATGGGTGTATTGATTTTAAAAAGAATTGCCATGCTGAAGAATTATAACCCTTCACTTTCTTAAATAAGAGTTATTGGCCTTTGTTGTTTTTGTTCGATGGATGTTTTCTGGGCTATATCATAGATGTGATAAATTTCAACATTAATCTTCATGGGCGTGTAGAAATCAATGGGAAGAAGTGACATGCACAAGAGCAATAACCCTTCACTTGCTTAACTAAGACTTTAAAGATGTATCGCCCTTTGTGTTTTTGTATGATGTAACTTTTAGAGGCTTTCTCTCAGATTTCAACATCAAACATGGGTGTATAGACATCAATGAGGAGAATTGCAATGCATACAAACAATTACCCAACACATTATTTTTCATGATTGTACCACATATATCAAGGGATTTGCATCCATCCATAAACAAAATTTATTTGTCTGGGGATATCAATTTACAAATTTGCTTGTTTTTATTGAAATGATTACATTGGTATGTGATAAATGTTTTGTTTTAACTGTATTTGATTTTGATGTTTTGTATACTGCTAATCTGATATCAACAATACATGTGTATGACCTTAATTGTCTTATTTTATTCTTTGTACATTTTGTATTATATGTATGTTTAATTAAATGAGACTTATGTATGTGTTAATTACATGAGGCGTATATAATTTATTTATATTACCAGTATATTGTGTAAGGAACTCTAGTTAGATGCTTTACCCTGTTATGGAAATCACCTATTAACTGTTGACATTTACATGTATAATTTTGAACACTAACATGTTAATCCTGCATAAATGGTTCATATCATTATGCGCAGTGCTCTGTGAAAAACGAGTTTAATGCATGTCCGTAAAGTGTCATCCCAGATTAGCCTTTGCAGTCTGCACAGGCTAATCAGGGGCAACACTTTCCGTTTGGGTGGAAAGTGTGTCCCTGATAAGCCAGTGCAGACTGCACAGGCTGATCTGGAACGACACTTTACGCACCAGCATTAAACCCCTTTTTCACAGAGCATGGCCCATATTTAACATATAATGACTTCATTTCTTCTGGGGTTTTTTTACAGTTTCATTGATCATTATGCTCATTACGAATAATACTTTGAACATTATAGTGTTGAAATATGCGTGCATAATTAATACATGCAAACATTTACCTCTTTTTGCATATTCAATAATAAATTGCTGCTGAATTACCTTTGGACTTCCTTGTTTTAGAAGAAATTAATAATTACCAGTAGTCTGCTTCAATATGTTTGTTAAAGAGCAAGTCAAATAATCCAGTTGAGATTTTGTTTGGAAAAACGGGGCTTTGCATGTGCATAAAGTGTTGTACCAGATCAGTCTGCGCGGAAACATTTTTCCCTCTTAACTAGATTTTGTTAACAGGTGACATCCTGAAAACAAGAAAATTCCATAAAAGCGGACTGTTTTGTCCCTGATTAGCCTATGCGGACTGGTTTAATCACTCTTTTTGGACCTTTCTGTTAGACCAAAAACATTTCTGAGCTTGTAACTTCCCAATTCATGTAATGATTTTGCAATAAATTCACACAAATTTAAACCAGTATGATACAGTGAATGTGATTTTGTGCTCCTTTATTTCTTTGCTGTAAAACACTCGAAGAATCTTTGCTCGTTATATTTGTATTGTTCATGGAAAAAGAATGTAAAAGACAAACCAAAACTAATCACGTAGCCTGAGTAGGTCTGATAATCTCTAGAAGTAGATTTGAGATGTTGCTATTTTAGCAAAATACATAAGCATCATGAGCGTAAAAAACACACATTTCCTCAAAGAGAAATTTTTAGGAAAATTAATTAGATCACATAATAAGTACACGGTATTGGAACTTGGAAGAGACAGATTGAGGCATTTATTTTTTAAAGAAAATAAGGTTGTGCTTTTCTACAGTCTTATTGAAAGTCATTCCAACAGGAATTGATACTGATTTAAGCATTTTCCGAGATGTCATCTTGAAAACAAGGTTGCTAGTGTGGACATTCACTTGCCAATAATAATTATTCATATAAATGGTTGAGAAAGAGGAAGCAGAAATTGTATTTTACGGAAAAAGTTGCATAGTGGCCTACCTTGTAGGCCCATCAATGCTGTTACTACAATATATACATGTACAATAATAAACCTATGAACAAGTTTTAAGTCATATTTTGGTTTATGTAATGATAATACATCATTTTAAAGGTGACAAATAAAATGAGAGGTCAGTCCAAACAATGTATCAGGTACATAACAAGTACCTGTCCACTTTTGAAGTAAAACATAGCACTTATGCCAAACCAATTACAAACCATTTCATTTAAATATTATCACAAGTACTACATAATTGTAATTATTTTTTTCCATTTTCACCCAACCATGGTCCTTTTTCTTCCTCTCATTCTTACTTCATCCAACTTCCCAATGACTTCCTGTGCTTCTTCTCCATTCTCCTGCCTGTACGACTCCATGACTTCCGTAAACAGCTCTTCTGTGTTTGGATGCGTAGAGAGAAGGGCCCTCTCAAACACGTACAGGTCCACACCTTTGTCCTCAGGCAAGCCTTCGGAAAAGCTTAGCCCGAAATCTATCATGACTATATCCAAGTTTTCCGGGTCTCCTCTTAACAGCATATTGGATGTTGTCAGATCACCATGGATAACCTTCCCAGCATGCATTTTACCAAGAAGGCGACCGATTTTTTTAGCCAGAGGTCTTAGCTTTTCGATGGCCTTATCTGGATGGAATTTCTGCATGTTCACAATATAGTCTCGCACAGTTTGTGAGTTAGTTATTTCTTCCATGTAGAATGTGCTGGTGGCTGTGTTGACATGGAACAAACATGGAACAGGTATCCCTGGAAATAAAACAAGTGGAGGGTTTCAGAAGAAATTATAAAAGGCAAATTCTCAGGCAAGTTTTCTATTACAGGTTAAATAATATTGGAATTACTTTTTGGTGATATCTTAACATTTTAATTAATGCAAAACTTCAAGAACAATAATTTTCAGTAAGGGTTGATCATATATTGCTAAGATATATATAAATACATTGCAAAAAGTTTTTGTGCTCAATAGAAACAACAGCATAATATTGATATTAAGGTATGATTGTATTTGTTTGGTTTTCTATCTAAGTTAGTTTGCATTAATTTGTTTTCCACCTGAATATTTACATAATTGAAGACAATGATAATGAATTATGGTGGACAATGAATACTTTATAGAGCATTTGTCCATTTCAATTGGATTGTTTTGACAGATTGTTCAATTCCCAAGATTGGACTTGTATGCAAACAAAATGAGTGATTAATAAATTAAATAAGTGGTGTAAACATAAACCAATATTCAATGCTCCTTTCATTTAAGCATTTCGTAACTAAAATATATTACTTTTGTACTTCACATGTGAGCTCAAAATAATGAAGTCATAATCTTAAACATGTGCAACTAAAAATATTTAATACAGTGTTCAAGTTTTCACTGTTAAGAAACAGTTATATAAACCAATATGTTGTACAATCAATTCCTGTGTTAAATAGCAAAATAGACAGCTTTCTCAGTTTCTGTTTATCCAGTGTGGTTTCAGTTCTAAAAATAAAACTTGGGTGATTAAAAATTAAATGAATATTTTTTAATCTTTTAACAAGAAATGTGTTTGTTTGTCGGAAACACTATGTCTCCTTCTGCGCCGCTTTGATTTTTGTTTTACCTTTGACCTCGTAGGATGACCTTGACCTTTCACCACTCAAAATGTGCAGCTCCATGAGATACACATGCATGCCAAATATGAAGTTGCTATCTTCAATATTGCAAAAGTTATGGCAAAATTTTAAAGTTGGAGCAAACAAACGAACAGACAGACCAACAGACAAGGCAAAAACAATATGTCCCCCACTATAGTGGTGGGGGACATAAAAATACTCAAAATAGTATGCCTTTGGCTCTTCAACAGGAATCAACCACTTTTGGTCGAGCTGGTATTTCTAAAGGGACATGGATCATACAAATTATTCTTTATAAAGATGAAACAAGAGCTGTCACCATAGGATGACATATGCCCCCTATAAATGCTTGATAGAAGTTATGAGCTTTTTTCGAAACCTAAACGCAGATTTTGAAACCTAAACGCCGACCCTAAGTTCAAGGTCAAAGTCACAGAGTCAAAATTTGTGTGCGTATGGAAAGGCCTTGTCCAAATACACATGCATGCCAAATATGAAATTGCTATCTGAAGCGACATAGAAGTTATAAGCATTTTTCGAAACCTTAACGCAAAGTGTGACGGACAGACGGACGGACAGTCTGATCACTATATGTACTCCTTCGGGGGGATAAAAAGAGATTTTTATTTACGAAAAAAATGTTCTGTTTGTGTCAACACTAGTGACTAACTTGTCCACATACTGCCACGTTTTATATGAATTCTGGAAATCAAAGAATTCGAAAATTCATAAACAACCTTGACTTAGGCTCGATTTGTCATTGTTGGCTGCAGTACTACCGGTACTTACGTGTACCCCTATGTCGGGAATTCATAACGTTGACGTTTATCCGCTAACATGCACGCGACGTCATGTATACTATCGACATCACTTCTTATGTTGTACATATACAAGTTCGTATTAACGTTTATTAAAAGGTCGAACCTAACGCACGATTCCATAGTTTATTAACACTATACGATCATACGCAACATTTTGGTGCCGTGACTAAAAGAACAAGAGCACCGCCTTGCGGGTGCAGACCGCTCATCTATTTTCTTTTTAAAGGTGAAGGGACTCTCATTTTCAATCACAAAGGAGGGAGGAGTGGAGTGAAGAGGGGTGTATAGTGTGGGGTTGTGGACATTTATTACATTATCTTCCAAAAAAGCGAAAAAAAAAAAAATCAAAAAAAAAATCGGGGGGGGGGGGGGGGGGGGGGGGGGGGGGGGGGTTTGGGTGCGATGGTTGGACGGTATTTCAAATATAACCGTTTTTAAAAAAAAATGGGGGGGGGGGGTATAGTGTGAGGGTGTGGTGATAATTTGTGAGATGATCTTAAAAAAAAAAAAAAAAAAAAATCAAAACAAAAAATTGGGGGGGGGGGGTGGGGGGGGGTGGTGGGGTGGGGGTATAGTGTGAGGGTGTGGTGGTCATTTGTGAGATGATCTTAAAAAAAAAAAAAAAAAAAAAAAAAAAATTAGGGGGGGAGGGGGGGGAGGGGGGGAGGGCACGGGGGATGGTTTGGGTGAAGTCTATTGTGGTATGTCAGGTAAGAGTAGTTTCATCAAAGTATCAATCAAATCTAATCATAAATAAAGAAGTTATGGCAATTTTAGCAAAATTTAATAATTTGACCTTGAGAGTCAAGGTCATTCAAAGGTCAAAGTAAAATTCAAGTTGCCAGGTACAGTAACCTCATGATAGCATGTAAGTATTTGAAGTTGAAAGCAATAGCCTTGATACTTCGAGTGGATCGAAACACAAAATTTAACCATATATTAAAAGTTACTAAGTCAAAAAAGGGCCATAATTCCGTAACAATGACAACCAGAGTTATGCAACTTCTCCTTTTACTGTACCCTTATGATAGTTTGTGAGTGTTCCAAGTATGAAAGCAATATCTATGATACTTTAGGGGTAAAGTGGACCAAAACATAAATCTTAACCAAATTTTCAATTTTCTAAGTATAAAGGGCCCATAATTGCGTCCAAATGCCAGTCAGAGTTACATAACTTTGCCTGCACCGTCCCCTTATGATAGTTCATAAATCTTGCAAGTATGAAAGCAATAGCTTTGATACTGTAGGAATAAAATGGACCTAAACACAAAACTTAATCAAATTTTCAATTTTCTAAGTATAAAAAGGGCACATAATTCTGTCAAAATGCCAGTCAGAGTTACATTACTTTGCCTGCACAGTCCCCTTATGATAGTTAGTAAGTGTTGCAAGTATGAAAGCAATAGCTTTGATGCTTAAGGAATAAAATGGACCTAAACACAAAACTTAACCAAAATTGTCAATTTTCTAAGTATAAAAAGGGCACATAATTCTGTCAAAATGCATGCCAGAGTTATCTAACTTTGCCTGCCCAGTCCCCTCATGATAGTAAGTAAGTGTACCAAGTTTGAATGCAATAGCATTGATACTTACTGAGAAAAGTGGAACTAAACGCAAAACTTAACCAAAATTTTCAATTTTTTAAGTATAACAAGAGTGCCAAACTGTCACAAGATACGCCCGTTCGAAGGTTTTGGACACCATGCTCAATGCTTGAAAGTGTCCTCAAGACCTAGTTATTGACCCGGCATGACCCATATTTGAACTTGACCTAGATATCACTTAGATGTAACATCTGACTAAATTTGGTGAAGATCAGATGAAAACTACTTCAATTAAAGAGCGGACAACATGCTTAATGCTTGAAATGCACTATGTGACCTCGTTTTTGACCCGGCATGACCCATGTTCGAACTTGACCTACATATCATCTAGACACAACTTCTGACCAAATTAGGTGAAGATCAGATGAAAACTACTTCAATTAGAGAGCGGACACCATGCTAAATGCTTGAAATGCACTAAGTAACCTCGTGACCTAGTTTTTGACCCGGCATGACCCATATTTGAACTTGACCTACATATCATCTAGACACAACTTCTGACCAAATTTGGTGAAGATCGGATGAATACAATTTGAATTAGAGTCCGGACAAAGTGGCGCCGTTGAAAATGCACTAATTGACCCTATGACCTAGTTTTTGACCCGGCATGACCCATATTCGAACTTGGCCTATATATCAACTAGATGCAACTGCTGACCAAGTTTGGTGAAGATCGGATGAATACAATTTGAAATAGAGTCCGGACAAAGTGGCCCCTTTGAAAATGCACTTATTGACCCTATGACCTAGTTTTTGACCCGGCATGACCCATATTCGAACTTGGCCTAGATATCAACTAGATACAACTGCTGACCAAGTTTGGTGAAGATCGGATGAATACAATTTGAAATAGAGTCCGGACAAAGTGGCCCCTTTGAAAATGCACTTATTGACCCTATGACCTAGTTTTTGACCCGGCATGACCCATATTCGAACTTGGCCTAGATATCAACTAGATGCAACTGCTGACCAAGTTTGGTGAAGATCGGATGAATACAATTTGAATTAGAGTCCGGACAAAGTGATGCCTTCCGCCCGCCGCCCGCCGCCCGCCGCCCGCCCGCCCGCCCGCCGCCAAGGGGTTTCACATAATACGTCCCGTATTTTATACGGGCGTATAAAAAGGGCACATAATTCTGTCAAAATGCACGCCAGAGTTATCTAACTTTGCCTGCCCAGTCCCCTCATGATAGTAAGTAAGTGTACCAAGTTTGAATGCAATAGCATTGATACTTTCTGAGAAAAGTGGACCTAAACGCAAAACTTAACCGGACGCCGACGCCAACGCCGACGCCGACGCCAAGGTGATGACAATAGCTCATAATTTTTTTTCAAAAAACAGATGAGCTAAAAATGCAACTTAACAAACTCATTTCGTTGCGTGCAGCTCAGCGTCGAATAATAGCGAAACAATTTGAGAAACTCGAAGAAATTTCTTCAACCTCCGAGTCGCAGAAACTACTGGACATCATTCAAGAGAAGACACACACGATCAGAGGATTGAATGAAAAGATCATCAACCATGCAGACCTCGGAGATATAGAAACTGAACTATTCGACAGTGAGGAATATTCCATTGAACTTGAAATGAAAATACACAGATATCAAGAAAAAATCAAGACATTAAATGAGACAACATTTGAACAAAGAGATGCAAATCAAAATCATTTCACGACGGGCGATGTACGGCATTCAACACAACCGGAAGAGGAACGTGTTCCAACCCAAACATCAAATAGAGGGAATTACGTTACTGCGTCTACGAAACTTCCGAAACTGACATTGCCTACTTTCAGTGGTAACATAAACGAGTGGCAAACATTTTGGGACTCATTTGACTCAGCGGTGCACCAGAACCCAATACTCACGGATGTACAGAAGTTTTCGTATCTTCGATCTTTAATTGAAGGGAGCGCAGCTATGGCGATCGGTTGATTTCCGTTGACAAGCAGAAACTACCAGAATGCGATCGAACTGTTGCGGGAACGCTACGGGCAGACGCACAAAATCATTGATAACTTCATGACATTATTATTAGAACTTCCGCCACCCCGCAATTCCGTACATAGTCTTCGTGAATTTCATGACAAAATGGAAACCTATATCCGGGGTCTAGAGTCACTGGGACAGTCACAAGATTCGTTCGGAGATCTACTTGTTCCAATCATTATGAAGAAGCTCCCACCGGATGTGCGACGCAACCTTATCAGGAGCCACGGAGATGACAAGTGGCAGCTTCAGGAGCTACGTGTGGCCATCAGGCGGGAAATCAGAATCATGGACGCCGGCTATAGCAACGATCAAGAATTTCATCTCCCGACTGCCTCATTCCTCACAGCTTCAAAAAGGGAGGTAAGCCGTCCCATGAAAAGTAATGTCAAACCGCTGATATGTCCATTTTGTAGTGAATAACATCAACCCCAGGTGTGCAACAAGATTATAGACATTCACCAGAGAATTGACATTGTGAAAAGCAAACGCTTGTGTTTCAATTGCCTGAACCACCATAAAGTGTCGGACTGCAAATCTAAATTTCGATGTCGTCATTGTAAAGGTAAACACCACAGCAGCATTTGCACAAAGAAGACGACACCCGCTTCGTCCATGAATCCGGAAGCCATTCCTTTCAAGTCGGCTATGACCAACAGTGCAATCTTACACACTGCCTCCCATGATAGAACAAACGTTTTATTGAAGACTGCTGTAGCCGAAGTTCTATCCCAAAGTCATAGTTCTTCCGCCAACATTTTACTTGACGAGGGTGCACAGCGATCCTTTATTACAGAGGACCTCGCGAGGGTTCTACATCTCCCTGTTACCGGACATGATACAATTTCTCTGGCTTCGTTTGGTGGAATGTCACAAGGGGTTCGGTCCATACCTACAAGCGAGATTTACCTGAAAAGCGAGACGAGGGATTTGATAAAACTTGAAGTTCTTGTAGTGCCAACAATAGCAGTGCCATTACAGAACATACCCACAGAAATACGTCATTTGGAGTATCTGAGAGGTCTGAAATTAGCCCATCCGCTCACAGAACACAACAACGATCTGTTTGAAATTTCGCTTCTGGTTGGTGCGGATTATTATTGGAATATAGTTGAAGACCGAGTTATCAGAGGCAACGGACCAACAGCGGTGAAATCGAAGATAATGGTTATTTGTTGTCGGGACCACTTCCGGTATCAGGACATCGAACCATTGACCTACACATGATGAATGTCATCAGTGCTCCACCAAGTACATTTGAAATGGAGAAGTTTTGGCAGCTTGAGTCTATGGGAATATCTTCAGAAGAGTCAACAGACGGTACATCCGGTAACCTTCAAGAATACATGTGCAACAGCATTTCATTCGAAGATGGTCGGTATGTGGCAAAATTACCCTGGAGAGATTACCACCCAACTTTACCAACCAACTACGATATATGCAAGAGACGGACAGAGGCTACCATACGCCGATTATCTCAAGAACCGGAAGTGCTAAAGACGTATGGAGAGATAATCGCCGATCAGCTTAAAGGAGGTGTCATTGAGAAAGTTGACCAACAAGAAGACGAACACACAGTGCATTACATTCCACACCATGGAGTGAATAAAAGCTGCGCCATGAGCGCATGATACGCCCGTCGTTCGCCAATGAAGTAGTAAGGTAATAAATAACCCTTTGAATCATTTTTTTACTTCAGTTTATTTGTATTTGAATACATGGTTTATTTTATAAGTACATGAGCATGGAAATCACGAAATTTTGACGAACAAAGTCCCATAAGTCTGGAACGACAATTCAGAATTCCGTCAAAAACGAAAGGGGATCAGGGTTTATCAATATTAAGATTGTGTTAAAATTTGAAGAAAATCTGTCAAAGGATATTTGACGTAGCATACGACATTAACAGACGGACGGACGGACGGACGGACAGACGGACGCGGGGTATACCATAATACGTCCCGTCATAGACGGGCGTATAAAAAATCCATCGGGGGATATTTGAGCTACGGTAGGATACATGAACAACAATAACATTTAAGGTCACAGTGACCTTGACCTTAGAATGAATGACCTTGAAATGACCAGTGGTCATCTAAGTGTGCTTGCAAACCTTCATGTCAAGTTTGAAGACTCTATGTCCAAGCATACCAAAGTTATAACAATTTTAACATTTTAACATTTAAGGTCACAGTGACCTTGACCTTCAAATGAATGACATTGAAATGACCAGTGGTCATCTTCTAGTACTGGCCAATCTTTATTTCAAGTTTGAAGACTCTAGGTACAAGCATACCAAAGTTATAACATGAAATAAGAACTTTAACATTTTTACATTCAAGGTCACAGTGACCTTGACCTTCAAATGAATGACCTTGAAATGTCCAGGGGTTACTTACTAGTTCTGGCCAACCTTCATGTCAAGTTTCAAGACTCTAGGTCCAAGCATACCAAAGTTATAACAACTTTAACATTTTTACATTCAAGGTCACAGTGACCTTGACCTTCAAATGAATGACCTTGAAATGTCCAGTGGTTACTTACTAGTTCTGGCCAACCTTCATGTCAAGTTTCAAGACTCTAGGTCCAAGCATACCAAAGTTATAACAACTTTAACATTTTTATATAGCTACAGTAGGACATTCAATGAAATCACGAAATTTTGACGAACAAAGTCCCATAACTCTGGAACGACAATTCAGAATTCCGTCAAAAACGAAAGGGGATCAGGGTTTATCAATATTAAGATTGTGTTAAAATTTGAAGAAAATCTGTCAAAGGATATTTGACGTAGCGTACGACATTAACAGACGGACGGACGGACGGACGCGGGGTATACCATAATACGTCCCGTCATAGACGGGCGTATAAAAAGGACTCGGTAACTACACCAATACGTATCGTATATGACTGCAGTTGTCGCCAATCTCGTGACCAACCAAGCCTCAACGACTGTCTTATGTCCGCCCACCTGAATTGAATGACCTTACGGGGATTCTTCTACGGTTCAGGATGCACAAATATGCGGTAGCCACTGATATCGAGAAGGCGTTTTTACAAATTGGTCTTCATGAATCTGACAGAGACGTCACGCGCTTCCTGTGGTTGAGTGACCCGAGTGACCCGTGCAGTCCACTGACCACATATAGATTCAGGACTATTCTATTTGGTGCAACATGCTCGCCATTCATTTTAGGGGCCACAATTCGCAAGCATCTTGAACTAAACAGTAGTGAATGGGTGACCGATTATTTGAAAAGAGATTTGTACGTTGACAACGTGTTGTCAAGTTTCTCTAATGAACAAGATCTACTTCAGTTTTATTCAACTTCGAGAAAACTTATGTCAGCGGCAGGTTTCAATCTACGTGCTTGGAACTTAAATAGTGAACAACTTCGTGATAAGGCATCTGAAGAGAAATTGCTAGACACTGACACTTGCACAAAAATTCTTGGAATGCAATGGATTTGTAAAGAAGATACATTGACGTTTGCGGAAAGACAGATAGAAACAAAAGGTGTGATTCACAAACGTGCAATTTTACAACAAATCTCACGAGTATTTGATCCGCTAGGATTACTGAGTCCTATTACAGTAAGGGCGAAGATTATTCTTCAAGAATTGTGGCAACAAAAATTCGATTGGGACAGCCCATTACCAATGGATGTACAAGAAAAATGGTGTAATGTTGCGTCGGACCTGAATTCTTCAGTCAAAATCAATTTCCGACGTAGCTACTTCCATGGCAACCATGACGTCATTGCTGAAACAAAACTTCACGTATTATGTGATGCCAGCATGTTGTCATAAGCGCGGTAGCATACATTTCCAGGGGTTTCGAGACCATGCTGATGATGTCAAAAAATCACGTCGCTCCGTTGAAAAAGTTAACCATACCGAGATTGGAATTAATGGCGGCAGTGACAGGTGCCCGTCTGTGCCAACATATCATACAACAGACAGGACTCCCCGATGTGTACCTGTGGTCTGATAGCCAGATCGTTTTGCACTGGCTAGTATCAAAGAAAACGCTACCACGATTTGTTCAGAACAGACTGACAGAAATACAAAGTTTGACTCAGAACCGGAAGTGGAGGTATTGCCCGACTCATGAAAATCCCACCATCTATTGACACGAGGGTTATCAGCATCACAACTCCAATTGAGTGAACTGTGGTTCAAAGGACCGACGTGGATTTCTACACCCGATGCTTGGTCGGAGTGGCAACCGACGAGTGACATGGTTACTGTTGCAACAGTAACGGCAACAAATAATTTGCAAGAATTTATTGAAGTGAAAAGATTCAGTTCGTTTCAGAAACTGATCAGAGTGACTGCCTATGTTCTGCGATTTATTCATTATTGTCGCATTGGACGAAAACCAGCAGGCATAAAGCTAACCATTCAAGAAATGACAGAAGCTGAAACAGCATGCATTCGAACCTGCCAGATGACATCATATCCTGAAGAAATCCAGTGTTTAAAAGATAACAAGAAGGTATCGCCGCTTGTTAAACAGCTTAAGCTTTTCATGAAGGACAATGTGATTCGTTGTGGTGGATGCATTCATAATGCAGCCTTAAAAGAAGAGACGAAACATCCGATTTTGCTGTCGGCAAAGCATGCATTCACGCACCTGGTAGCCAAGGACGCCCATGAGAGGTTACACCATGCCGGACCCAGCTCAACTATAACACTTGAGAGGAAAATACTGGATACCAGCTATACGTCCATGCGTTCGTTCGATATTACGAAAGTGCGTGATCTGCAAAAAGGTTTCTGGTAGACCATACAAAGCACCAGACCCTCCTCCGTTACCGAAGACAAGTGTCAGACGTAGCCCCGTTCACGTATACAGGTGTTGACTATTCCGGAGTTCTTAGTGTGCGTGACACTAACGGAAACGACATGAAAACATACATATGTCTGTTTACCTGCGCCAGTACGAGAGCCGTTCACTTGGAACTGGTACCAGATCTGTCAGCGGAGTCATTCCTGTTTGCATTTAGGCGCTTCTGTAGTCGCAAATCAACACCAAAAATTATGATGTCTGATAACGGCACGACATTCACGGCTGCTGCTAGACATTTAAATAATTTGTATGAATCTGCGGTGGTGCGTGACGAATTCAACAACCGATTAATCGATTGGAAATTCATCCCTACAAGAGCCCCTTGGTTTGGGGGTTGGTGGGAAAGAATGATCGGTCTCACCAAAAATGTATTGAAGAAGGTACTTGGTAAAGCGTACGTGACATATGAAACACTACAGACTATTGTCACTGAAGCAGAAGCCGTTATCAACGACAGACCCCTTACTTACGTCACTTCCGGCGAGCCATCGAAACTTTAACGCAAAGTGTGACGGACAGATAGACGGACGAACAGACCGACAGTATGATCACTATATGCCCTTCTTCTGAGGCATAAAAAAACAAGAGCTGTCTCCATAGACAGTGTTTTTTATGGCAATTTCAGGGCCGATATTCAGCCCCATTCCCCTCAAGAACGAGTATATATTTTTCCCCAATTTTGTAGAAAAAATCCTCTCCAGAAGTTTAAAAAAAAATAAAAAATTATAGAAAGAACTGTCTTATGATAAATATATCTTCAAATAAACAACTAACAAAGTATATAACTATAATTAATATGATTTTTGAATTATTATAAAGAGTTATATTAAATTAGTTTTTCCCAAATCAGTGGACTATTCACATGAATTGCATTTTTCTCCCAAAATGGCATGAAAAAGGCCTGATGTATCTATATTGTGTCAATATTTGTTGATAAAAACATTCCAATTTGGTCCATTTTATTGATAAAAAAATGTTCAAATTTGCCATTTTATCGATCAAAAAAATCCCAATTAGACTCACATTGGCTACGAAATCTGAGACTGTGCATGACAGCTGAACTGTCTGAAACTAATGTTGAACAAAATCATTGATATGTATTTAAGGAAAAAGACAGAGACATTCAGCTTTGAATATTATATTCATACATACAATTGTATTCATATAATAAATACCATTACACATAAAAGAGTGAATTCTTTATTTTCCCCTTTTCCAAAAAAACAATGCGTTTTTCCCCTTTGGACGGGCCCTGCCACCATTCCCCTTTGGCTTTAGGTAAAAAAAAACATTGATAGGATGACATATGCCTCCGAAAAACGCTTTGATAGAAGTTATGAGCATTTTTCGAAACCTAAACGCAGATTTTCAAACCTATACGCGGACCCTAAGTTCAAGGTCAAAGGGGTCAAAATTTGTGTGCGTATGGAAAGGCCTTGTCCATATATACAGATTCAATATCAAATATGAGATTACATCTGAAGCGACATAGCAGCAGGGCTATAGATAACGTTTAGGGTATATTGGGTAATTCACCCCCTGTTTTCGAGAACAATAGGGTTTTTGTAAATTCAATAGAGTTTTAGCAAAAATTTTCACCCCCTACTTTTTAGCTTAATTGGGTTTTTCAACGCCGGTTTTTTAATTAAATTGGGTCATTAAGGGAATGACATATATGATATATTTAAAATCTACAAAGGTTACTATATTCTTTATACAAATGTAATTCAAAAAGGAACCTGTACAAAACAACAATTACTGAATTTCTGATCGAAGTTCATTCATTTTTGCGTTGAATAAGACTGAGTTCATGAAAATCGCTGCACAATTGATGAAGTTATGGCTGTTCAAAGTGATGCACCCCGTTTTCGGGTCATTTTGAGTTGAATAAATCGAAAATAAAAGTAGAAATCGGGCGGGTCTACGAATAATTACAACAAGCAAATTCGTAGAATTGATATCCCCCGCAACATATGCTTTGGGTGCAAATCGGACGGATATAACCAAGGGCCATAACTCCGTTATTTCCAGATGGTGTACAATGCCATTTGGCGTGCATCATCCTCTTATCCATATATATATACTCATACCAAGATTCAATGAAATCCGCCAAAGCACTTCCAAGATATGGCTCTGGACACAAAAGTGACGGACGGACAGCTGGACAACCCCAAAGCAATATCCCTCCGCCTCTGGCCTCTGGCGGGGGATATATACTCATACCAAGTTTCAATGAAATCCGCCAAAGCACTTCCAAGATATGGCTCCCGACACAAAAGTGCCTATAGTAAAAAGCATTTTTTCAAGATACAAAGGGCCATAACTCTGGTTTTAACAGATGGTGTACAATGCCATTTGGCGTGAATCATCCTCTTATGCATATATATACTCATAAGTTTAAATGAAATACGCCAAAGCACTTCCAAGATATGGCTCCGGACACAAAAGTGACGACCGGACGGACAGCCGGACGGACAGCCGGACAACGCCAAAACAATATCCCTCCGCCTTTGGCGAGGGATATATACTCATACCAAGTTTCAATGAAATCCGCCAAAGCACTTCCAAGATATGGCTCCGGACACAAAAGTGCCTATAGTAAAAAGCATTTTTTCAAGATACAAAGGGCCATAACTCTGTTTTTAACAAATGGCATACAATGCCATTTGGGGTGCATCATCCTCTTATGCATATATATACTCATACCAAGTTTCAATGAAATCCACCAAAGCACTTCCAAGATATGGCTCCGGACACAAAAGTGCCTATAGTAAAAAGCATTTTTTCAAGATACAAAGGGCCATAACTCTGTTTTTAACAGATGGTGTACAATGCCATTTGGCGTGCATCATCCTCTTATGCATATATATACTCATACCAAGTTTCAATGAAATCCCCGAAAGCACTTCCAAGATATGGCTCCGGACACAAAAAAGCCTATAGTAAAAAGCATTTTTTCAAGATAGAAAGGGCCATAACTCTGTTTTTAACAGATGGTGTACAATGCCATTTGGCGTGCATCATCCTCTTATGCATATATATACTCATACGAAGTTTCAAAGAAATCCGCTGAAGCACTTCCAAGATATGGCTCCGGACACAAAAGTGCCGGACAGACGGACCGACGGTCGGACCGATGGACAGCCGGACGGACAACACCAAAACAATATCCCTCCGCCTCTGGCGGGGGAAAATAATACCCCAAAGATTGATAACCGCTGGAAAGACTGCCTTCTTTTCTTCATATTACGGCATATACATTTTCCAGTACATTTTTGTACGGAAAATAACCAGTCTAAAAAATACGCCTGGTATTTGTAAAAATAGCGATTTGTGACACAAGTTTTTTTACGGAAAATATCTTATTAAATTTTTATTTGCGTTTTTTTAACGCTTTATTTTGAATTTAATTACGTTTTTGGTTATTTTAATTGCATAATAACACAAATACTCTTGTTATCTATAGCCCTGCATAGCAGTTATGAGCATTTTTCGAAACCTAAACGCAGATTTCCAAACCTAAACGTGGAACCTAAGTTCAAGGTCAAGGGGGTTAAAATTTGTGTGCGTATGGAAAGGCCTTGTCCATATTCACATGCATACCAAATATAAAGGTTACATCTGAAGCGACATAGTAGTTATGAGCATTTTTCGAAAACTAAACGCAGATTTCCAAACCTAAACGTGGAACCTAAGTTCAAGGTCAATGGGGTCAAAATTTGTGTGCGTATGGAAAGGCCTTGTCCATATACACATGCATACCAAATATAAAGGTTACATCTGAAGCGACATAGAAGTTATGAGCATTTTTCAAAACCTATACGCAGATTTCCAAACCTAAACGAGGACCAGAATTTCAAGGTTAAGGTCAAAGGGGACCAAATTTGTGTGCGTTTGGAAAGGCCTTGTACATATACACATGCATACCAAGTACAGTACACTCAACGCGTTTTCCCCAATTTCCCTCCATTATCCGCGGGGATTGACCTGGAGGGAGATTAAGAAAATTCCAGCGAGACACGGCGTTTGCCTGATTTTGAACGCGGCGGTTAACGATCGGAAAAACTGATAAGCCGACGCGGCGGCCCTCGGCTTTGGCAACGCGGCGAAAACTCCGCGTTTTACGAGATAACGATCAATTTAATTTTGTTTGACTTCCTGATTTTCAAATAAAATTACATTTATTACAAGTACATACGTGTGCATGTAGTATAATAATTACAATTAAAAAAAAACAACCAAGATAGATCGATCCCGACGTGGTTGTAGAAGTAGTTGTTGTTGTATAGAAAACTCGTTGATTTACGACACACAAAACGTTGTCTTTTAACTAATACTTACCAATTAATATAAACACAGTTTGCAACATTGTTTTTATTTTGATAATTTAATCCAAAGTTTTCATGTAAGCAGGTGATTTTCTATACTGAACATGTAAACAAATTACTAAGGACCCTAACAATCTCGCAAATCTGTGTGAATTGACAGTTTGACATAATCAAAGAAAAGCCGCTTCCTGTCTAAAGGCATAACTTACTCAAGTAAACACGTTCAACGAATGCATAATGAATGGTTTTAATTGTCGGAACAAAGTCAATTCTCTGCTCGCTAATGCATTTATTTTCTCTTTGTAGGTAGGTTATTCCATTGATTGCTAAAAGAAGGTGGTAACTATTGATTTGATAGTTGCATTTAATATTCACAGTTGTATTCTTGTTGCGTTGACATTCAAAACAATGTTTACCAGTAATTATGGACCAAATCGGCAGAGTGACATTCACACATGTTAATCCCTTTTGTCAAAACACCGCAGACAGCAGTCTACACAATAGGTCAGTAGACAAGCTTTGTGTGTTTTCATAACGTCAAACACTTTAAATCCAGTTCCGCCCAGATGTCTTCTTTAATCAGTTTACAGTACAATTACTGTTAAAATAATTACTCTACTAAAATACCGTAACGACAGCGATTTTCCTTGTCCGATTGGGAAAAGTACCCGTACTGGTCCAATTGGGAAAAATTGAGCCGTTAAAACCTCAAAATTGGGAAAAATCGAGTCGTGAAATCCTTAAATTGGGAAAATCGCGTCGTGAAGATTGGGTCTTATTGAATACATCATACAGTTCAAACTTAATTGAACATACCCATTAAAATAATCATTTGCAGGCATGCCTTAATGACCATTACTTAAAGTAATAAAGTTGATATAAATAACAAAATATTATATAGAAGACACAAAATCAATTACTAGTTGTTTTAATCTCTTATAAAGCAATGTCTCTCAGAGAGACTCTCCCTTTTCATTTTTTTTTAAATTTCAACAATCTTTGATGTTTGATCATCACTCAGTTGCTGGCATCCCTCTCTGCACAGCATCATTAAAGCTGTCAATGTGTCCTGTGATAGACGGTTCCGATTGGTCGTGCAAAGATTGTTCATTAGACTGAACAACCTTTCCACAGAGGCAGTGCTGGAGGGCATTTCAAACTACGATAAGGTTTCAAACCGACGTCAAACAGTACGCTGGCTGCCTGACAAAAGAACCGCAAACAGTAACGACTCTATTGATTGAACGCGCTGAATAATAAAACCCGATATTAATCGAGCGCGTGGTTACACAAAACTATACGATTTTCTTTGTTCGCTCGCCGAAAGTTGGGTTTTGTTACGAAACTTTCGATCGTTTTGAGAAAAAATTCTGACGCCGATAGGGATTTTTTCAGATGCCGATTGGGAATTTGGGAATTTTCGCTCGATTGGGAAAGTACCGTTTACCTGTACTTTATAAAGAAGGAGGAAAATCGCTGAACGATAAAGATTCGGCGCGTTCGATTTAAAATTATTTTGAAGGAAATATCAACTTATTCGCGATATAATTTTGTTAAAAAATACCAAGAAACTTTTAACGGAAATCAACAAAATTCAATGTTCTCTGCACTACAAAGTTTGTATCAAAAAATCAATACACGCACGCTTTGCAGGAGTATACCTTGACCTTGTACATTGCAGCATAATTTTCGCGCTTTTGTCGGGAAATATACATGATGACTGTATATTGGAAGCATTTGTAAACGACGTGTTAACATTAAAAATCGTAGTGTGTTTCGGATTACTAATTATTATTCTCATTTGGAAATTTTACGGAACATTTATTCTTGTGTTATATGTGTTATGATTTAAATATTAATTTGTCAAATTTCTTATATTCATTCATATTGTAGACGTACCTGTGAATTAAAAAACATAATTTGTATACGTATTAATTTTCTATACAATTATCTTTTTTATACATGTACTACAGTATTTAAACAATTTATTATAACAATGTTTTAATTTTTGGCATGCCCAGTAGCACACTGCTAACACGGCGTTGCGCGGCGGTCACTGATAAGAACGGAAATTGTCTGCATTTACCGACTAGGCTAAAGTAATACACGCCGCGGGAATTAGCGAACGCGGCGTAACGCTGAGCGTTTTATCGAGTTCACCTCGCTCTCTCAACGCCGCGTGAACACTCACTAGCAGAAAAAAAAACGCGGAGGGAGCGCGTTTTTTTGGGACAACCCGTGGAGTGTACTGTATAAAGTTACATCTGAATTAGTTATTAGCAATTTTAATAGTGTGATGAACAGACAGACAGACGGACAGTCCGATCACTATATGCCCTCCTTTGGGTAGTCTTATTTATAAGACGCGCAAAGAATTTAGAGATACTTTTTATATGGGCTAAATTCTTTGGAACATATCGGGGAAAAGTCAAAAATGTGTTGGAAACCAGAAAGTTTAAATTTTCATCGATTTGCGTAAAATTGCAAAATAACATTACCAACTCATTCAATTTTAGTTCAGAAGTCCATTTTTACCTCAAATATTGTCGAATTGAAGTTGGAAAGGCATAAATTCTTCTGTTAAACTTCTGCTTAAATCACAAACCAATCACTGACCTGTAGCCATGTCATGAAACTGATTTGAATATGAACCAATCAGAAGAAGGCATTACGGTGTAATGTGTACGCTTAATTTTATTTAACATGAGCTTTTAACACCGACTTTTACCTAACTAGATCTAGTATTCTAATCTTTGTCGATTTAATAAGCATATGTTCAAAACAGATATGGTGCAGTTTCTATTCACTGTTCTAAGTTTCAGCAAGTTTTTATGCATGTCTTTTTCACACCTCTGTCTGTGTTGTTTTATTTTCTTACATCCTACATTACATAAGAGGACGGTATACTGTACGATCTGTATCAAAATTATTTGTGTACAGTATAAAAATAAAAGATGTAATTTATTTCAGAACTTTTTAATTGTCAATTTAGAAAAAAAAAAACATGCTAAATTAATCCAGAAAAGTATAACATTGGTTTACTATGTAACGCTCTTCACCACAACAGACCAACGCAAACTGTATTTTACGCTGTTTATTCTCCCACTTTAAACCAGATGCTTTACATCGAGGTCGTGTTATCAATTTATATCTACACAGCGAGCGAATTGAGAGATATTGAAAAATTGAATAGTGGTTGGATTTAAATTGATCAGGCATGCAAAATTCAAAGTGTCATTACATAATTTCTAGGGAACATTATGGAGAAATGAATATTCTACACAGGTGTGTAAATATTATTGCAATCCGTTGATATTAACTTAATTAAGTGTCTAATATCGGGACTTGAATGTTGCGCAAAATCCTTGCGCAACAATATAGACAAAGAAGGAAAAATTCCCACCATTTATTTGGTCTTTCCCCCTTTGTACGCTCCAAATATTACCCATATAAAAAATAGCTTAATATTTGCGAGCGTCAACAATTTGGACTATCCTTGGGGGGCATAAAAATAACCGACATAGACCAATTTAACCATAGGGACCGTTAAGTAAAAGTATTCTATTATACTACATATATATACAAGGGATACAACACTGTGAAAATTCCTGCACACAACCATGGAGTAAACAATAGCGAAAAATTTGCTTCCAAACGCAATAAATACACCAATTAAACTGTATTACAACAGCCAAGACATTTATCTTTCAGAAAATAATACACTTGGCAATAAAGTACAAGCTTTTCATTGAACTAAGAGAGAAAGTTTCATTCAAAATGCTCAAAAATCCTATCTTGGACACAGGTGTGCACAGCTGAAAACTGAGAATTCTAGAAGTAATTTTCGTATTCCTTTGTTATAAAGCCTTTTGCTGGAACATATTCCTTTGATAGTTTTTTTTCATAGTAAAATAGAACATAATTAATATTTAGTGAGCATATTTTGCTAGAAATTCATATAAAGCTGCTTCAATTTCACAATGACAATGTTTTACTTTCATTTTGGATAGCTCATATGTATTTCTAACATGCGATTTGATTGGTTGAAATTCCACTGCAGTAATAAATCCAGCCATTCACCTTTTAATGTAAAATTACCTGACAAATTGCATACAAATCCTTGAAGATAGTAGAAATGTAAACAAATTTAATATTTACGGTGTTGTACATATATGCAGTTACATGCAATTATGGAAGGTGTCTACTTTGATTGATAAAGTGTCTATGGATAATAAAACAAGGTAAAATATGCTCAACTTCTCTGTAATTATTAAATTATGTAACAAAATGTGTCAAAGTGGGTGTGCACACCTGTGTCGCATTTCGAAAATTTTACCGTTTTTCATGAAACTTTCGTTTCAAACACAACTATGAACACTTTTACTGCTATAAACATAGTTATTATCTGATAGATAAATGTCTGAGCTGTTGTTATACATTTTTTTGGGTGTAATTATTGCTTTTGGAAGCGATTTTTTTGCTATTGTTCAGACCATGATGTTGTGCAGAAAATTTGACAGTTGTATCCCTTGTATATATGTACATAGTATAATAGAGTATTTTTTACCTAACGATCCCTGTGAATTTAACGTTAAAATTCCTTTGTACGTTTAAGTATATTTCCGTACCCGGGGTACATGTAAGTATACTTAAGAGTACACGAGTACATGTAAGTAGTACCCGGTCTCGGGTCGTTTCGCCCTTAATCCCGTTCGCCCTCTGTCACCCCGGGTCGTTTCGCCCAGGGTCGTTTCGCCCTTACAAGTGGGTTGTTTCGCCCTTATTTAATTATTATGTAATATTAGGCTTTTGTAAAGGATTCTTTCGCTCCGAATAGTATTTGTTTAACATATATGGAAAATTAAGATTTTTAATACAAATTTTATTATTAATTGCAATTTTAATTTAGTACTTGTTTATCATATATGGGAAATTAAGATTATTTAATAATTACAAATTTGATGTTTGCTAAATTATCCGTTTGATTTTAATTGCAATTAATTAACGGAAACGTTATGATTCATTGTGTTACAAACGTAAAGTATTACGATTAATTAGTTTGGCAGAGGTATGATGCATTGATTTGCCAATTAAAATAATTTCGGGATCAATTTAACAATTATCAAACACACTTAGATCGGAAGACGTATGATCAGATGATTGACTAATTACTAGCACAGAAACATCAAAAGGAGACATTATAAAGGCGTGATATTGTTTTTATAAACTTTAAGCCAGTTTGCATCTTTTGATCTCAAGATATTCGCCGAAAGTGTATATAAAAAGCAACATGGCCATGGCAGCGTCAGTCGTGAATTTATATTTCGACACGTTCTTATGGCAGACGAATTGTGTATTTCGTGTGATCGGATAGTCTCACCTCGCCAACATGCCATCACATGTGATTTATGTGACAGATGGCAACATCGGACATGTGATACAGGTACGAGATGCTTATCTATTTTATTTATTTTTCGTGTCGGCGCTATTTGTCTGCATGTTGTCGTTGTTATAAAATACGCTGTTTGTCATAAAATTTTATATGTAATAAAATTTTCATAGTTTAATAATTAATAATTCTGTCCATTCTCCGATTTGCGGTATTAACAAATATTATTTCTACCATATTTCAACTTCAATTAGCTTTAAGCGCTGACACTCTTTGACGTATGAAAGATGTAAATAATTAATTAAGTCGGTGATGTAAACAGCCCATTTTATTCTCTGAAAGATATTTGTCTACTGTAATTTTTCCTTTACATCTTTATGTTTATTTGTTTATTGATTCTATCTTCTCTTTATTATTAGTTCATGTATTAAAAATTGTAACATCTTCATGAATTAAATGTATGATGTGACTTTAAAATGGAAAATATGCTTACAAAATGCGTAGTGCATATGGAAACCGGGTCTTAACGCAATTCGTCAAACTGTTATTATTTTGATATATACTACATACTTTTCTTTTAATATTTATTTCAATATTTACACACATTAACAAAGCTTTACAATATGTAAACAATGAGGCATACATCTATATATTCTTTTTAAAGATAGAAGTTTACGCACTTGCGTTAAGACCCGGTTTCTCAAAGCAATACTCATTTTGTGAACACATTTTCCAATTGAAAGTTCAAATCATGCTTGTAATTTATGAAGTTGTAGAAATATTTAATACATGAACAAATAGTAATTAGAAAATATAATCAATAAACAAAGAAATAATGCATGCACATATTTATTAATAACTATTTATTATTAAGAAGTTAATAATTTGTCATAAAACAATTAACGAAGATCCCGTTACGTATGGAAAACTTATTGCGCACACAATTATAGGAAAAAAAGTAAACCGCGCATATATGTTTATTATACCAACATGTATTTGGTTGTACGAAAAAATGATTAATTTTACAATAATTCTCAATCATACAATTTTTACAAAAATCAAATGTTTATTTATTTAATACTTTAATAAAATTTACCAACATTACATAATTTGCCCCATCATTACGAGTATGGGTCTTCTGTTTAGGTATATCAACAACACATTTCTTAAAGTCCGTGTCCAGATTGTACGGGCCGTCCGACGACATGACGGCAGACTCAGTTGTCGGATTGTCTGGGGAGTGAAGTGGATAGTGTTATCAAACAGACGATGAAGTCTGTTACGGACATTAAAATAAGCAAAACTAAACAAAACTGTTGTAAAATACAAAGTTTAGATCAACTGATTGTGTGTGTATTCTAGCACATTGTATTCAATGTAATTTTGATGTGATTTGCTAAGTTGTTTTAAGTTAGGTAAAATAAGATGTATGTCAAATTAGTGTATATGTGTGCTTCGACACTGGATTGAATGTTTTGTTTATTAATAAATATAAAATGAAATCTGTATTTCGATGTGATTTTCTCAGTTGTTTTATGTTAGATAAAATAAAATGTATGTCAAATTATTGTGTATGTGTGCTTCGACATTGTATTGAATGTTTTGTTTATACATGTGTATTCTTATTATTCATATTAGAGCTATCAAACATATTAGAGCTATCAAAATATATGCAATATAATTAACTTTGTACTTTGTTTTATTTCAAAAGACAAAATAAACAGTAATTAAGATAATATAATACTGTATTAAACAATATCCCATTCAGCTTCTGACAAGCCTAAGATAAATCCTTTAATATCGCTATACGTATACAAATTAGGGCGAAACGACCCAGGAATTAGGGCGAAACGACCCAGGGCGAAACGACTCGGGGGGCGAAACGACTAGGGGGGCGAACGGGATTTAGGGCGAAACGACCCGGATTCGTAGTACCCGAGCCGACTATGACTAATCGAGCCTTACTTAGGAAGTTAGGCCTAGCCTTACCAAGAAGACGGCATTTGTTCATTGCCCGTATTTCCGACTTCAACCTTTGAAAGGTCAATGTCTTGTCCAGGCTTGCATGTCTATAAGCCTTGGAGAATCGCTCCTTGCTTATACATGGTCGCCCATAAAAGGTTTCTCGAAAAACCTTTGCTTCAGCGCCTTGTTTTATAAATTCTCGTTCATCTTGTTCATCCACGGGCGCGGCCATTTTGTTAAAACGCCACCGTATATTACCAATCTGAACGCATCGGACAGTGGGCTACACCACACGATCGCCGATATGGCGGAATTGTCCGAGGAGTCCCGATTGCATTCTATACATAGATGGTGACGTCACTACGTTATTGTCAGTAAGACCGGTGTGACACAATGGTCCCGATTGCGTATATTACGTCACTCAATAGGCTAAAAGACACTATAACGTTGTTGACATATCGTGACTGTCAGGGTCCGCTACATTAAGTTAACTTGTATCAATTGGTCCTATCATAGTCTTGTCCAGTCTGTTTAGCAATGTCTGTGGGACAAGAAAAGTTGCCAACAAACATTGCCGAGCTCGATGGACACGTAAAAACATTTTGGTTTCGAAAGACCTCATCTGAAGAACCTTAACTTTTATCGAACTATATAAAGAACAATGATCTGTCCCTAACTTATAAACATATAAAAGAAAGTGAGAGACAGATAATAACGTTTAAAAGAACGGTCACGTGAGCAATTGTATTTGTTCTTGATGTAAATGATACCCGTTAAGCAAATGGAAATCTGCAGTTTCTTGCGTATATGCCGTTGAGATATTTACTGATTTACTGACTGGGTTTTAGACTTGGAAAGATACAGAGCTAGCATAACCGGTGGTCTACAGACACGACGAAATTTTATAAATTACAAATTCATAATATTTTAAATTGCTAAATATGATCTATGTGGAAATGAGGTGCAAAATGCGAAGATCGCTAAATGTGGAATATAATGAATCCTTATAATACATAATGTACGTATTATTAGTAGCACGTACATGTATAATTCCCATTGTGGTTGTATTTATTGAAAGCAATCATTATTTTATTTTTAAGGAAAAAACAATTATCGCTATCGGAATAGAAACACTGGGTATAAATACCACAAACCCATAAGTTTATGATTCAGACCGACGTGCACATAAATAATATAATAACACTTTAAATAGAGTTCAAATTTAATTATCGAAAACGAAATGTTACCAAATGGTCTTTGCTGCAGAATGGTGTCGCTTTAACCTAACTTTTATCGCAGATGGTATTATGTTGTTTAATTTATCTCTACAATTGATATACAACATTGTATTTACACTATTTCAGTTGATCCGGGAAATTCTTTTATTACTTTTCAAACTAGTCAGTTTCGATAACGGAAACCATCGCTCGAAAACTGTGAATTGTTTTCCGATTTTCTATTGCATATTACTGCAACGGTGAGAATGACAAGTCCGGACCATGTATGTCTATTTGACTTTCTGGATCATTATCTGAAAACTTGAATTTTAAATGCGAGATAGTGTTTTATTAACTCTCTCAAGCATACGATCTCGAATGTGTAATTTAAGTGTGAGGTTCTTATTCGCGTGTGTACACTAGTTTCTTCCTGCACTAAACACGTAACGGTTCGTCAAATCTGGCATCATAGGGTACTTAAAAAAATATACAATTATTTATAACTTCGCAATCATGTGTGAATTATCTTGATCAGACTTGATTTGCGGTAATGCAAATTCAAAAAGACGTTGTTTACAAAGAAAATGTCCTAATGTACTGTTTTGCAGAGTATTAAAACCCCCGAAATACACTCCTCTGCATCCAACTACATATCCTTTGTATCCATCACGCCTACCAAATCACTAAACGATGCCTCGTCGACAACGTCAACATATCCTGGTGTGGGGTTTTTCGACGGTGTAATATATATTGATTAAATCTTTTAACAATGCAAAGAGAAACAAAAAAATAATGGTTATTCAAATAATTATACAGTAGACTCTGCCAATACCGGACTATTCGAATACCGGAACTCTCCCGATTCCGGACGGTCGGGCCAGTCCCGTATTTTCTCCTTTTATTTCTTTGTTAAAAATGTTGAATAAACCGAACTCTCTGAAAACCGGAAACCGGACGGGTATCTACGTAAATTTGGTCATTTTCAACGTAAAATACATTGAGTTTACCGGACGGTCTAAATTCTCAAGATGTCACACATTTTGCTCGCGCAATTATCGATAATCGGATTAAACATACCATATAGGTGTCAAATCGTTCCCACGCTATGGGAGTCCGATTTAGTAATGTAAAATGTCGCAGCCTCCAGCTAAACACAGACGCGTAGAGCTTACGTTAGAGGATGGCGACTTCCTGCTAACGGCAGACACCCTCCATAACATTGCAGAAAATAAGATCGTAAAGGAGAAATGTGCTTTCAAGCAGAGAGTGATTTTGGACTTTTTCGTGAAATCGTAAACTTCAAGAATTTGTCGGTTTTGAGATTATGAATATCTTAAAAAATAATTATGACGCTGTTTTGTGCTTGTGTGTATGTTTTATGAAATGTGGTACATGTATGTATTGAATAATAAATAGTGTATCTACAACAATCTTATTTGTGTCGTCACTCGCCTATATGACAAATTCCACGTACGTACATGTATAAAGCACTACGCTCACTTTGGGATAAAATCAAATCATGTCGGTATGGAATTTGTTTTGCTTTTAATCGATTAAAAACACATTTTTTAAGAATGCAATTAACATCATAAGTACCTGCGTACAGTCATCACAATGTACATGTAAATGTATATGGTTTGTTTTATTTCTATGTGATTCTGTACACAATGCATACCATGTATATTTCGGCAATATGAAAACTCTTGGTAAACCGGAACTCTCTGAAAACCGGACGATCAGGCCGTACCCGAGACCGTCCGGTTTACAGAGAGTCTACTGTATTACCAGCACACATTTACAAAAACAACAACTGTTTACATACTTAAGTTTGTTTTCTTTAAAACGAAACGAATGTAACTCACTGAGCATGTTCTGTACATCATGTAGGGTATTTTAGACGGTCACAATAAACTCCATTATACTGCACTAAAAAGTTAAGCAACCCTCTTCACATTTAATGGAAAACTTTTATAATTCAATTTCAACTGGAATATCGATGTTTTGTGAAAATTGTGTAGTGTAATATTCATAATATCTATTTTTATAGTGGTCTCCAATGATGATTTAATACTAGTTTGTGTAATCTCGATAAACAAATTTATTTACCATCCAAAGCTTCAGTAATGGTTGTTAAAAATGCCAAGTGCACTTATCAATAAAATCTCTCAAAAATGCCATATATCATTTGTATGTAAATGAAAAATTATTATAGAATATTGCTGGGTAGAACAGTTTGCATGTGTTTTGTATCACACTAGAATTTGATTTCAAGTTAATCCAAATTTTATGTTCGTGGTAAAGCTTTTTCTGTTGACCAGTATACAGTATACTATATATTTATACAAAGAAGCAAACATTACATGACTTTTCTGGAATGTTATGTGTTTAAAACAGACGAAGTGACAGCATCTGGGTTCAATAAAAAATATTTCAATGTTAAATGATGAGTAGGAATATATTGATGGTTAGTTTAAGTGGATATATTGTACGAATATAAAAGAGAGCTTCCTTGCAACCATCGTATATCATAATAGGCCAAATATATTTATAGAAACATATTTTCAAAGTCATTGTGCGTATATTAAACTGTTAGGTTTGTAAAAATTGATAAACCGCACACAGTGACTTTGGCTGACGTATTGCTGTATGCATGGATCTGTTTAACCAAAGACCTATAGATGTTATCTATAGGTCTTTGGTTTAACATAATCTCTTTTAAAACGTCTACAGTACAGTATACCGTGCGCGCCGAAAGAACTTCGGCTTCTCTCCATTTATTTGCGCAACTCACATGCCATATTCCATGAATACGAGTGCTTTGACAAAAGCAACGTATATTTGCTTGTAGTGTCAAATGAATTTTTTTTGTCAAATGAAAATTACTTATACATTCGGTTTGGTTTATAACTTGTATCAGATTGATAGAAGACTCTACAAAATATTGCGATCTATCCTCTGTACACTACAGTATGGTATCGTTTAAACAAGTAACAAGTTTTCCCAAAGATGGCGACGTCCTTGCTCAAAAATACAACACTAGTTTTAAAAAGGTTTAACTTCTGTGACCAGGTTCTCTTATTGCAGAATGTTAGAACGGCATACACAATTAGACATAGAGGTTTGCCCCCTGAGTTGGCAAAGTCATGGAAACAAATCAAACAAGGTAATGCTTTTAACAAAGACTAGCTAAAGAAACTTCAGCGTACAGTTTATTTAGTATTGACATACCTGTACGCTGAAGCCAACCCCGTATCGAAAGTCAACCAGAGTCGTAACATATTTATGTCACGCTATAAATCAAAGAATGCTCATTTTCTTGGATACATTTCTACATATATTGGTGAATGAACAGGGTTTTCCCCTAGTCAATATACATTGCCGCCTAAGAGTCTTTTGATGATTTTTGCTTTGGCAGACTCTTGGCGTCAATAGTCCACTCTATCTTTTTAATAGCGAGAGTTTTTCTTCTTTGTCTATATTGATGCGCAAGGAATTTGGTGCGCAACATTCAAGCCCCGATATCAGACAGTTAATATCAACGGATTGCAATAATATTTACATACCTGTGTAGATAATTCATTTCTCAATAATGTTCCGTAAGAATTATGTAATGACTCTTTCAATTTTGCACGCCTGACCAATTTAAATCAACACACTACTCACATTTTCAATTCCAATCGCTGTGCCCGCTGTATACGGCAGGTAGATTTTAATCGATAACGCAGCCTATTACACCGTAATGCCTTCTTCTGATTGGTTGATATTTAAATATTTCATAACATGGCGAGAGGTCAGTGATTGTATTGCGATTTAAGCAGAAGTTTAACTGAAACAAATTATGCCTTTTAACTTCAAATCGACGCTATTTGAGGTAAAAATGGACTAATTAACTAAAACTTTATGAGTTGGTAATGTTATTTTGCAATTTTAAGCATATTGATATAATAGTATTGTATTTATTTTTCGTTATGGTTTTTGCAGACCGGAGTTTCAGCGTTCAGATTTATTCTGAACGCGAATTATTTCAGCTAGGTTTTCCCCAGGCCATTTAAGCGCCCCTTGCCGGGGTGCTTGAATATTGAAATTAGAGTCCCCTTGGCGCTTGAAAATCAGTGTATTTTTCAGTGAAAGAAAATGGAGATTGTCCAAAAAAATCAAGGTTTCTCTATCAGTGTATCGATATTCCCTGTTTTAAAAGAGCACTCAGTACCTACTTTCACAAGTAATCGCCATAAATACCACATGGGGTAATGGATAATCCACTGATAAGAGAATAGCATGACGCGCCAGCGATTTTTTTCCTTCTTTATAAAGTACCGGTAAACGGCACTTTCCCAATTACGAAAAAGCTACAAATTTCCCAATTGCTGTCCAAAATAATTCCCAATTAAGGTAAAAAAAAAAAAAATTTTTTTTTTTTTGGAAAATGCAACATTTTGTTAGTTTCCATATGCAGCTCTATGGTTTGAACCTAGGTAAATATAATATTGACAGCTTGAAAACACTCAGTTATCAATTTTAAAGTATTTGGGAGCATAAAATAAAATTCTCCAATTTCCCAATTTGAGGGTTTCACGACTCGATTTTTCCCAATTTTCAGGTTTTCACGACTCAATTTTTCCCGATTGGACCGGTACGGGTACTTTTCCCAATTGGACAAAAAAAATCGCTGCGCGCGTATCCATTATTCTAGCCACATTACACAGTCATTTAAATGCTGACAAAGATGAATCTGCTAACTTTCCAGTTGTCAAACTGTGAAGTTCATCGTCCAATCGGTTACGCGAATGCTTATGAGGGCGGGGTTTACTATCGACCATTATTTTTGATTGACTTCGGGCATGAAGTAAGAGTTTATCACAGCTTGATTAGCAAGAAGTTGTACCATTTACGTAAAATAAAACCTGTAATTAGTACAGTACAGTACATTAAAGACGGTTTCGGGCATCATCATCACACCTTTTTACTCTAAACAAGTGTTACATATGACTCATAATTAATACGAGAAATTAATTGCAAGTGGTAAACAATAAATTATTATAGCGAGTAAGTTGTGCAAATGACTCCCGGTTACAATTATGTGATAACAATTTAATTCCAGTACATGCATATTTCATCATGTCCATTTATAGAACTGATTCACCTCGTTTTTCTGACATTTATTCGACACGTAATGCACTTTAACAAATTTTCGTTGAATTAATAACGCAAACTTATAAATGTTTCGTCCAATAATCGATAGTTAGAAGACTGATGGTGGCTACCGGCCGTGATCCTCGTGGACAACGTGAATTTCATGCATAATTCCGTCAAAACATTTATTCGACTCGTAAAGTGTTTAAACAAATTATCTTTGAATTTATAACGCAACGGTTAATATTTGTTGACATCTCAAATGGGAATAATTAAATTTGAAATCCGATACGCATTCCCGTAAGTCGATGTTAACGCGTTTTTAATCCGAAACACACTTCCGAATGTAAATGTTACCGCAACGTTAAATATTTTTGCTTCAAATTAGCAGTGCAAATTAATTTTGCGTCGAATCTTTTATTCAATCAAAAAGAGCGCGAAAATTATGCCGCCCGTACAACGTCGCGTCATTTGCATACAAAAGCGTGCGTGTATTGAGCTTTTTAACAAGCACACATCAGGTCAGGGGATTGACGCATATTCAGAGGCAATATTTCATCAAATCTATAAATAGTCACTTAAAAAATGGCAAGGTTTGTGTTAAAGAAATAATTGAGAGCTTTTATCGTAAATATTTACCAGAAAGTGATTGATAAAAACGGAATAAACGGGATTAACGGGTAATAAATAGAAACTTGAAAAGTAGTATACAGTAATAGAGTCGGGTTGAAACGGATGTATTGGGGAATTGTTTGAATCGGGATTTTACTATCTGTGCGGAAAGTTTAAAAACAATTAAACAATATAAAAAAAATATTTTTTAATGACTGGGGATTTTTTTTGAAGATTTATAGCGTACCAAATGACGTCTTTTGACGCTGTTTTTCTTTGAGTTTTAACGCACAACAGAATGTGAATTGACACGTTAAATTAAAAAAAAAATCAACTGCGGGAGGGGACACCCCTCCCAAACCACCCCTAGCAGCCCCGGGGCGCCTGACAAAAATCCATCGAGGAATATTTTAACGTTCAAATGTTTCAAATGCATCTTACAATAGATGAAAATAACTCTCATCAGTCTGAAATTCACAATTCTGATGCCATTGTCGCTTTGTCACATGACGAGTTTTCATTTGGATACTTTCCGAACGACCTTGACATTTTATGCTGAAATTGTAAACATTACTTTTGTTTTCTGAACTCTTTTATTTGTGAATAACAACGTACGTCTGGTGGATTATAAGACTGATTTCAAATGTTTCAAATGCATCTTACAATTGATGAAAATGACTCTCATCAGTCTGAAATTCACAATTCTGATGCCATTGTTGCTTTGTCACATGACGAGTTTTCATTTGGATACTTTCCGAACGACCTTGACATTTTATGCTGAAATTGTAAACATTACTTTTGTTTTCTGAACTCTATTATTTGTGAATAACATCTTACGTCTGGTGGATTATAAGACTGATTTCAGTGTGAATCAGGTTGTTTTAATTAATATTTACTTTGAGTTTGTATTTACACTACAATTTGTTTACAAAACAAGCCAGAATAATCTAAAATACTGGGCAATGTCATTCTGAATATGAAAACACTTGAGCACATGGTATGTTACTAAAAATAGAAATAACATCATATGACCGTAAAATCTTGGGAGATTCGCATTTCAAGAAAGGCTGTCATACCCGTTTTTTTCAATATGTAGGAGCAGAAAAGATAATTTTAAATGTTTAAGATATTATTTTGTGAAAGAATATATCAGTTAAATGTGAAAAATGTAAATCTTTCCGATCAAGTGGTTGATTTGGGCCAATAACTGCATTTAAAAGCTGTTTTGAACCGGTCTTTGTTAACTGTCAAATTTACGGGAATTTCTGGTTGATTTTCCTAATGGGGTTGGTCCATAACTATAAAGTCGCGCCAGCCAAAAATCATAAAAAGCGACATTTAAAGTTATGGTAGCCAGAACTAAACAAAGACAAATGTGTTAAAATGGGCTACAATGCACGGATTGTCATTAATAATAACGATTATAAGTGAATGTTTTCAAGAAATAACACAAATACAATTAAACAAATATTCAGTGTTTTTTTCCAAGGTTTGTCTGATTTTGTCTTGGTTGCAAGTCCTACAAACAAACTTAACAGTTCAGGGTACAAAATTATTTAAAGTTGCACTAGTCCGGCTGAGGTTTAGGTCCAGAAAGGCCGAAAACCAAAATGGCCTTACCAAAAAGACCCTAAAGCGTACCAAAAAGGCCAAAAAATGAACCAAAAAGGCCTTAAAGCAAATATTGTTGTTTTAGGTTTCAAATTGTGTTTACAAAGAAATACACATAAATCAAATAGGTAGTGGCTAGTCGTACGGCCCCGTACGGGTAGACAAGAGGCTAGCCGTACGGGTAAACAAGAGGCTAGCCGTACGGGTAAACAAGAGGCTAGCCGTACGGCTCTGTTCGTATTGCCTTTCCTATGGAGATCGTCTAGCTGTACGGCTGTTATGACACATAAATATATGGATAAATTAGTGATCTACGTGCAGATTCCGAAATTTCTGGCCTTTAGACTGGCTCGTGTAGTCGTTGTCACGGAATTTGCAGTCTGGTTTATGTTTCATTGTGGTTGGAAATCCGATTCGTGCATAGTATATAAAGGGTGTAAACAAGTGAGATATGAAAATGTAAATTTATTTCGCCAAACAACAATTACAACAATCAATAGAAATCACAGTAATGAAGTATATAAATACGCATTGTAAATGCAAATATCAAATGTATACAATAAATATATAGTAAATAATCTTAACTAAGTCAATGAAAATTGCGATATCACAATGAGAAAAGTTTATAACAAAACAAATGAAAGGAAACTTAACGTAAAAAGGATAAAACGATAAAAGAGAATGGGAAACGTAAATTGACAGAAATTAAAAAAAGTATTAATGAACGAGAACAATTAAATATGATTTTATTGCTTTCAGATAATAGCACTTGACAAAAGCATATACAACACGAAGTTATATACCCTATTTTCACATTATGAGGCAGCATTTCACGACAAGTAATGTCGACTATGCAAACAAATAAATCATTGGAACGACGATGATTGCTTTTGATGTGTAATTTCTATAGTAATGATGCAGCGGCAACAAAGACGCTGATTAGACAGTGTGAAAGCCCCGGTTTCCCAAAGCACTACTTAATTTGTAAGCACATTTTCCATTTTAAAGTTCACATCATGCATTTAATGTATGGATTTCAGAAATATTTTATACATAAACAAATCAGTCTTCGAATAAGCCTATAATCCCCAAGCCCGAGTAGATTCTTTGGCCGGTCGGTCGATCCTAAATGCTTTTAAAATAGCCTGACCGGTCGATTAAATATTTGATCGTAAAATTGTAAACAAACTGAAAAACTGAAACTACTATCATATCAATAACCTGATTTATACGCGTTTTTAAGAGGCACGATTAAATTCACTATTTCAAATGATGTTATACGTGTTATAGAATTGCATGAACACATGCGGCCGCCTTTTTTTCTAAACTGTCGTGTAAACATCCGAGTATGTTGCTATTTAAAGAAATGATGCAATTGACGCCCAATCGAGATGGGGTTATTCAAACTGAACATGCGTAGATCATGTTCTGGGATGTTCGCCCATCGGGCACTTCGTAATGTTTTAAAATAATGACCAATCTAGAAGCATATTTAATTTTAGAAGCGCTTTCCGAAAATGTATTTATAATTCATGAAAAATGGACGAAGTAATTTTCAATAAAAATAAAAAAGTCTTTAAGGGATATTGTACGCATTGGGTTAAAAACAAATTGATCCTTATTACAGTTAGATTTCCATGTGTTTTAATAAATTATTCTTGCGTATTAGAAGACGTTTTTTCAACTAAATATTAATAATTGTAGTACTTTCGCTTATTCTGTAAGCTTGTTCTGCTACCTGACCTACAGTACTTTGCTACTTATAATCTGTTTACGAATGTACAATACTTTTCACGGTTGACACATGCTTATCAAAACATCGGGAGTAAATTAAAGAAGCAGACATTGTCACTTGGTAGATTGGGCAATTAACACACCCAGTGGCCTTTTGTTCTGAAGCCACATGCCAACAATTCAGAAATTCACAGGCGATTGTCCTAGTAATAATACAATAATAATCTGTTATTTTAATAGGCTGATGTATTTTTCAAGTTCTTCGGATATTTTTTAAACATGATAATAATTCAATTTGCTATAAAATAAAACCAAACACCGTTCAAACTGATTAATGAAATCATTGAATGAGAACATGTGTAATAATAAAGTTACAATAAACAGCATAATTATCACCATGCATCTGTTTTTACTAATGGAAGTAGATTTTCTGATTGTTAATAACTATTTTGGTGTTCCTGGCCAATAAAGTCATACAATTTATATTGACCTCTTCGGGCTATTGAACATGTCTTCGGGCTATTCAAAATTCCATCTTATTAGCCCGAAGGGCTATTTGGCTAAAATATTTAGCGTGAAGACTGACAAATAATAATAAAATAGAATCAATCAACAAATGAAAAAAACAACATGTAAAGGCAAAATAACAGCAAACAAATATTTCTCTATCGGACTTAATCAACCGCATGTTTCACCTCGGAGTTTTACCTTGGTGCACATTATGACCGATAATCGCAGAACGGTTAGAATTATTAATTATTAAGATTTTACTAGTTTGTCATACGACAATTAAAAAAGATCCCGTTACATACATTGTAAAATGGATAAAATGGAAAATCCTATTGCGCGCAAAATTATAGGAAAACAAAGTATGACAGAAACCTGTTTATATAAAACTACAAAATACTAAAAGCTGAATAGCTTAAGCAGGAAAAATCTATATATTTATTTGCCATTTATATCACTTGAAAATAAATAAAATAAACACATCAATAACATGTTTCATTAAAATAATAGAATGTCTTCATATTCATGAAAATATGTTGCTTTTATACTTGTTTAACTTCAAACAGGCAGCTATTCAATGGGAACAACTTCCTAAATAAATCTGCATAACTAATGTCTACATTTTCTCAATGCGATTGGACTTCAATGACTATGACCAGACTCAGCAAATAATTTCTTTCAGACACTAAATATTATAAATAATGTGCTTAAGTTAACATAATAAATGTTCATCAATAATGCGAATTCTATCCTATTTACCTCTGATTTCGCTTGCCTTTGCCTTCTGATTTGAAGAACGATTTGAAGTTCTTCCCTCCATGAATACAACTGTAGGTAATTTCTGACACTTTAAGATTTTCATTGAAAGTTTTGTAAACTTTTGTTAGGGCATCTGCTTTTAGCAGCCTCAATGTTCCTTGTACACAATTTGAATGCTGGTATAGTTCAATTTTGCCTATTAATGCACCATAAGTTGAGAATTTTTCTCCAACAGTTAAAGACACGGCCATTTTCAGGCAACTCGATAAACAGTTCGATAAACTTAATGGACAATGTCTTGCCTAAAGCTGCTAGAAAGCGACGTTTTCATTGGTTGACAGTATTTAAAAGCCTGGCTCTGATTGGCTATCTCTTTCACGTCCGCGCAAAAGCAAGTAGGTCAATCCGTTTTGAGATGTAAAATTCACACAAAGAACGACCTTGAAATGGCGTCCGAAAGAGACAACTAATCATATTGTATAACGTCTGCTCTTTTGCACTTTTAAAATGTAAACAAAGCAGAATTTCATTAGGAAATGAATGAAACAAGAAGGAATAATTACATCCATTAATGCTTGAATCTATTTGAATTTAATATGATTGGTATATGTTATTAAACCACTATGAAAATGTTATATTAATATTATTGTTATTATTATTATTATTATTATTATATGTATGTTGTTTGTGTTGAAAAGAGAGAGAAGGAGAGGAATAGCCCAATTTTTATAAGCATTGATGGTGAAAACACATACTATTTATTATATGTGGTATCATCATTACTAGACCCATTGTTCAGTATTTACTGCAATGGGTTGATGGAGTCTTGAAACTTTGTAATCTGTGTTTTAAATGTCAAAATCCAAATAGGATTACTTTTAATATAATGTTTATAGAAAAGAAAAGGAATACACGGATGTGTAATATATTTGTAAAACAAAAACAAATAATAATATTTAAGGATTTTTCAGATCACAAAGTGGTTTAACATTGCCACTATGTATTTACATACATAATTAAGTATCAAAATTAGGTGTATATTTAAGGTTTAAATTTAATGTCATACAACAAGATCTAGGCAGTGGGAAAATATGACTATTTACAACTTTAATTAGTAGGAAAGTTAGAGCCTGGTTGAATAGCTCTCATATGAAAAGAGAATTTGCATGTAGACATGCAGTTATATGGAAAATTGTAATTGTGTATATATTTATGTATGTGGCTCAACATTAAACACTTGCAGACAGGGAATAAAGCCGTAATGTTCCAACATAAGACCCTGTATTGAACTTAAAAGAGGATTGGGCTATGAAGAAGAGAAGTCCCCCCAGAGTGGCGTTAAAACAATATTTAATAGTGAAATTTGTAAAAAACCTTATATAATAAGGGTAATAACTTACGTGTCGCCAACCGGTCACCTTTATAGGGCCACATAAAAATCATGAGTAAAACAATGTGCTTTACGGTTAAAAAGGAGACAAAACAACTAAATTTGTACAAAAAGTACATTATTTACAATATGTATAGTACTATATGCATTTATATATATAAAATACAAATTGCCACCCTGGAGGGTTGAAGAAGAAGAGATTTGGAAGTGTAGGCTGGAGTGAATAGGGGAATTGACATGACGCCTTATCAGTGATCGCTCCGCCCACTTAATCACGTGGCTCAGCGGGAAGAAAACCTAGACAGGCTAACACCAAAATGGCTTCTTTGCCTATAGACTGCATATAGATTTACGCGATATTCCGGATGATTTTATGGACTTGTTTAACACTAGGGCTGCAACAATATACCGGTATATCGGTATATATCGCAATACGCAATACGCATATTGTATTGCGATATGATTTTCATCATACCGGTACGAAAATTTTACAAAAATTCATTCACATTTCGTCCAGAAAAGCCATCCGAAATAATGATAAAAAGGTAAACAAAACAAAGCAGTGTAAATTATTTTTTACGTAAAAAAAGCATTCTAAAAAGTGTATTATACGGAGTAGCGTTGTTACATGGGAGCATTCATTCGATGCTTTTGAACAGATTATCGTTGAATTAATTGCGCACAGCTGTAAATGTTTCGTTCGATTCTGATTTGAGCATTATTTGTAATCCAAATTTCGGAAACACGCTTCCAAATTTGAATGCTAACGCGACAATAAAAAATTATAGCGTCAAATGAAAAGTGCTTTATCCTTTGTCTCAATAAAAAGCGCGCGAAAATTATACAGACATGTAGAACGTTGCATGGAAAGTATGGGTGTATTTTGTGTTGTATAAAAACGGGAACATCATGTCAGCTGAATTACGCGTGTTCAGTGGGAAAAACGCCCCGGTTGGACGTTATTTCATCACATCTTTAAATAGTAACAATTGCAAAAATGTATTTGATACTTAAGAAAATTTGCAAATGTTTGTGTTTCTTATTATTCTTCAGCACATTTATAGTAAATATTTACCAGAATTTGCTTTAAAATTGGAATTTATGGGATTATTGGGTAATTGGCAAGTTATAATTTTGGTACAAGTTAGCAATATATTGCGATATATTGCAATACGGGTTTTTGAACTGACAATATATTGCAATATGGTTTTTGGCGTATTGTTGCAGCACTATTTAACACCATATTACACTTGTAAAGGGGTTGATGCCATTAAGTTATTCTGCAAATGCAAAAAATATACGATTTAAGAGAACATCAGCTATTTATAACGGGTAAATCGGTACATTAAACACGCTCTCAAACGCTTGCGCGCTTACCGAAATCGAACCCGTTATTACGTGTAATGGTGGTATTTGCAATAAATTAACACTTCACCGGTATTTACTCGTGTTATTAACAAAATTATTACCGAAACATTCCCCCCTACCCGTGTATTTGACACGCAATAGCTCTTTATAACTGGGAATTCGGTGAAGTTTTACGCGCTTTCTAACGCCGGGTGGGTACCTCAATCCCACATGTTATTGCGTATAAAAGTGATATTAATCATATTAACCATTGCTTATGGGACATTTATCAATCACTATAATTTAAAGCGCAAAAACAACACAGTAAGTTTGGACATTGTCTGATATAAAATTAGCGTGGTACGAAATGGAATACGGTCCGGCTATTATAAATTAATAAGGCTACCAATATCAGACGCTCGCGCACGTACCGACTTCCCCGAAGTTAGCGCATTTATTGGTTAACTAATATCAGTAATAATAACTCTTTTACAATAGCATTTATCGATACGTCTTTATTAAAATAATAACAAAATGGTTTTCACTTGTTTCTGACACACACAGAAACGCGATTTTTAACGGGAATTTCGTAAAGTTACACGAATTGGGTACCAAAATTCTCAATTATTTTACATGCACACGTTACATAATACATACTTAATAATGCTTAGTTATTGCTTATATGACATTTCAAGTTTGTGAAATAAATAAATGTTCTATAAAGGGGATCTCGGTAATTCTTGAAGCTGCCACTCGCTCTTGTAAAGACCGCATTGCCGCGTTGGAAATGGCATAAATTTAATTCATCTAACTTATCTTTCTGGATACCAACTGTCAGAGTTGCATTAACCCTTTTTACACCGTTTTTGTCATATTTCATTTCCGTTTTTTAATCCGAACAAAATAAACGAAACTCGTTTAAAAATGAGATCTAGGCATTCGAGCTCCTAGTGTGGATTAAAAGCGTTTATTGGTGACACCACATGAGTGCAAATGTGTAGATACCGTTAATAAGATAATATATCACGTGTCACCTTCAAATAACATGTATGATGTCAATTAAGTGCATTACTATCAGATTATTAAAACACAGCATAAATTATGCTTCATGCTGGGTTTTATTTTTCTTTAAGTAATGCAGATGAACCTCGCTTCTGATCTAGTAACTGATAAAACTATTTTTAAAAAGTGAAATATTATGTGATAATCAGATCGATAACATAAACTATTTAAATCTGCTAGTATATCCGATAAAAATATATTATAATTGTCTTTGACAGTGTTGACGTTCAGTTGTTCGTGTTGACGACCGCATGTATTTATACATCTCTTACACTTCTCAAGATCTCTTTTCGGCTTTGGAAACGATATAAATTCAATGTCACCAACTAATCTTTCAGGATATCGATTGTCCAAGTTACATAATTCCCATTGAAACCGTTTAACCATTTTTAATCGTTTTTTTAAAGAGGAAAACAAAAGAAACTCGTTGGAATAAAAGTGAACCTAAACATGTAGCTTGTCTAGAAAATGGCGGACAGGTCGTTGCTAACGAGTGCGCCCGATTAATCGATCGCTGATTGGTGGATCAATTCTAGTGGGCGGAGTGATCATAGATAAGGCGTCATGTCAATAGCCAGCAGGGGGGTTGAACTAAGGGAGGTAATTGTGGGGATGGGGTCTACAACAGTTGTTTCCCCAGGACCAGAGGGAGTGCATGGTAGATGAAAAATAGTTTGAATACAATTGAAGGAAATTTTAAAAAGCGTGATATAAAATTGGTAAAAAGACCAGATATTACCTAAATGCAGGAAAAAAAAAAAAAGCTCTTATCCAGCCAATATTATTAATATATTGGGGATAACAATAGAGGAAATAGTACTGAAGTACCTTATCTGCTATGTAAAATAGCAATAAAACACAGAACCGAGGCAATTTGCTATTTAAAATAGCAATTTAACATAAAATAAGGAATTTGCTATATTAAATAGCAAGTTTAACAAGGATTAATGTAATACAAGGTACAAAGCCCGCTATGACGCAGAAACAGCAACACAAAGAGAATGTTAAAGCAATTGGCTATATAAAATAGCAGTTTCACACAAAAATAAGGAAATTTGCTATACAAATTAGCAATTTTAACAAGATTTAATGTATTACAAGGTACAAAAATTGCTATGATGGAAAAATATCAATATTAACAGAATCTGGAAAAATAGCAATATTAACAGAATCTACAATAATACCAAGGAATTGGTATTACCCTGAATAGGGCTAAATAAGGGTTTTACAAGGTATAAGGCCCTGCACCGTGCACTCCAGTCCGACATGGCTCTTCGAGTTTTAAGGGGAAAGGGTGGGGTGTCAAAGGGGAAGAGAGGGGGTGCAATGCAGCCAACAATCCCAGGTTACTGGACAGCCACGTCCTTTCTTATAATAAGAACTTCCATAAAATATGGTTATATTAAGACACTGAGAAATGTAAATGGTGGACTAACGTCATACTCTCTTAAAAAATGTTTTTAAATAAAGATTACCAGGTCAATACCATTGGCCTGATTTAGAAAGGGCGGGGTAGAACAATAAACCTCTTAAAAACTAAAACAAGATTGTGTAAAGGTGACACAAACCCATCGCAATTACTAGATTACGTGAGATTTGTGTAAAGATTACACAGTTTAAAAGGAAACAGTCACAAGACTGAATATTTGGGAGGGTGTTGGCTGCTCCCACTGCCTCCAATGACCTAGATTTTGTCAGTTATCCGACAATCTAGAAGGTATTTGGCGAGGGCAGAGAAGACCGGGCCCCTAGCTGCTCCCTTGGGGTCTAGCACGTTGAAAAGGTTTAAAACTAGTCCATGGGAGTGCAATGCAGCTTCGAGGTGGTCCCTCTGCCCCTTATGGTTAGGACAGTGCAGCAGCATGTGGGGTGCAGTGAGGGGTTCCTGGCACCTAGGACATGCAGGGTCTACACCGAGGACATACTTTCCTGCGCCACCTGGTAATAGGGTGGTTCCCATCCTCAGTCGCGTGATGGCTCTGTCAAGCACAATGCTTGCTGAGTACCTGTCAGGCGGCCTGAGGGTTTTTGCAGGTCTGGTAAAGGTATGTCGACGGGAAGCCAAATTGTCGGTCCGGAGGTTCCACTGACCCACGACAAATTTCAGGGAGTAGATCTCAGTAGGTGCCAGGGGTTCCCCAGCATCTACGGCCTCCCTCAAGAGGCCCTCCTTAGCCCCCCTGTCGGCCTGCTCATTCCCACTGATGTTGACATGTGTTGGACACCATACTAATGTGACCTTTAAAGATTTATCTAGGCACTGTTGATGAAGTTCCAAAATGCTAGTTAAAATATCAGGCCAAGATCTGCTATTTCTGTTTTTTATAGACCCAAGAGATGACATTGAGTCTGATAAAATAGCAGTTTTAGTAGGTTTATTGACAAATATCCAGCACAAAGAGTATTTAATTGCCAAAAGTTCTGCTGTAAAAATAGAGAGATTGTTGCTGAGCCTGTGCGTTTTGGTAATATTTTTTGAAGGAATTACAAAAGAGTTGGCTACCAAACCAGAGTTAGGGCATTTGGAGCCGTCAGTGTAGATTTTTAGATGCTCAGCATACATATTATCTATAAGGGAGAGTGTTTCTGACTTGATGAGGTGTGGCAAATCAGTTTTCGTTATTTTATTAGAGAGTGATAGGTCAACATCGATGGGTCCAAGCGTCCAGGGGGGGGGGGGTTGAAGGGCCTCAGGTCTGCTACAGGTACCTATTTGAGGCCGGCATCTTCAATTAAATCTTGAATTAAATAATTGCAGACCACCTCTTTAATGGTAAAAACCAGCTACATGTACATTAATTAGTTTAAGTATCCTTATTATCAATATTAAGTGTTAAGTAATTTTCACAGTTATTTTCACAGTTAAACAAGTGACATAACAATTTTAATTAATTGCTTTACCTTTGATGCTATAGATCAATACCTAAATTTAATTGAATAATTGCAGACCACCTCTTTAATGGTAACAAATTGTCACATTAAATAGTTTAAGTATTCTTATTATCAATATTAATATTAAAGTAGTTTTCACAGTTATTTTCACATGTATACAAGTAACATTAGTTTATTAAATGATACAAATGATATAAAAAGAATGCAGAAATGTACTATCCTCTTATCTCATATTTTCATCATGGAAGTTATTCTCAGCACCAGCTCTCAAAAACTCTGCTATGAGGGTCACTTGTATACAAAGAAAAACTCCTCTAAGAGTACGATTTGTTAGGAGTGCTGCAAGCGTCAAACTCTCCTGTGTTTATTATGTGCATGCATGTTTGAACATCAGTAAATAAATATAATGATAAAAAACAATGTTTATTATTAACGCAATAGAGGGACAAATTATGAAGGGGCAAATGTCCACCTTGAGAAATTTAGTGAAGGGGCAAATGTCCACCATGAGAAATTGAGTGAAGGGGCAAATGTCCACCTTGAGAATTTGAGTGAAGGGGCAAAAGTCCACCTTGAGAATTTGAGTGAAGGGGCAAATGTCCACCTTGAGAATTTGAGTGAAGGGGCAAATGTCCACCTTGAGAATTTGAGTGAAGGGGCAAATGTCCACCTTGAGAATTTGAGTGATGGGGCAGATGTCCACCTTGAGAATCTGTGTGAAGGGGCAGATGTCCACCTTGAGGATTTGAGTGAAGGGGCAGATGTCCACCTTGAGAATTTGAGTGAAGGGGCAAATGTCCACCTTGAGAATCTGAGTGATGGGGCAAATGTCCACCTTGAGAATTTGAGTGAAGGGGCAAATGTCCACCTTAAGAATCTGAGTGAAGGGGCAGATGTCCACCTTGAGAATTTGAGTGAAGGGGCAAATGTCCACCTTGAGAATCTGAGTGATGGGGCAAATGTCCACCTTGAGAATTTGAGTGAAGGGGCAGATGTCCACCTTGAGAATTTGAGTGAAGGGGCAAATGTCCACCTTGAGAATCTGAGTGATGGGGCAAATGTCCACCTTGAGAATTTGAGTGAAGGGGCAGATGTCCACCTTGAGAATCTGAGTGATGGGGCAAATGTCCACCTTGAGAATTTGAGTGAAGGGGCAAATGTCCACCTTGAGAATCTGAGTGATGGGGCAAATGTCCACCTTGAGAATTTGAGTGATGGGGCAAATGTCCACCTTGAGAATTTGAGTGAAGGGGGAAATGTCCACCTTGAGAATTTGAGTGAAGGGGCAGATGTCCACCTTGAGAATCTGAGTGATGGGGCAAATGTCCACCTTGAGAATTTGAGTGAAGGGGCAAATGTCCACCTTGAGAATCTGAGTGATGGGGCAAATGACCACCTTGAGAATTTGAGTGAAGGGGCAAATGTCCACCTTGAGAATCTGAGTGATGGGGCAAATGTCCACCTTGAGAATTTGAGTGAAGGGGCAAATGTCCACCTTGAGAATCTGAGTGATGGGGCAAATGTCCACCTTGAGAATTTGAGTGAAGGGGCAAATGTCCACCTTGAGAATCTGAGTGAAGGGGCAGATGTCCACCTTGAGAATCTGAGTGATGGGGCAAATGTCCACCTTGAGAATTTGAGTGAAGGGGCAAATGTCCACCTTGAGAATCTGAGTGATGGGGCAAATGTCCACCTTGAGAATTTGAGTGAAGGGGCAAATGTCCACCTTGAGAATCTGAGTGATGGGGCAAATGTCCACCTTGAGAATCTGAGTGAAGGGGCAGATGTCCACCTTGAGGATTTGAGTGAAGGGGCAGATGTCCACCATGAGAATCTGAGTGATGGGGCAAATGTCCACCTTGAGAATCTGAGTGATGGGGCAAATGTCCACCTTGAGAATTTGAGTGAAGGGGCAGATGTCCACCATGAGAATTTGAGTGAAGGGGCAAATGTCCACCTTGAGAATCTGAGTGATGGGGCAAATGTCCACCTTGAGAATTTGAGTGAAGGGGCAAATGTCCACCTTGAGAATCTGAGTGAAGGGGCAGATGTCCACCTTGAGAATCTGAGTGAAGGGGCAGATGTCCGTTTAGTCCTGATTTCATGAAGGGGCAGATGTCCGACGGGGCAAATGTCCTACATTCAACAACATTTCCATCAAAAAAATATTCTATTCATCTTTCTAATTATCATCAATATCATCCTCATCAGAATCAAGTCAATGAAAAAGAATCATTCTCATGATTCATTGTTTACACAATGCGCTTTGTATGGCCCCAATTCACTTAAGATGGGAACAGTTGTGAATCATTTATGCATGAATAACTCCCATGTCACTATAAATCCATAATTGAATTGGTTTATTGCAGTTTTATGTCTTTGTAATACCTACCGCACGGTCCCGACAGTGATCTCCTCCACGATAAAATCGTGGCCAGTTACTAAAGAGACTGATAATAGCAACCAGGTGTAATCCTACTGGTAATCATGCTTTTCATGCATAATATTATAAAAACATTTATTTCGCCGCGTAAATGGTTTCATCAAAATTAATATTGAAATCATTGTAAATATAAAACAAATATTAATGTTTTGTTAAATTCCCAAATGAGAATCATAATTTGTAATCCGAAACACACTCCCGATTGATTTATGTTAACGAGACGTTAACAAATTCTAGCATCAAAAAAGTCCTCATGTATTTCCTTTGTTCTGACAAAAGCGCGCGAAAATTATGCACCAATGCACAATGTCACGTCATACCCATGTGTGCATTTATTGATTTTTGGATAAATACTTAGCAGCACAGAGAACATGTAGAGCAGTTGATTTCGGTTAAAAATTGCTTTGTTCTTTTTAACTTTTAATTAGCCGATAATTGTCATAAATGTGATCTTGAAATAGTATGATTCAACAGCTACAAAAAATCTATTATAAATTAAGAATCTCTTTTCCAGTACTAATAGATGATATTCGCATGTGCAGAAACAAAATGATCAAACGGTCGCATATTGCTTTTAACCCGATAACCAGATTATCTGCCGATAATTAACTGGTCTATATCAGAGGTTGGGGATTTTTTTTAGGGCTCTTTGTCAATTTTTTTCTCATTAAACATGATTTTATATATTTATTTAAATACATTGGGCTCCTTACAAAAAAACACTTTCCAGGGTACGTTCCTTAGCCTTGCAGTGGTGATCAAATTTTGCACCTTATGACAATAGACAGAGCATTGCAACTCTCAGCAACCCTTTGGGTTATAAAGCTGAGAGTTGAATTATTGCAACTACCTACAGGGTTGCCAGACAACTCGCCCCAAAGCCAACTCACCCCAGGACCAGTCTCGCCCCAAAGTATTGTTGAATTGCCCTGAATTTTTAGGACAACTCGCCCCAATCGAAAGACAACTAGCCCCAAATGTATTAACAACTCGTCCTGAATTATTTTATCATATACAGAATAAATTGTATGGACAATTTGTATACAATGTATTATAATATATAATCACTTTTGCTTTAAAAGGATACCAAATAGACCAAAACAAACGATACCGGAAAACAAAGAAACTGTAAATTAATTAAATTCATATTATATAACGATTTGATACAAATAATTTTTATTGAAAGCATACAAAGAATCAATATTTGCATTTTAAATGAAATACATAAATTTATGAAGAGAATGGTTAAACACAATGCTGATAATGAGATACATTTCAAAACACAAAGGTTATGATCAGTAATCATTTCTAACACATCATGGAAAGACAAGGTAGTTTGTTTAAATGTATTTTTATTATAAAAAAGTTTGTATGCAATACCAAAATATTTATATGGCGGTCATGGTAGTATTTATTAAAACTATTCCATGTCGATATTATTCATTGTGTTTTGACATTGTATAATGTTTATGAAATAAACTTTGGACTTGAGCTATATATTGTGCTATTGTCACCTACCTGTTTCACCAGAGGGGACTTATTGTTTGTGCTCTGTGTGTCCGTCAGCCAGTCAGTCCATGAGTCTGTCACACTTTTCTGGATCCTGCAATAACTTTAAAAGTTCTACATATTTTTTCATGAAACTTGAAACATGGATAGATGGTAATATGGACATTATGCACGTCATTTCATTTCGTTCCTACGTCAAAAATTCTGGTTGCTATGGCAACAAATAAAAAAAATCTGACAATGGTGGAGCCGGCAGGGGACATATATTGCTTGTGCTCATTGGGTCATCGTCGACATCGGCTTGAAGTCACCCCAAGGTGACATGAAAATTCCGAAAATTTAGATAATTTGTCAATTGTTATATTGAAATAAAACCAATTAATAAATGTGCAATAATTTTATCGAATTGTACTTTCCTTTCTATGCTTTACATCAAAAACAACTTCACTAATTTGCAATCTCTTACCTGAAATGGTATATAAAAACGTTATTAAAAAACAACCATACTGCTCCCTGAATACGATATCATTTCTAATTCTGTTGGATGAAACCACTGTTTATTACCAATATACATGGTTATCTACCCAATAACGCATGTGTAATGTTCCATGGCCCTAAGGGCATCTATGCCAGGTTTTATGACTTAAATCCGGTTGTAAAACTCCATGATTGTAGGGTCCCAGATAAGCAAAAACAGGACAGAAATCTAGTAAAATAGTGCTGTAAAAGTATACTGTCCGAAAATTGGAGTCATTAATTATTGATGAAAACCCGTATGTCCGAAAATATAGTCATAAAAAATCATTATTTTGGCTAAAAAGGGGGGTGTCCGAAAACTTAGAGTGTTCGAAAACTAAGAGTAATTACGGTATCTGATAGTTTAGAATCATGAGTTATTGGGACAAATCAAACACATGTTAAATTACTTGTTTTGGTCTTAATATAATAAGTATTAATTTTATTTCTTTTGACAGCAACAGACAATGTTCACGTACTTAATTATCAATCCATAGGGCCTTTTTTAACTAACATTATCTTGACTGACTGTTTATAGAGCTCTCATTCTGCAAGGAGAAGGAGGTACTGGCTGTCAACATTGGTTTTCCACTTCAAGATGGAACGAAAATGACACGGACTGAGATGAGAAAGAGAAAACAAGAAAAAGAAGAACATTCAAAGAGAAATGAAGCCGAGTTGGAAAGAAAGGCTCGTTTACAAGAATGTAAGTATGAGGAAAAATGCTAACGGTCGAGGCTTTTTTATGCCCCCGATCGAATGATTGGGGGCATATTGTTTTTGGCCTTGGTTAAAGTTTTGCGATAACTTGCAATATTGAAGATAGCAACTTGATATTTGGCATGCATGTGTATCTCATGAAGCTGCACATTTTGAGTGGTGAAAGGTCAAGGTCATCCTTCAAGGTCAAAAGTAAAAAAAAACACTCTAAGGGAAGTAATAAGCTTTTAAAGGGAGATAATTTCTAAACCTGCCAAATGATATATTGAAATTTTATTTCAAAGTGGCGCAATAGGGGGCATTGTGTTTCTGACAAACACATCTCTTTAATTCTATAGCTTTAGACGAATTTAAGTTGCATCTTATACGAAAATTTATAAAATTCATGGAGTTTTTCTTCAGAATGAAACTTATCCCTAGAAAGGTCATTCCCCATCAATATCATCACTTGAAAATATTATTTGCACGCTATATTTTTACCAATCCAAATAGCCTTTCAAATAACTTAAGTTTAAAAAATATGTAGATGTTTATTTATGAATAGGTTTAAATAACAAGAATTAGTTAACTAATTGTTCATTGCAAAGCTTGGCCATTCCTATATAGTGTTCCATAGAAATTCTCATGGTTTGAAGCTTTGAATTATTTGTTTAATATATCAGAGATAAATTAAGCATAGTCTTTTTTCATAAACACTGTCTTGTGTGTTTTGCTTTCAAATAAACTTAATAAAAATGTTTAACATGCATGCTAGACTATCACAGATTTGTAAGAGAAGTACAAATGAATAAATTGTATAAATAGTTTAAATACATAAAAGTATCAATTGTGCAATTGTATTTCTTTAAAAAATCAAACAGTTTATCAAAATTATATAGTAGAAAGAAAAATTGAATTAAATGATTTCAAATATAACAGTACTCTTCAATCAGACAGAGGACAAGTTCCATTTTTGGTTAAAAATATAAATAAGCTTGGCACCACAAGCTCTGCACCCCTTAAATGTGTGCTACGCCTGTGGATTCAAGAGAAAAACCTATGACCTCAATACAAGGAATACTAAAGAACAAATTTGGGCAACTGTTTTCCTATAATTCTGTAAACACTATATAACACTGTCCTGTCACAGTGGTGGTTCCCATATCGGTTGCCCAGGCGGAAGGCTTCCAGGGGGTTGGTCAGCGGAGGATACACCGACTTGCTGATCACTATGGACTCTTCAGAGACCTGTTTGGGGAGGCGTATTTCTACCCTTCCCTTGACCTCAGGGTTGGTTATGTGGATGGCGCTGACCCAGAGTTCATACAGCCTGTTTACCATGGAAACCAGCTGCCCCCAGCAGAGGTGAACATTCATAAAAGCAATGCATAAAATAATAAACATTTCCACATATGTAAATCATATTAGGAAATGTGAAATTAATTAATATGTCTTGTTAATGGTCCTATTTATGCCCCTGTAGGTCGGGGGTATTTTTTAGTCACTTTTACAGTGAGTCGATCGGTCAGGTGGTTTTTTCTCTTCAATGTTATACATTTAAGGAGAGAACTACTTCTACATTTCTTTACCAATTTTATTTGAAACTTAAAAATTGGTATTGTCATGAATAGTAGATGTGCACATTCTTTAGTAATTTGTCTTTAAATATAGCTGACAAATTGGCGCGAAGATATAAGTAACGTTTGTGACAAAGTTTGCTCTTGAATAAAGCTGGCAAATTGGCGCGAAGATATAAGTCATGTTTGTGACAAAGCTCTCATTCCATTTGTCATCAAATTTGACGGGCAGTCCCCGCCAATTAGACCCCTACCTGTGTACTTGTATTGGACTATATGTTTACCCATGGTCCTTCTATGTGTCCTTCCGGATCCTGCTGTAACTAAAAAATATGTAGATTAGGTGATGAAACCTTGTATGTCGATATAGGTCCATATGACAAATATGCAAATTATTTCATTTTTTTGTGTTGTCTGAACAAAAATGTTGTTGCTAAGGTTGCAGATTAATTTGTAAATAAGAATCTTAATCCTGTGATAACTCAAAAAGTAGTCATGTTATGTTGATTAAACTTGGTACGTAGAAAGACGGCCATATGGTGAATTTGCAAATTATTTTAGTTTTATCGCAACACCAAAATAATGGTTGCTATGGTGACAGAAATTATTGAGAACTAAAATCTACATTCTGCTATAACTAGGAAGTACTTAAGCTTGTTTAATGAAAATCATGTTCTTATTCCGACTACAATGAGCTGGTATGGGACTGTTGTTATTTATGTCTGTGGCAAAACTCTTATGCTGCCCTTTTAAGAAGAGAGGGTATATTGTTTTGCAGGATGTCAGTCTATTGGTTGGTCTTCCCATAGACCAGTTCATTTTCAATCAGTAACTCGTCAATGAATTGGCCGATTGGCTTGACACTTCACATGTGCATTGGCCTTGGACAGTAGATGACCCCTATTGAAATTGGGGTCACAAGGTCAAAGGTCAATGTCACAATAAATGTAAAAATCTTTCCAATCAATAGCCTGTCAACAAATATACAAATTGGCTCGATACTTCCCATGTGCATTGGCCTTGGACAATGGATGACCCCTATTGAAATTGGTGTCACTGGTTAAGGTCAGTGTCACAATAAGTGTGAAAATTGTTTTCGATCAATGACTTGTCATTGCATTGACCAATTTGCTTGATACTTCACATGTGCATTGGCCTCGGACAGTAGATGACCCCTATTGAAATAAGGGTCACTAGCTAATAGGTCAAGGTCACTGTCAAAATAAGTGTGAAAATCGTTTCCGATCAATAACTTGTCAACAAATTGACAAATTGGGTTGATATGTCATATGTTCATTGGCCTTGGATAGTAAATGACCCCTATTGAAATTGGGGTAACTAGGTAAAAGTCACTGTCAAAATAAGTGTGATAATCTTTTCCAATCGATAAATCTTCAATGAATTTACAAATTGGCTTGATACTTAACATGTTCATTTGCCTTTCACAGTAGATTACCCCTAGTTATAATACTTTAATATTGTAAACCTATTTACTATAAAGATGATATAACAGAAGTGCATAATTCTGTGTTAACAAAAGACTTACTTAAGTGGCTAAGTCACACTTATTTGATAAGATTAGCTCTTTTGGTCAGTTCTGATGCAAAAAATCCTGTGTCAAGGCCTTTTTCAGGGGGGGGGGGGGGAGCATTTGTCTCTGACCACGGAGCTTTTGTTAATTCTTGTCATCATGGTATTTACACATTTAAACTGAAATCTAGGAGATTAAATATGGCTTGATCTTCTTTTTGTCCTCTCAGATCAACACTTTCATCAACATGATGATCGCAAGCATCAAACTGCCGTGCATTTTGTTTATTTGGACATTGTGTCTGATTCAGACTCAGTCAGCCCCTGAGGTAGTGTACAAGGGCGATGCTGACAAGTTCTACACCTTGTGTATGGTGGCCCCAGATAGCCATCTTGAACAAAATAACAAGGAATACCTTCATTGGATGGTGTAAGTATAGCCATTTTGAACACAATAACAAGGAATACCTTCATTGGAAGGTGTAAGTATAGCTATCTTGAACACAATAACAAGGAATACCTTCATTGGATGGTGTAGGTATAGCCATCTTGAACACAATAACTAGGAATACCTTCATTGGATGGTGTAAGTATAGCAATCTTGAACACAATAACAAGGAATACCTTCATTGGATGGTGTAGGTATAGCCATCTTGAACACAATAACAAGGAATACCTTCATTGGATGGTGTAAGTATAGCCATCTTGAACACAATAACAAAGAATACCTTCATTGGATGGTGTAAGTATAGCCATCTTGAACACAATAACAAGGAATACCTTCATTGGATGGTGTAAGTATAGCCATCTTGAACACAATAACAAATAATGCCTTCATTGGATGGTTTAAGTACAGCCATCTTTAACATCTGTTAGCCGTCTGTTTGTTCCCAGAGGAAGCATGTGTCCATATGATTAAAGGCTATAGACCAAACCCCTTGGCCATCCATATGGTTACAAAATTATTTTATACTTCATATAAGTGGTCTACGTGTCGTAACACGTTATAAGGACTTCAACAAAATTGTTTAATTCTTTTATGCTTTACTTATAATTTTATCAATTTCAAATTATAATATTTTATGAAAGAAGCTGTATATTCTTTACATGTATATGCCTACATAATTAGTGGTATTTTGTTTTCTATTGTATAGCATTATGTTACTATTTGTCCTATACCGGTTTCACTGGAGGGGACTTATGGTTTGCGCTCTGTGCGTCTGTCTGTGAGTCTGTCTGTCACACTTTTCTGGATCCTGCGATAAAGTTCTTAATATTTTTTAATGAAACTTGCAACATGGATAAATGGCAATATGGACATTATGCACGTCATCTCATTTTGTTCCTATGTCAAAAATTGTGGTTGCTATGGCAACCTCAACAAAAGAATTAATCTGAAAATGGTGGAATTTCTGACAATGGTGGAGCCGGTAGGAGACCATATTGCTTGACAATAGCCTTGTTGAATCTGTGACAAGGAGTTGGAAAATTTCACTTTTACAATCAGTGAACAAGTAACTTTAACCTTTGCATTGGGTTGAAGTCCCTATTACTTTACAAAATTACCAAGTTGACACTCAATTCATCAGCAATTACTTACGCTGTTATTTTGAAACTTGGTATAAAGCAAGTTGCCTTGGTGTAGAAGACCAGGAGGTCAGGGGTCTGATCCCCACTGAGGAAGTGTTCTTTAGGTCTCCTCCAAAGACACAAAGTACTGCTTCAACCCGATTAGGCTTAGGCTTTTGATGCAATCAAAATTAAATAAATAGGTTTAAATATAACTAAATATATAAATTTGTGGTGTCCAGATCTATCACGGGATTGCATTATATGGGTTTTGTGGTATGAATGTCAAGGTCACTGATAGTAAATACTGAAAAAAAAATGTAGGTTCTAATTAACTTGAAAACAAAATGAAAAATTGTCATGAAACTTGATGCATACATTGATTACATTGAGTGATTAAACATTTGATGATTGTGTTCAAGGTCAAGGTCACTGTTACTTAATAAAGAAAAAAATCAGCTTAAAATCCGAAGAACAAATTATTGTAGTACAAGCATTTATACTTCGTATGAAATTTTTTGTTTGCATATATCATAAGGCACGTTTGATCAAGGTCATCTTTCAACGTTACTGGAAGAAACTACATAAAAAAGTGTTTCCTCTAAAAATCAAGGCTTGATGTGTCTTGTAGTTTATTTTTATGTCCCCCACTATAGTAGTGCGGGACATATTGTTTTTGCCCTGTCTGTCTGTTGGTCTGTTTGGCCCAACTTTAACATTTTGCAATAACTTTTGCTATATTGAAGATAGCAACTTCATATTTGGCATGCATGTGTATCTCATGAAACTGCACATTTTGAGTGGTGAAAGGTCAAGGTCATCCTTCAAGGTCAGAGGTCAAATATATGTGGCCAAAATCGCTCATTTTATGAATACTTTTGCAATATTGAAAATAGCAACTTGATATTTGGCATGCATGTGTATCTCATGGAGCTGCACATTTTGAGTGGTGAAAGGTCAAGGTCATTCAAGGTCAGAGGTCAAATATATGTGGCCCAAATCGCTTATTTTATGAATACTTTTGCAATTTTGAAGATAGCAACTTGATATTTGGCATGCATGTGTATCTCATGGAGCTGCACATTTTGAGTGGTAAAAGGTCAAGGTCAAGGTCATCCTTCACAAGGTCAAGGTTATTCTCCAAGGTCAAACGTCATATAGGGGGACATTGTGTTTCACAAACGCATCTTGTTCAAATTAGAAAAATACTCTACTATTTGATTATGATAGCTACAATAACCTATTATACAAATAAATTTGTTAAGAAAAAGCCAGAACTTATGAAGACAAACACTAACAGTTTATTGTGTGTTCCTCCAACAGCTCTTGTAAAAGTAAATTACTGATATAAAAACAGTAATTTTGCTTGCTGTTAAAATGGGTTATACCTCGACAGAAATATGATCCCTGATTTTGCTCCCCTCTTCATTGTTAATAACAATGTTATCTTGCAAAAAAATATCTTCAGGGCAAACATTCCGGGCACATCCGTATCCGAGGGCCAGGTGCTATGTGACTACATGCCTGTGTTTCCAGTCCACGGTACTGGTAACCATAGATATGCATTTGTTCTCTACCAGCATGACAACGTTATCGATTTGTCAGCAGAAAAACGACACCAGGAAAGGTATGTTAAAGTCCTGCAGATGCTCTAAATGTTTGTCCCTGGGATTAATGTGTACTCAAGTTTTTTTCTCTCATGCACAAACTATTTTCTAAACACTTCTAAAATTCTTCTTTTTCCCATGCTGGTTATTTATTGGTAATATGGAAAAAATGCAGCAAAAAAGAATTGCCCATATCCAATTGTGCTAAATTGATATGATTATTGATTGCCACATTTAGAAAATGCAATTTGTTACTATTTATTTATCTTTGCACTTTATAGCATAACATGTACAATACATAAAGGGCACCGTATCATAATTTTGCAATATCATTTTTTGTTGTCACACATTGGATCATCAGAATTTGCATTTTTGTCAACCCAACCCAAACAACACTTGTACTCTTAAGAACAAAGCGTTTCACGTTTGCTGTATGCCTATATTAAACAAGGTGGTGATATTTGCAACTCTTCGTGGGAGTAAAATATACCCTACCCTACTGCAAAGATTCACCAAAACTCTTCATTTAGCCCATTCCCATGCAGAGGCAAAGTGAAAATGGCTATGTGCAAACAGCATAAAACTAGAACAGCCTTCAAGTAACTCGCAGTCTGTTCAGGTTTGCCGCTCATCAGTAAGGGTTGGAAATGAAGCCTTTAAAACTTTATTCCAGTAAGAAAGGTTTTTAATAAATCAAACTTTCTAAGGTGAAGTTTCTACAAACGCTTCAATATATGTATCTACGTGGTTAAGGGTTCAATTAAATTGCAAACCTATAAACTATGTATATAAATTATTTTCAAACTGAGCAGGGCAACTCAAATTTTGTAGGTAAGGCGCTAACAGATAAGTACAAATTTCACCCTCTACATATTTTGTTAGCTGTCATTCCAATATTTTAAGACCAAACCTCAGTGAGCGCACCTTTGAGACTCTAGAATTCTACAGACGTCATCAGGACGCCATCACGCCCGTAGGACTTTGCTTCTTCCAGGCAGAGTGGGACCCCAGTGTGAGAAAGACCTTCCACAGTGTCCTTGGTAACGTGATTGTTTGCATCTTAGATCTGAGCCTTGTTTCTCAGAAAACGGGGCTCAATGCATGTGTGTAAAGTGTCGTCCCATATTAGCCTGTGCAGTCCACACAGGCTAATCTCTGGCGACATTTTTCACTTTTATGAATTTTTTTTTGTTGAAAAGAAGTCTCTATTAAACAAAATCCAGTCTAGGCAAAAAGTTTTGTTCCAGTTAAGCCTGTGTGGATTGCACAGGCTAATATGGGACAACACTTAACGCACATGTATTAAGCAAGGTTTTTCCTGAGCACAGCTAATCTAGGCCCAGTTTATTGTGTGATATCATCGCAGGAAGAGGTCATAAGGTTTAATTTCACAAAGGCTTAAAATAAATATCTCATAATTTTCAACTCTCTGATATATTTCCACTTTAATGGAATTTTTCGTCTCTTCTAAACAAAAAACTTGTTAACACACAAGTGTCATCCCTGATAAGCCTGTGCAGACTGACAGGCTAATCTGGCATACAACTTTACATGCATGCATTAAGCCTGGTTTTCCGGGAGCGACCCTCATGTTGTCAACACTGCACTGTTTCAGATATGGATGAGCCTCGGTTTGAGTTCCTGCCACCACAAGAGTACATCTCCAAGCAAGTGAGGTGGCCAGAGTGGGAGTCCTTTAACACGTGGGTACACCTTGCAAGTTAGCTAAGTTGGTCAAGTGCTGGGCCTTAACACCTGGGTATCCTTGCAATCTGGGCCTAATGACCAGTTTGGTCAGTTGGTTAAGCTGGACATTAACATTTGTGTACACATTTCAATATGGGTCTTCAATGTCCATTTGTCTCAGTTGGTAGACCAGGCCAAGAAGTCCTGGCAGGTAATATCATGTTGCAGTCTTCAATGTTTGTTGAAAGCATGCTCTTGGGGTTAAAATTGGCCACACCTTGTGGTGACTTGTATTCAGAGCTCCAGATAAGGATTTCGTCTTAAGGGTATTTCACCCCCTGATATTGTTGTCAATGCGTATTTTACTCCTATGTTTCAGCCATAAAGGGTTAGGAATATTTAGGGGTATTTTCCATTTCCATAGAAAACAGAAAAAGTAAAAGGCGTGTTTAATCTAGAAATAGTATTATTATTTGTTATTTATATTTTTAACTGCAAACAGAATATATTTAAAAAGATGATATGAACAGATTTTCTTTTAAAAATATTCCCGCAAGTTGCTTAAAACGTCCCTTTTCGATCCACAAGCATGAAGGGCCGCCATTTTTATTACAAGCTTATTATTCCCCCCTTCAAAGAAGAGGGGGTATATTGCTTTGCTCATGTCGGTCGGTAGGTCGGTCCGTCCACCAGGTGGTTGTCATACGATAACTCAAGAACGCTTGGGCCTAGGATCATGAAACTTCATAGGTACATTGATCATGACTCGCAGATGACCACTATTGATTTTGAGGTCACTAGGTTAAAGGTCAAGTTCACAGTGACTTGAAATAGTAAAATGGTTTTTGAGTGATAACTCAAGAATGCATACGCGGCCAACAGGGCACACTCTGAACAATATTACTGAAGCATTATATATTTATATATCTATAATTATCAGTCCTGAAACATCATCCTTTTAGTAAAATACAGTGGATCAGTAAAAATATTATCAGAATATGAGATTTTTTGTATATTTTGTATATTAAATATTGTGTTAATGTTTAATTTTGTTGATTAATATAAATATAAGCAGGACAGTGGAGGTAATACACTATTATATCTTTGTTATATACAGGGGAAACAAATGCAATAAGTTTAAATTTATTGTTACAGCATTTGCCTCCCTTGTTATATATTTAAATTTTGCCAAATGTAAGGCTAACTGCATTTTTGTAATGCATACTACTACTACTACTACTTGTACTACTACTACTACTGCTGCTGCTGCTGCTGCTGCTACTGCAGCTGCTGCTGCTGCTGCTACTACTACTACTACTACTACTACTACTTCTACTACTACTACTACTACTTCTACTACTACTACTACTATTACTACTACTACTACTACTACCACTACTACTACTACTACTACTACTACTACTACTACTACTACTACTACTACTACTACTACTACTACTACTACTATTACTATACTACTACTGCTACTGCTACTACTACTTTTACTACTTCTACTGCTACTACTACTGCCACTACTACTTTTACTACTTCTACTGCTACTACTACTACTACTGCTACTGCTACTACTACTATTACTACTGCTACTACTACTACTACTACTACTACTACTACTACTACTACAACTACTACTACTACTACTACTTTCACCACCACCACCACCACCACCACTACCGTTCACAGTGACAAAAAACGTATTCACACAATGGCTGCTACTACAACTTATAGCCCATATAGGGGGGCATGCATGTTTTACAAACAGCCCTTGTTTTGATTGACTTACTTTTGATTCAAAGGTTACCTTACACTAAAAACTTAACTGGATTATTGTTAAACCGGTTACGCACTTTAATCGATTTAAAATACGTACATGTACCAAGATTTGTAAAGCGTTTTGTTACGTACTGGGCCGGTTTTTAATGCCTTTTTTTTTTTTTCAATGCGTAAATACGCAGATACGCCTTTTATCTAGAGCTCTGCTTGTAATCCTTATGTATATAGTGAAAACTTAAAATTTTCTCTGAAACCACAATGCTTTGTTAAGATATTTGGCATGTGCATGGTAATGTGGTCCCAAAAAAGCAATTGTCAATCAGTTTCGAAAAACGATTGTAACTCCCAATTCTTTCTTCAGGTATCTGGACAAGTACCGGGATGTGAGAGACATCGGGGAGGAAGTACTGAAAGAGAAGCTCAAGACGGCCAGTCCCTTCAAGCCACGCCCCCGAAGACGGCGTTTCCCGCTGATATTTGAACCGCCAAAGGACAAATTGGCGTCTTGGTTGTTGATCAGAGAGCATGAGAAACGGCTGAGGAAATCTTATTGGAAGTACTTAGATGACTGATCATATTGGGTGAAAAGTTGTGTGATGCTTTTGTTGTATATTAATAAAACTTTGGTGTAGAAAAAATAAAAACTAGAATTATCTTTAATATTTTGAGAATTTTTGGATTGTCCATGATAGCATGGATGTTATGTTAACATAAAACAACATTCTCAACATTAATATATCCTTCTTTGCTATTGTTTCATTCATTTTTACAGATTCTAACATATTTAAGATTTTACAAAACAAAATTATGAAGCTTGAGTAAGTGTATAAGAAAAGTGCATTGTAGATTTTATTTGAGTCAGATGAAAAATTGGGGTAAACATTTAGCATCAATTTAACACCTGTTGTGTTTAGGCCCAGGATTTTGAAACAATTTGGTGTTCATAAGCCATGTGCATTATGTTGAATTAATTGTTACAAAAATAATTACAATATTTAAGTGTTTTCCTATCAAAATAAAGACTGAACAGATTTATAGGAAAAATCTTGAGTGCTAGAGATCCTTCCTAGAGATGATCAGTTAGTTAGGAAATACACATGAATCTTAATTATGTCCCAAAGTACTGTACATCCTGCTAAAATGGTTCTTTTCTCTTTTTGTAACCAGAAACTATTAATTTTGAGTAAAGAGTTTCATCGCAAAATTCAGTTAACATTTCACTTAAAAGCAGTGTTCAATATGAAGATAACTTTTATTGATAGGGTACCCCTGTATAGGTACAGTTGTGTCAATGCCTTGATATTAGACAAATGTGAACATCAAAGAAAGAATGAAGCAAACAAACCTGGTCTGTACGTTAAGGTCATATGGAGTCAGTTTGGAATTCCTTTATAAAATTCGCAGCTAATGAGACAGCTTGAAACATTGTTTTACCACCATGAAAACAGGACTTCTTAAAAAATTTATTGTTGTGCCCCACCTTTTAAAAATATGTCCCACCTTTTTTGTTGATCTTTCATTGTTCAATGTTTTTATTTGCTATCGATGTAGTGTTGAGAGTAACGTAGTATTGCTTGGTATAAACATCTTATTAATTTCAATAAGGAACGTACCTCATGGAACATATGCTGAATAAATAAATAAATAAAATCTTAACTGAATTTTGCAATTAATAGAAGTAGTTAAGTTGAAAGAAATGTATGCATGGATGCTTTGCAGATATATTGAAATAATCTTTACGTACATAATAGTAAAAAAGTCATCTGAACTTACTTCTGGCGCATGCCAATTAATGCAGAGAATTTATACGAATATGTCTCCTGAAGCATTTAAGTTCAATCATCAGAGGAGAAATAGGTACCTTCTAAGTTATCAAATTTGCTAAATTTTATTTCACCAATTTATATAGTTATAGCCTTATAGAAATAGGGTAAAATGAGTTGTATTATTATTTTACTTTTTTGTGTTCTAACGTAACTGATAAAAAATAATTTTGTATCATATGAATGAGCCAACTAGATGCAATAATGAAAACAGCAGCGCTAAGGGATACCCAAAGCCCATTTATGAATGCACAATAATGAAAGAAATGGTGTGAACTGCGAACATGTATGTCCATGATGCCTGCCAAGCTCTGTTATGGTGTTTCCCAAGAGGTCTTATGAACTGTTGATAAAGATGCTTGGTGTCGACTGCCAACTAATATAAAAGAAAATGTTGTATTATTAATCACAGGGCAAGCATTCCTTGAAACATTACTGAAGCTGCTCAACCTGAAAATGTATCAGTCGTGCCCTATGAAAAAGGGGTTTAATGCATGTGCATAAGGTGTCGTCCTTGATTAGCCTGTGCTGTCTGCACAGGCTTATCAGGGACAACACTTTCCGCCTAAACTGGAGTTTTGCTAAGATGATACTTTCTTTAAACAAAAAAATTAAAAGCGTAAAGCGTCGTCCCTGATTAGCCTGTAAAGTGTCAAGGACGACACATTACGCACATGCATTAAACCCCCTTTCTACAGAGCATGGCCCATAGGCATGTCCACCCAATAAGGGTGGTGCATATAATTTTCCATGAAATTCCATTAAATTATTTTTAATGTTAAGAAAAAATAATAATAAAGGGAAATAACTACCTGAAAATCAACCAAGCCAAACAACCAAACATTATGCATATGTGCTCTAAAAAAGTGCATGTGCTCTAAAAAAAAGTGCATGGCATTGTATAAAAAAATCCTTATGAAAATGACATTAATTCTCATAGGGCAAGAAATGCCTGATTTACCGGTAACTGGAACTGCTTGAAAGTATTATATATTTACCAAATCAAGATAAAGTATAGCAAGTTTCATCAAATTTGGATCATTGGGTGCCCGAGATCTGGCTGAAAAGGGTGGATTGAAGGAAGAAGTACAGACAGAGGCAAACTTAAATTCCATCAAAATAAAGTTCAGATAAAAACCAGAGTGAAACTATGACAATATTATTTCAAATGACCACTATCGAGGACAATTTACTTAATTTGCCAATAGAGATCTTTGTGAATAAATGCCCTGGCTGGAGTGAAGATTAAAATTCATGAACATACCTTATTGTCAAAAGAAGATATTAGCTTTTCGCATATTGTTACATCTTGTGATAATAAAATAGATTTTAAGTTCATATTCTAAGTTATCAATGCATGATCCAATGACACTCAGTTTCAGAGCAGGTTCCTTTGATACTAAATGCAGAAAAACTGCCAAACCAGAATCGAGATGTGATTTAAAAAACAAGGGCTGTTTGTAAAACATGCATGCCCCCCATATGGGCTGTCCCTTGTAGTGGCAGCCATTGTGTGAATACGTTTTTTGTCACTGTGACCTTGACCTTTGACCTAGTGACCTGAAAGTCAATAGGGGTCATCTGCGAGTCATAATCAATGTACCTATGAAGTGTCATGATCCTAGGCAAAAGCGTTCTTGAGTTATCATCTGGAAACAATTTTACTGTTTCGGGTCACCGTGACCTTTACTTTTGACCTAGAACCTGAAAATTATATGGGTCATCTGCAAGTCATGATCAATGTACCTATGAAGTTTAATGATCCTAGGCGTAAGCGTTCTCGAGTTATCATCTGGAAACCATTAAACTATTTCGGGTCACCGTGACCTTTGACCTAGTGACCTCAAAATCAATAGGGCTCATCTGCGAGTCATGATCAATCTACCCATGAAGTTTCATGATCCTAGGCGTATGCGTTCTTGAGTTATCATCCGAAAACCATTTTACTATTTTGGATCACCGTGACCTTGACCTTTGACCTTATGACCTCAAAATCAATAGGGGTCATCTGCTAGTCATGATCAATCTACTTATGAAGTTTCATGATCCTAGGAATGTGCGTTCTTGAGTTATCATCCGAAAACCATTTTACTAGTTTGCGTCACCGTGACCTTGACCTAGTGACCTCAAAATCAATAGGGGTCATCTGCTAGTCTTGATCTATCTAACGATGGAGTTTCATGATCCTAGGCGTATGCGTTCTTGAGTTATCATCTGGATACCATTTTACTATTTCGGGTCACCGTGACCTTTGACCTAGTGACCTCAAAATCAATAGGGTTCATCTGCGAGTCATGATCAATCTACTTATGAAGTTTCATGATCCTAGGCGTATGCGTTCTTGAGTTATCATCCGGAAACCGTTCTACTATTTTGGGTCACCATGACCTTGACCTAGTGACCTCAAAATCAATAGGGGTCATCTGCGAGTCATGACCTATCTAACGATGAAGTTTCATGATCCTAGGCGTATGCGTTCTTGAGTTATCATCCGGAAACCATTTTACTATTTCGGGTCACCGTGACCTTGACCTAGTGACCTCAAAATGAATAGTGGTCATCTGCGAGTCATGATCAATCTACCCATGGAGTTTCATGATCCTAGGCGTATGCGTTCTCGAGTTATCATCCGGAAACCATTTTACTATTCCGGGTCACCTTGACCTTTGACCTAGTGACCTCAAAATCAATAGGGCTCATCTGCGAGTCATGATCAATCTACCTATGAAATTTCATGATCCAAGGCCCAAGTGTTCTTGAGTTATCATCCGGAAACCACCTGGTGGACGGACTGACCGACAGACCGACATGTGCAAAGCAATATACCCCCTCTTCTTCGAAGGGGGGGCATAATAAGACAACAGTTTGTATTCCTAATGTATTAATCTGATATTGATATTTTGATTATTGAATTATCTGGACCAGAGTGCAGGATCACATGACTTTTTGGGTTTCCATCTTTTAACCTTACTGGATTTAAACACTAAGGTAGGTGGTGCTTTATTTCAAATAACTTTTTAAACAAGTTTTCTTAAGAATTTCAACAAGTGCATAAAAGACAGATTTTTATGCTGCTTACGGCAATGTGAAATCCATCAGAATTACTTTATTCATCAAGCATGTGTTCTTGTTCAAAATTCCATTTTTACTGCATTCATTGAACACTTGTTTTGTTTCACGCAACAGGAAATTGTGTCACAGATTTCAGATGTATTTAAGGATTTATTCTTATACCTTAAGATATTGGTACAAACTGCACTATAGATTTTTGCAAATGTATTTCAATAACTTGATATATTTGCAAAAATAAAGTTCTTAATGTTATGTTTACATTTTGTCCGGCCTGTGTGTAAACCCCTGAAAATACTGTTGATTCTGCACCCTGTGTACTACATTGCTTGGTATGGTCAGACAAAATGATTATATGCTGCACAGATAAGTTGTTTCAACATTTATTATCATATAACAATACCAAAGACACAACAAAATTTGCCCTCGCTTATATCAATATAATATTTTTCATAATTCTATAAAAATACTTAAAACCACAAGTAATATAGTGGTTCATATACTGAGACGTTCTCAAGAACAATGTTTAGTTGATTCTGGAACAAATTATGAATAAAATATGGGTCAGGACTTAAACTTAATAGTATTCAGTCCATAGCTGCTAAAACAGGCATTAAAAATGTTCCAATGATGTATCTGCATCACAATGTACACGAAAAACACAATATGTATAAAGCAATGTCTCAGAATGAAGTCAGTGATGTGAAATGACTCGAGGAAGTCCGCGAGTCAGTTGCCAGGCTTCAGGGAGGAGTATTGATGATCATGAGGAGATGAAGACACCTGGATAGTGACCGTGGTTGCAGGTGGTGATGGATGGCTGCCAATCTCTGTAACATTGCCGGCATGGGCCAGAAACAGATCCTTCAGCACACTGAGCTCTTTCGACAGTATGGTGACCTTCTGCTCTAACATTTCATTCTCTCTTCTCAGCTTGTTAACCTGTTCGACAGTTTCCTTCGCTTTGGCCCGGCTCTTTTCTCGACTCTTCCTCACGGCAATGTTGTTCCTTTCCCTCCTTGCCATGTACTCGTCACCATCTTTGCTCATCTTCTGGCGCTTTTCCTTGTGCGAATGGGCGTCTGAATCATCGGAGCTCTCGCTGAGGGGCAAGGATTTTTTCATTGGCATTTTCATGAGATGTAGTTCCTTAATGGCCTAGGAATAGTTGTGCTATCTGAACATTGATGTCCTGAAACCAAAAAAACACATCTTAAAAAAATGTTTTAATGTAGTAAGCTTTTTTTTAATCACTACCTCATCAGTTTATTACTATCAATGATTATATGGACCAATGGAAATAAACTAAAATTTAAAGTTGTAAATTTCAATATTTTTATGACAAGGAAACCAACATTACAAGAGTAAAAAAATATAAGATCAGATGATATCATTTGAAAAAATACGCATTTCTTAACGAGGTACAGATGTTAACTTAACTGAGAATGGAAAAAAACCCAATAAAAATACAAAATTGCTGATGCAAGCGACTCAAAACATTCCGTATTGCGCAATAATTGCGAAACCCTGGTTTCCTTTTCGCAAAATACTATTTACATAGCCCAATCGAACAGTTATTGAACAGTTTGTATACATTTGCATATCAAAATATTCATACTTTCACGTAGGTTTTGATTTTTTACAATAAAGAAAGATACATTTCATGTCAAATCATGAAAGTACGCGATTGACAACCGGCAATGGAAACAAAGATGGCTGCCGACGTTGAACATAAATTTAAAAGCGTAATTTTGTGCTTTTCCATTGTATTTGCAAATATTATAACTATTCTGATGTATCAAAAGAGTAGCTTCATTATATCACTGAAAATTCGCCACACAAAATTAATGTATCCTAACCTTAATTTGATTTTAAATTCCTAATGATTTCTCAAGAAAATCTAGACGCAATAATCACTCAATCCCGATGTGTTCTTCCCAACTTGTGACTGACGCAAATTGTGGGAACCATTAAGGTACGAATGAATCGCGTCGGTGAGAACACGAACCAAAACGTTAACCGACCTAGTCGAGACAAAAAAAATCCAAATATATATAACAATAAAATTACCTATTCAATCAGATCAATTATTAATAATACTTACCAAGCAGTTACAAGAAGAAAAAAATAAATAAATAAATAACATGTGGTCTAGATATGTCCCCAATGTCTGTAATAACCCGTGTGCGTATGTGTACTTTACGATATACCTGTGAAAACTGTGCAATGACTGTGATGTGTATATATATGTACTTTGTGATATACTTGTGAAAACCATGTATATAGGAACTAGTTTGGTGAAGGTGTGATATTTATACATCGGACTTGTACTCCCAGCAACCACTGGAGTTCGCCATCTTTGGCGGTGAAGACTACACAGATACAGATACAGAAGGCGAATGACAGAATAAGAATTTACATCACTTCATACACAGTTATCGACGTCATAATATTTTGTTTTATTTTATGATTTCCGGTGATGTATAGAAAAATATCTGTGAATTGTAACTGATTATTTACTGTTTCAAAGAGTGAAAATTAACGGTGATACTGTGAAATAAAGTTGTTTTGAGCTCACCTGAGCACAATATGCTCATGCTTTTGATATCGCCGTTTGTCCGTCGTGCGTTGTACGGTCTCGCATTTGATGTTTAATACTCTAGAGGCGGGGCCATTTTCCTTATATTTCTAAAGTAAAACATTGTTAACGGTCTAGACGCCACATTTATCGTCCAATCTTCACGAAACTTGACCAGAAGATTTGCTCCCATTATATATTGGACGAGTTCGAAAATGGTTATGGTTGGTTGAAAAACATGGCCACCAGGGGCGTAATTCGCAAGTTTAAATATACAAATAATTATGTGTAAGCATACAATATCGATTTTAATTCACTCGTGATCATAGAAAAAAGAGTATTTTCAATTTAAATTGATACTGAACCAACTCCAACAAGTATCCTCTGTTTTATACGATATCAATATACATTGCAATTTGAAACGATAATTGAATTATTGGTATGAATTAACTAAAATAGCCAAAATAAACACACAAGGAATGCTTAAGGCGCATCATGAGGCTATAAGTCAGAAGCGGGTATCTGCAGTTTGTTAATTTCCCGACGCACGTCTGTAGACACACAGTGCCGAATTAGCATGGTAGAGGTCCATAGGCCGTAAAACTGTTGTGGCCCACACCCCAGGCCCTTAGTTGGCCATATGCCTACTACAATGTCAGCGCCCAGTCGATTTAACTTGTTTAAATTAGCCTACCATGCCAGTACGACACTGTACTTATTTATTAAGAGTTAAAGCTAAAACACTTACGGTTTTGCAAGTAATAAATGATTGTAAATTGGTAAGACAATGTCAAGTCACTCATTGGAACAAAACATTGATACAACATGATTGTCTTTGTCAAGTCATTAGATAAGGCTAAGTAAATAAATTAAAAAACACGTTGTCGTCACGGTCTCGTGGGGCCCCTAAAAGTCACGGGGCCGATAGGCAGTTGCCTATTCTGCCTCATGGGTAATCCGGGACTGCCGAAACATCTTTAGTATGTAGTACTAGGCTAACCCAATAACTATAGATTTATTTATTTTCTTTGGTATGGAATTTCGTAGATTTATTAAATCTTAGAGATGTTGATTTTTTTAAACATTATTTTATATAAGACTTCATGTTTGAACGTTCGTTAGATATTTGATTTCCTTTTCGAAAGAGCTCAAAAACACCCACGAAAATTGTTGTCCGACGAACACTATTGGTTTAACAGAAGGTAGTGGGTTGACCTTCACAACCCAGCGGGTCGGATAGGGGGTTGGCATCTCGATGTAAGGGCTTGCTGTGAGATTAGCCAGGCATTCCTTGATAGATAAACAGTTCCGGACCAACTTTCGGTGTTCATAGGGGCCGTCCATAAAGAATGTCACGCTCCAGGTGGGGGGAAGGGGTTTAAGAAATTGTGATAGTTTGTGACATGGGGGAGGGGGGGTCAAGCCATGTGTGATGTCATACATTTATTTAAAAAAAAATATTTCTAATTTATTTATTATTTCTTTAGTAGAATTCCAAAATAATTGTCAAAAATTGTGAAACATTTGAATTAGTTTTATGTCAAAATGAGACAAATTGCGTATCTCCTGAATGTGTTGTTTGAATTTTGATTACACACCTTGACTGGACCGGCTTATTCAATAGGCAAAACCCCCACGCACATTTCATTAGTAAATTACGAAATAATTTATTGGACTGTTCCATTTTTAGCTAGTAAAGGGTTGAAAGAAAATCTAAATTATCATTTCGTTTTTATTAGAGGTTAACACATGGATAAATATGCACACTGCCCACCGTAACACCCTACAGTCATAAAAGCTTGAGGCCAAAGGCTCGCGGGTTATTATGAGTGTTGGAAATGCGAGTAAATGCCAGATCTCACGGTGTTGATAAACTTTGGTTAATTGCCTCTATTAATTAGTTCAAAGGGTTAGGCCTATATGTTTACATTCCGAAGCTTTCTCTTTATGTTCATCAGAGAAAATGTATCTCCTTGAAAAGTAAAATTTTAATACGTTTTAATAGTTAATTGTGTTTTAGATTAAATTTGAAATAGGTATTAATTATAAAAAAATATGTTCGAAGTGTGATTTTTTGACGTACTTTAGGGGGGGGGGTCCAAGATTGTGTGACAGTTTGTGACAGAGGGAGGGGGGGGGGGGGGGGTAAAAATGGCAAAAAAGCGTAACATACTTTATGGAAGGCCCCCTACCAGAAGGTGTCTTGGGTTGGAGCGCGGGGTTGGGGGAGTGAAAGGTTGGCACTATCATCCCTATTAAAATACCCAATATATACTACGGCAGCAACACCGTGCGTTGAAGATATTAGCTATTGCCTTTGGCCCAAGGGTAAGGCTCCCTTGAATGTACTCACAGTGGATGTCATTAGACTAAGAGCTAAAGGTGTTGTAACTCTGATAGAAACACCGAGTCCTTAATACGGGGGTTACAGGCTGAACAGATAACGCTAATAGACCATGGTGCCGCATCATACACCCAAACTTGAAACTTTGAATTAAAAACAACAATAATGGTTCTTGCCATGTGAAATCCAAAAATGCATTTTCAGTGCCGGATTCCGTGCTTCCTGGACAACACAACTACCAGCTACTTGTGATGTGTGCAGTATATGAAATATGCAGGTTCTTCCAAGAATGAGGCTTCATTATGTCAAAACCTATACCCACCAATACCCAATGTTAACCATAATTATCACGTTCCAGGATACTAGCATTAATGATGTTTTCCAAATACGTTTTTATAAATAAGCACTGATGCACATAATTGTGCAGTACCAGTCACCGAGAGGGTAACAACTTCTAGCTGTAATTTTTCAAGCTTGCTTTGAATCAGTTTCCACTGCGATCCATCATGACCATGCATTCAAGAGAAGTCGCCCAAACACCCAGACAGTTTCCAAAAGACGCTTAGCGTACGTGATACCGTCAAACCAGGGACACTTGTCTGTATTGCTGCACATGTTTTCCCGGGCATTGAGGCCACTACCATCGCCCCTCCCCATCTCCTTTCGATCCATCCCGAATGATGTATCAAGATACGTATGGTTTCGACATCCGGTGGGCCCTTTGCTATAGAAAGACTATAAAGGCAGCCAAACCGAATTAACAAACTCCCGATGTATCACTCCTTGTCGGAATCGTCGGGAATGACATCAGAAAAAATGACAACACAAGTTCAAGCCCCGTTCGGGACGAAAAGTCAAGCTGTTTAAAAATTACAAATGCCTTTCGATCTGACACTCTGAAACTTGCTGGTAATTGGTGGTGGAATCGTCGCTATCTAGTATCGTGGTTTTTTGTAAGGTATGTAATTCTGCCAAAAAAACGACAGACCGTTTTTGAGTTAACTCCCTTTGTTCAATGAAGTAAACTATTTACAAGTAATAGAAACGAACAGATATTTGCATTAAATTGTGTAAGTTCGACGCATGAATGCACGAGATAAACTACAATTGTGGACATGAACACAACTAAAACAACTTAAAAGTGAAAAAGAATTATATATTAAATTATATTTAATTTATAAAACTGTTTGTTATAAACAGGGCAGAAATAACGACGACTTTTTCTTACGCAAGAAAACACTGAAACAAATTTCTAAATTCGCCGTTAGCAATTGTATTGTTGAGAGCTTGAGGGAGCCTGAGGGACACGACTTAGCATGCCTTGGGAAACTGTACGTTGGTCATGCGTCGACGTGTATCAGGGGCGTAGATAATGGGGGGGCAGGGGGGGGGGGCGGCCGCCCTCCAATATTTCAGCTAGTCATCGTTATATAAATAAACGTAAATCCGCCAAAAATTGCCGCCCCAAAACCAGTATTTTTGTAATCACGCGCCGTTAGTGCAGAAGCCATGTGTCCCCTCTCCGTCTGCTCTGAGGTTGCCAATAGTGATGTGTCAATATCCCTTGTTAGGTGTCATAAACTAGGGGCCGGGGTAAATGTCATTGCGTTATTTGTTTCATTGTTCTTTTCCGTGATTGCACTGTCGGTGTTTTGATTAGGGACAGGCGATTCTTTTAATTATAATTGACCGCTTTAATTCAAAGGTAACTGCCACTTTAAACAATTTTGAGTAAATATACGCGTGAAAAACAGTAATTAGTTTGAAAATATTTTTGTTCTCTAAGTACATCAGTAAACTCTGATTGATGAATTTTATGTTGTAATTAGAGTTTTTGGAAAGAAAATAACATTTATATCAACATGAAAGTTCCCCCAAAACGCACCATATTAATTGTAATTATTTTTTTTCTGAACCACGGGAGAGGACAATCCTCTCAAACGAACCTCTTTATGTTCCCAGTACAGAATTTGGACCGCCCCCCAATGTTGGGAGGTTATCTACGCCCCTGTGTATATGTGCCTTGTGTGGGGACTTTCCACGACCGAGGCCGCATTAAATGAGGATCCGCTGTGTGTCACAGCACCACTGCCTTATTTACTTCATGGGCACACAAACGTTTGGGACGTTTTTTTAATAAAATCTGCACTTTTCAGCTTTTTTCACTGAAAGACGTTTAAATTTTGGCGTGGTCTTGTGATGTTGCCACTGACTATGTGCGCATTCGGACTCAGTCTTTGTATTATATTATGGACTTTTTCAGTAGTTCTATTTTTTACCTTTCACTCACATGGTTACGAATCAATATAGATCAAAGATCTATAAATACATAATAAAAAATAACTAAATCATTTCTTCATAGATGTTTGCATAGATATATTACAACTTAAAAACATTGACAGACCTTTGATTGATTTGATACATGATATTCGCTTATTTGATTCTTTTTCAATAGCATAGCATATGGACCAAGTAGATTATATGAAAGACAAATCGAAATTTTGCTATGAGTTCGATCACCAAGGTCGTTTCGAATAGTCAATAAAATCCACGATATGTGCCAAATTCCATTATCACACGGGTCTTGAATCGCTGCCAAGTTTCTTAACCGCCTATTTTGACGTCACAGGTAATCGAATTATCCCGTGATTAACACTTCTACGTCACAGTTGCCGCCTCGACCAAAAAAAGCTATATTTAGTTCACTATGGAACTATTTTTGGCCCCACAAGTGAGATCACATGAACATTACGGTTAAAATCTGTGTCAATATTTAAATGGTGTGGTTTACATACCGTATCCTGATTGTGGGGTGAAACATATACCCGTAAAAATGTACCCGTAGGTTCATCACTCCAACCGTATTTCGTTTGTAGCGTACTTTCTATTAAAACGTTAACATTGCCTGCCTTGTTGTTAAGTAAATAAAAACCTTTTTTTTTAAATGGCATATTCAAAACTTTTGTAAACAAACATTTAATTGTTTAAGTAACACAAATCTCTTTTTTGAAAAACCGCAAGTAAAGTACAAATTTCCGCGTACTACTTTCCTACCGTTTCTACGAATATCTCGTCAATGACGTCAAACCGATCGTTGTAGGGGAGCACATGTCGATTAGTAAAGTCTATATTTAGCTAAATTGGAAACTCAACATTACCGCATTTTCTATTATTAGTAATACGTTATGAATAGGCTTTACAACACCAAATAGTGCATGGAAAATACTCCTTAGTTTTAAATAAGCAATAGTTATGATATTTATTATTTTTACAATTACGTTAATCTAAATATATGGCAACTTATTTAAAAAAATGGTCAATATACATTCTTTAATTATAATATCGTATTATAAATATACCGCGGAGTAATTTGTGACGTGAATTCACGCATGTCAAAGTGTTGCTCTACACTATATAAGCGAGAGAATACCATTTCACCGGCATTGCGAAATCGTTAACTGTTCATTCAAGTTTACTAAACGTAAACACAACAGTTTTCAAACTGTATTCTACAACGTGTATGCCTACGGCCGCAGGTCTGGAGACTTTAAGCTTTAACTTTGCTGATTCTTTAATAGACTCAACATGCCAATCGCCAAACACGGACGGCTCTTTAACATTTGCAACGATGGAATCTCCGCGAATGTATGAAGAGGTGCTCCCGGACATTATTGTGCACAAACGAGACTTATCAAGTTCTGCGTTCACTTTTGCCGAAGACACTCAATTCAGTGACAGCTTAGGTCAATTTGACCCGACATTAGAAACCGTGGTGGATCTCCAAGAGCTCATTAACAGTGCTATCCCAACGATAGCAAGTGGAGAGGGACCGATGATTTTGGACAACTTTCTGACACAGGGCGAACTTGACCTTGTGGAAGACAACAGCTCCACTGGGAACATTAACGGTGATTTCCTGGATATTTCGAAGGTAAATATATACAAATTTTCATTTATATATTGATCGACTTGATAAATAAACTGTTGTTTTTTTCACGGTTGACCTACCGGTCTATATTAAGAATGGTCACATGGGTACCATGTATAAAGTTATAAACTAGTACATTAGCTGTGAAGAAAGCTTGTCATATTTCTCACGACCCGATAATGGATTATCGACCCATTCAGCCCACCGGAGGCGCAGTTATTTTCAAAACTTAATAGATCTAGCTGACCGGTATAGCGGGTATTATTGATCTACTTGTTGATTTAGCTAATAGCCTTGGCATGAAACTGGGGCAGTATGCGTGAAGTGATGTTGCAAGCCAATATCGATTCTGTTAATAATTTATTGAACAGAAAAACAAGGCAGCCTTTCATGTACGATACATTTTTATTCTAATATTAAAACAAAGTTTTACTTTCTATTTTCCAGTTTGTTCCGGAACCTGCTCAGAAGCTCTGTATGACACACGCAGGCGACTTAGCAAGAAACACAAACGGCCGCGTGGGAAACTCGATCCTCACGATAAAACAGGAGGATCTCATCCCAAGCTGCCAAGGCGGTCTGTCGGATGGATTCGACTCCCAGATTTGCGCTGCCGACAGCCAGAGCTCCTGGTCCCCGAGTTCTAGTCGCTGTACAACGCCCGGGTCACCAGTTGTGTACGAGTGCCGGAAACCAGGGCGGAAACCATCCGCAAACGGGCCAATTCGTCCACGAAAACGGGAACCGCCAAAGGACACAGCAGAGTATTACGAGAAACGCGCGCGGAATAACGTGGCAGTGCGTAAGAGCCGCGAAAAAGCGAAACTTCGCCAAGATGAGACTGAAACCCGCGTCAGTCAGCTTTCAAACGAAAACGAACGTTTGCAAAAGAAAGTGGACTTGCTCACGAAAGAGCTTAACGTTCTTAAAAGCCTTTTCATTAATGTCGGAGCGTCATTACCTGACAATTTTGAAGACATCATTAGCAGATGACGAACATTTAATGGCTGCTGACATTATAATGCAACGTAGCTCTAGATCATCATTTTTATTTCAAATTTTTATGCATATTCCGTGTTGTTTGTGTGAACAGAAATGTTGTGATTCTTCTTGCAGTGCAAGACGTGTGTTTCTATATATTATCTTTATATTGGTCATTATATATGTTCAGATCCATCTTTTGTACGACTTTACTATTAATACCTTATTTATATTGTTATTTGCTAACGTTTGATAAAGAGGTATATCATAATATCTTGATATTACATATGGGCATAATTAAATAGTTTATATATATGTTATTCGTTTCATCGTACGTACATTGCTTTTTTGTACCTGAACCAAAGAAATCGAATCAAACGCGTCTAATCGATTATGAACATGATGAAATCCTCTGTACATGTTACGTGGAGAATTTGTATGTTTGTCGGAGTTTAATTCCGTCATTTTTTTATAATGTTATTCTTCAAAGAGTTGTTATTCTTGCTATCGAGGACATACAAGCTCTTTGAAATAAAAAATGGCTAAACTGTACCCCATGTGTTCTGTTGTTTTGTTTGTTTTAATCTACACTTGCTTTATATCGTGTGGTTTTATCGATCGATGTTCGATTGATAAGAGTTCATGTATACATAAGTCATCTTGTCTCAACAAGTCGTATGTACATACTTTAAATCTATTGGAGAAATTGTCAGTTAAACCACCACTGTCCCAAAGTTATTCAAACAATCAATACAACGAAAAACCATAGTTGCCCTAACTCTTGAACTGTTAAAAGATTAATATTGATAGTATGTATCCCAGTATTTAACCCATTGGTGACTTAACCGGGCGTAAAGCATGAACCTAAAGTATCGTCCCAGATTAGCCTGGTCAGTTCGCAAAGGCTTCTCAGAGACGACCATTTCAGCCTTAACTCGTTTTTCGTTGAGAAGAGACTAATTATGAACGAAAAATTCCATAAAAATGGAAAGTGTCGCCCCTGATTAGTCTGTGCAGACTGCACTTTAAGCACATACATCAAGCCCCGGACTGCACTTTAAGCACATACATCAAGCCCCGTTTTCCCATATTGCGGCTCAATTTTATAAAATGATCTATTTATTTATTTAGTTTACACCTATTTATTTTAGCTTTAAAGGGATCTTTTCACGGTTTAGTAAATTGACAAAATTGAAAAAAGTTGTTTCAGATTCGCAAATTTTCGGTTTAGTTATGATATTTGTGAGGAAATACTGAACATTTGCCATCCATGGTCTAATATAGCCATTATATGCATCTTTTGGCGATTTAAAAACCTAAAAATTATAAAGCGTTGCTAAACGCGAAACGATTGAATAATTTGGAAAGTTCTGTTGTTGTCGTTTAAATTTGTGAAACTACGAAAATTGCTTATATAAGGTATAAAATACGCTTCTTATGTAGGTTTGGCAGGATAGCTCAGTTGGCTTAATGCGTTCTTACTTCATGATTCTGGGGGTCACTGGTTCGAGCCCTGCTACGATCTACTTTTTTCATTTTTTAAAATTTATGGTTTACATTTATCAATATAAAGCAATTAATGACAAACTTCAAAACATGCCAAAATCTGTGAAAAGGCCCCTATTCTATTGCATAGAAAGACTATTTGAAACGCTATCGAGTCCGTTTCCTGGTACTATAACCAGTAATTGGTATATATGGGGAGAAATCTGATGAACGCTCCCACAGTGCGGATCGAACCCGTTACTTACCGATCGCTAGGCGGACGACATATCTATTTATGTGTGTGCACTTTGATACGGAAATTCATTAAAGACCGAAATCATTATTATTGTATTGATATATTAAAAAAAGCTTATAAGATGATGGGGCACCTAAAGTAGACTGGGTCGAGGCAAGTAACATTTTGTTTGTTTCTGTAGCGGGTTTTGGTATTCATTAATAGGCCAGTCAGGTACCTATATTATTAAATAAGATGGTCTGAACTGATAAACATTCATCGAAATCTACATTTTTAACAATTAATACATACGAGTACAGTGTTTCAAAAAATGGAACACACGGTTAACCAAATTTTTTTTTATCCAATATTAAACCTGTCAGAATACATTGTAATTCTATAATACGAAAACATGAAAATGACACAATTAAACCCATTTCGTGGATATATATATATACCAAAATTGATTAACTAATCTCTATCCCTCATCACTTGAATGCGCAAAAAGGACTAAAACAATAAAATATTCTTTTTTCATAAAAAGATAAATGCATACATAAATCTACGATCTCATTTGTCCAATGTCTCCCTATTTCGGGTAAAGTCTGATGAAATGTTGCAACAACACTAAACTACAACAACCAGGAAGCGATGAACTCGCGATGAACTACTCGCTAAAAATAACGATGACACATGTGCATCTGACCGTGCAAAATGGGAATACCCTCTTTGCCCAAAATCTATTTATTGATACACACTGTGCAGGTTAATCAACGGGGACTCGTCATGCTATGTGATCAACACATCAGCGAAGGGTCGTGATCAAGATTTAATAATCATTCCAATATAATATTTTCACGCGTGATAAGAAAGCAAGCCACGAGAAAATAATATAATTATATATTGTATGTGTTTTATGGGACAAAGCAGTGCCGTTTACTATATTTAATTAAAAGGCACACACGCTGCTGATTGTGAATACCCTATTGTTGCTTAACCCGTTTATGCCCAGCGTCTAGAAAAAAAGCCTTGGCAAACAGCGTAGACCCAGGGTCTACGCTGTTTGCTTAAAGGCATTTCTGTAAGAAATATTCTAAATACAGAAATAAATATACTAGACATCCCTAATTTTGGAAATAAATTGATCCAATTTAGAAGGATTGGAGAGTCCACTAGGCATACACGGTTAATTTACATTCGATTGTTGCTGTTGTTTTTTCGTTTGTTGATATTTTTTCGTGTTGATCAGTATTTTCAGTCATACGGCGGAAGTCAATTAACCAACTCAAAATTTTCATGGGAAAGCTGGTTTTTAAGTACAAATTTATGCGCACAGACATATGCCATTAAATTACAACTTGCCTAATTGAATCAGAGGTAAGGGTAAGAGCGGAGAAAGAATGGATTCCACGACAAATCCCACACAAGTTATGTGGCCGAACCAGGTAAAGCCCGCAATCATCCGATTTGTAGCTCCACCAACAAGCCGGCCGTTGAAGTCGAGATTTTTGTAGGAGTTATTTTGGATACATATTCAGGCATGTATCGAAAAACAACATGATTGCATCTAACGTGTGCGGTAATGCAACAACATGATTGCATCTAACGTGTGCGGTAATGCAACAACATGATTGCATCTAACGTGTGCGGTAATGCACTAGTACACTAGGCACATAGTCTAGGAAATATTTATGTTTTAAGCGATTGTTATTCTATATTATTTAACGTCAGGATACATATATTACGTATCTTGAATAGATTTACGCATTTCCGCGTGGTAATTAGACCTACGTGCACTTACATTGAAGTGCATGCACACAGAGATCTTATCGCACTATCAGCAGCAATAAGCAATAAAAAGTCACGTACAACTAAAATATACTGAAATATGTACTATAAGGAGGTAACAAACGAGTATATCAACTTTTTTTTTATCGCATTCCACTTTTTAATTAATACGAATGTATATTGTTTGCATTTTCTTTTCTTGGACGCCGTGTGTAAATATCCCGTTCATACGTGAATATTGCCGAAGCTACGTCAAACAAACAATTTTATAATAATACAATACGTAAGCACATTATTACCATCGAAAATTCTACGAAAACAAATATTCGTCACCTTAGGAGTGCACTGGTCTGTCATACGTGGAAAATAAAACCAAATATGTCACTGTCCTAAGTTATAGTGCACAGTTTGAGAACGAAAAGTGCACACTTGATAAGAAGTCTTTTAAAAGGAACACGACCACGCCTTAACTTCCACGATTTCTATGATTTACTCGCGTCACGCACTTTATCCCATCATAAGACGTGCATTGTCAAAATAAACCACTGTGGAATAAATTTTCCTCTATTTCGGCAGTGCAGAAATATAGCTGTCACGCGCGGCGGAGAATGGTCATATTACTCGGAATCAACTATAAAGTAATCATTTTTATCCCATCATCAGACGTGCATTGTCGAAATAAACCACTGTGGAATAAATTTACCTGTATTTCAGCAGTGCTGAAATATAGCTGTCACGCGCGGCGAAGAATGTTCATATTACTCGGAATCAACTATAAAGTTATCATGTTTAGTAAAATCGAATCAGATTCAACAAAACAAACAATTTGATACCAAGATGTAATATATTTTTAACACATAATGCAACTCAAAAAGCAAATTAACATTATTTATAAATATTAAGTGCGCGTACTCGTGACGTCATTATTAACACGTCATACGACACAATGCATGTTGTTTCACGCTAAAGATGCAGTTGTTAAGTGTCTTTTTTCATTATTTCTTAAAAATCGGGGACGTAGAGGTATGATAAACAGAAAAACAGGTTAGTTACTGATCTTTTTGTAATGTATTAGGCTCGACACGATTAAAAAAATGAAACAATGTTTGCTTAAAATATCTTTGGGATTTTCCGTCTAGTTCGATTTTCCTAATCTATTTTTAAAGAAATAATTTACGACTAAGAAAATTGATGGGATAAATTGAATACTAGGTCGGTGCCGAATAAAGCAAAATTTATCTTGCTCGGCACGAAAATCTGAACCACTCGCCAAGGCTCGTGGTTCAGATTTTCTAAGCCTCGCAAAATAAACTTTGCTTTATTCGGCACCGACCTAGTATTCTCTATTTAGTAAAATCGAATCAGATTCAACAAAACAAACAATTTGATACCAAGATGTAATATATTTTTAACAAATAATGCAACTCAAAAAGAAAAAAACAACATTATTTACAAATATTAGGTGCGCGTACTCGTGACGTCATTATTAACACGTCATACGACACAATGCATGTTCTTTCACGCTAAAGCTGCAGTTGTTTAGTGTGTTTTTTTCATTATTTCTTAAAAATCGGGGACATAGAGGTATGATAAAAGAAAAACCAGGTTAGTTACTGATCTTTTTGTAATGTATTAGGCTCGGCACGATTAAAATAATAAAACAATGTTTGCTTAAAATAAGTTTGGGATTTTCCGTGAAGTTCGATTTTCCTATTCTATTTTTAAAGAAATAATTTACGACTAAGAAAATTGATGGGATAAATCGAATACTAGGTCGGTGGCGAATAAAGCAAAGTTTATTTTGCTCGGCACGAAAATCTGAACCACTCGCCAAGTCTCGTGGTTCAGATTTTCTAAGCCTCGCAAAATAAACTTTGCTTTATTCGGCACCGACCTAGTATTCTCTATTTACACCTCTTCATACTGACGTAAGCAACGAGTGGATACAATACAGTACAACGTTAAAATATAATGATGTTTTGATTGTTACCAATTGAGATTTCTCTACGAATATGGATGCAACTGGTTCAGATAGCATAGTAAAATGATTGTACTTTTTCATGGCTCGCGTGTCCATATATTCTTGTCTAGAAGGTATTTGAAAAAAACCGCGTTCTGTCAACTTGTCATCTCTTTTTATTACGCTGTACGACGTATGACGTATTAAACGTATTTTACTCTACCTGAGTGTGTCAGATGAAATCAGCACATAACGAAGCCACCTGCCTTACTAAGCGTTACCATAACATCCACCACAGCAATGTGTTTCTTATCGCAGTTCAAACGTAAAAAAATAACCATATGGCAGCTCTGACTTTAAACTACAATTTTGTATACATTTACGTTGTGTTGTGTATATGACATATTGTTATGCGTTATCACATGTACCTCAACGTACGTTGGCGGATTCGAAGTTAAGCGTAGTCGTTACGGTATAACGAAGCAGTGTACGTGTTTTGAATACTTTCGGAAAAAAAAATGTTTAGGCGAAACAAAGTGCTATGCAAAAAAAAACCTAACTGTGCCTCGTTGAGGTGCGTTACGGCTACGTTGAACTACGAACCAGTCAACCAGTAAGAAACTTTGGCGCGTTACGGCTACGTTGATCTACGAGCCAGTCAGATAGTAACAAACTGAGGCGCGTTACGGTTACGTTGAACTGCGAACCAGTCAACTAGTAACAAACTAAGGCGCGTTACGGCTACGTTGAACTACGAACCAGTCAACTAGTAACAAACTGAGGCGCGTTACGGCTACGTTGAACTGCGAACCAGTCAACTAGAAACAAACTGAGGCGCGTTACCGCTACGTTGAACTACGAACCCGTCAACTAGTAAGAAACTGAGGTGCGTTACGGCTACGTTGATCTACGAGCCAGTCAGCTAATTACAAACTGAGACGCGTTACGGCTACGTTCAACTGCAAACCAGTCAACTAGTAACAAACTGAGGCGCGTTACCGATACGTTGAACTACGAACCTGTCAACTAGTAGCACACTGAGGCGCGTAACGGCTACGTTGATCTACAAATCTGACAAATAATTTCACACCGATTCGCGATCTAGCCCCGTTGATCTACTAACCAGCCAACGTGTGTCGTATTGAAACGCGTTCTAGCTGCATTGAACTACGTACTTTTCAATTTGTGTCACATTTAGGCGCACTTTTTCCAAGCTAAACTACGATCCTGATAAGCGCTACTGCCGCGTGTAAACTTGTTTCACGCTGAGGCGCGTTATGGCCGCGTTTGAGTACTTTCATGCAAACTTGTACGACGTGAAACTACGATCCTGCTACGTTGCGGAACCTAGCTAAATGAAGCGAAGTCTGGATTACCTGCCCCTGACACTTTGTTTTGGGTCAGGCATACATGATTCATGTCGGCAGCCAGTGCGTTCTTTAAAATGGACAATTAATTTATTTTCGGAGCAAGGAGTTCACATTGTGATGATCGGTACGTTTTATTATAATTAATATATTGGCGATATTGATTTTTCTTGCTTTTTACGCCTAACCTCAATACATAGACATGTTATATATGGCTATATTTCGGAGAGAACGGATTTCGGATAAAGTTTCATAACGCAATGTTTAAGTTATAATTTACAATCTCTTTGGTTTATCTTAGTGACACATGTGTGACAATTATTCCATGTGCCATGAGATATTTCCATTTTGGGAGTGTAGAATTTTCTACTGTACGATTTAGTTTGCATGATGCATAGTAAACACTACAGAATTTCTTTAAGACCTTAGTTTATGTTAGTACAAAATCTCCAATGTATTGTAAAGCGTATAAGTGGACAGAGAAAACAACAAAATACACAAGGAAAGACCACCTAGCCAGCATTTCTTGCATCAAAAGTACTGACCACTTTGTGCAAGCAACTGACTGCTTCCCCACTTGAATTTGTAGCGAAGCACGAAGGACTCTTTGGGCCAAGGATAAAAAATGACAGTTAAAGTTGGCTTGTTTGATGGATTACCCAACGACACATAGGACTCTAGATCAGCTTATAGGGCTCGATAAATAAATAAAAACTGACCTTTTAAAGTTATTGCTCTGAAATAATATAATTTTACATTACATGATTCACATATACTGAAATGTAGTATCTATACATAATTGATTCTTTAAGTAAATCACAAAGTCAACATTTTCTATGAATTGTAGACTTTAGTTTCCTTGGTGTAATTTCATGTACTTTAAAGGTGTAAAAAAGGATACAACTTATTATTTGTATAGTCTTTTTTTTACATATTAATTGCTTACATGGCTATGTTTACCTGAAAACGATCAGAAAGAGATATTGTTAAATTATTTTTTTTTCTTTTTATAGCACGTAATTTACGAAAAAAGTTGGTACATATTTCCCGGTTTATCATAATTAAGCAAACACTTTAAAGATGCTGGGGACTGTTTCATCAAAGGTCGTACGACAATTCAAATATACAATTAAAACTGGCTATGTTTACCTGAAAACGATCAGAAAGAGATATTGTTAAATTATTTTTTTTTCTTTTTATAGCACGTAATTTACGAAAAAAGTTGGTACATATTTCCCGGTTTATCATAATTAAGCAAACACTTTAAAGATGCTGGGGACTGTTTCATCAAAGGTCGTACGACAATTCAAATATACAATTAAAACTGGACAATTGAACATATATAAGCTGTTAAACAACATGCACTCAAAATTTGGACCATGGGTAAGAACATTATGACATGTATCAATTAACCGAAATTAGTTATACTATGATTTCGTGTTTAGTAATAATGTTTATTTGAAATATGCATCATATTCTAAATCTGTCACATGATGTTTGATTAAACGACCCCCAGGACCGGTAAGTCAAAGTCAATATTTTAGGATGAAAATATTTAATTCACAAAATAATTTAACAGCATCTTTAACAAATAATCATTATTAAGAATGTTTCTGGGTTTTTTTTATATAGAAAATACCCTATTCGGCACACTTACGCGTATACAGTCAGTAGAGAACTGCAGTACATTGTTCAAACAACTCTTAGATTTCCAAACTGCCATTCCAGTTCCAGATCAAAATTACAAACGCTGCAACAGACAAGTGGTTTAACCGTTGTGTGGAATCCGAAGAAAGAATTTATTATTACACGTTTGCACATTATATTGTTTAAACAATATTCTTTAATGTCTTTCCTAATTGCTGTTGATACAAAGTCTCCTTGGTTGAAGTACAGGATGGCCTGTGCATCTGTGCCCGTTCTTCCAGCTCGTCCAATTTCTCGGACATATGTATATTACATACATTGAACAGATATTCTCTTGTGCAATTGTGTACACATTAACTATCCGAAAGACGCTGTGTCCGTATTGGGGAAACATGACAATATATCATTTTTTAAATAAATCATAAGTGATTTGAATAAATAGGCGGATCGATACCTATAACTAAACCTTAACAAAAGCTTGAATGATTTTCACTTACTCCTAACTTTAATATTTTTACGATAATTAATACATACGTACTGCGCCGCCATTTTCCACGGTTGCCTGAAGTACTAAAGTATTAGTACGACGGGAACCAGAATAAACGAAGCGACGAAAACGCGATAAAATGTTGATGGCTTAATTACATACTGACAAAATAGTTTGTGTTGTTTTTTTCTCTGCGATGGAAAAGAATGAAAATATAGGTTCTATACAATAAATGTTTAAATCACCAGTAATAAATTATTATATGGGTTCAATTATTTGCTTCGTTTATTGCTGTGTTTTATTTGTTCATATTACATGGTGTGATTAGTAAATATTTAGGAGTAGCATTGTTCTAAACTGGAGAAACATCGGTACGACGGGTTTCAATTAAGGAAATGATGGGTATTATCAAAAACATGCAATTTTCGATTACATATGCATATGTTCATTCATTTTATGTCTAAATAGAAGATTGAATCTTTGGCAATGTATTTTATTTTTTACATTTATCTAATAAATATATAAAACATCTACAATTTTCTTAAGGATCTATTTTATAAAGTAGCTATTGTATCATCAACGAGGGATTAGATGCAGTTGGATGGACAATAATAGAATGACATACTTGGTCGGATGTTTAAGGTTTAAATATCGACTCGATTTGATGTTTTGTATTGTGAGACATGTACTCTTTCCATGGTCCTTAATTAAAAACTCTCCGTAAACTTGTAATAGTTTTGTACTGACTTTTTTCGACAGCAAATCAAAGACCTATAGAATACATTCTATACAATGTATTCTATAGGTCTTTGATTTGCTGTCGAAAAAAGTTTATAGCTGTTTTTTGGCGATACATCAATCTACTTTATTAATACATCTGGAATGTAATCGATTTCATAAACGTGCGATGAAAAAACATAACTCGTTCTAAGCATCAGCTTTAGTTGTTATTTATTTTGGGCTTTTATATGTTAAGCATAATGCGAATAATTATTATTCACATTGATAGCTTAAAGGCAGTTCATGTTGAAAGTTGATCTTGTAACTTATACCACACGATTCCCGGCGTACCATCCGTACCAAGCGATATTAGTTTGAGAACGTTTGAATAGCGTTAATAAATATAGATTTGCAGGTTACAAAAAGATCAACAGGGCATTCAAAACGATTATATGTTTTTTTATAGACAAACCGACGTTCTGACATTGAATACGGTTAGTATCATAATGAATGTCGCCTGTCGAGTTTTGTGCGACAATCAACACTATGTACGATATAGCAACACTACAAATGACAATGTATTAAAATACACGAAAGTTGAAGGTTTGAACTTCACACTGCAGCGCATGGTCCTGCAAAGCAACCTTGCAGTTGTCTATTGTAGCAACGTTTCTCGCAACACGCCACATTCAAATAGTCGCGTGTCGTTATAGATGGTATTTTACGTTGAATTTACCAACGTTGCGTCCTGACTCGCCTTAATGGTCGTTAACCGCACTCCGCACACCTCTTACACTTTCTTACTAGTATTTCATTTATCAAACTTCTCACTTAAATCGTCGGAAAATCGTTGTGCTTATTCAAATGGCGTATTGTTTGTCATTTGCGCCATGAAAGACACACACATGATGTATAAAACTATAGATGCATACTTAATGGTGTCTATTCCAGTCAAATGTCGTATCTTTTGATATCACATTAAAAACTCTGATATATACGCGAATCATCTATTACTATAAATATGTGTGCTTTGTGCTGATGAAAACAACAACACCATACTTTAAATATATGTTTTTATGTAGATCCACATTTTTTACTTGTTAGTATGAGAAAGAAGAATAGCAAAGTGCGCTGACAGTAAGTTAGGATGCTTTTTCAATGCTCTGTTAAATTGCTTTACCAAAATACATGTCTATGAATACGATGCTTCCAGATTTCAACTCGATGAACAATTTACTTTTAATTGTAAATCTACATGCACTTCATATGTGAAATGCTGATGTACAGAACAAACGGCGCCTATGGCAGAGCATAAAGGTGCATACGTTATTTTATTTTATTTTTATTTTGAGAGCTATACACTAACATTTATTGATAGATGTGTGTGAAGAATCAGCCATATATTCGATTATATTATTTAAATGGATATCGCAATAGCAGGTGTTGGAAAGATCCTTGTATGCATATAAAACATATTAAGCGGATTGCCTGTCTGGCAATGCTGAGTTTTAAACTTATGAGAGACTCTTGTGAAAATAGCCCAAAGTCAAAGACATCCATTAAAATGTAGGACATGTTTGTACAAAACACCAAGGACACTTATTTGTGAATTTGTTTACCATCGCTGGATTCTTGACACTCGACCCAATAAGGCTAGATCAACACATATCGGCGACGCACTTACTTATCATGGACGACACTTTCCGCACTAACTGGATTTTCGTTTAGAAGAGACTTTATAAACAATTCCATAAAAGCCGTCAGTTTCGTCCCTGATAAGCTCGTGCGGACTTCACAGTTTAATCTGGGACGACACTATGCACACACATAAATCCCAGTTTTCTCAAAAAGCGGCTCAATGTATTATCCTTTTTCAGCAAATTTATCGGATAACAATATCCCGCTATGTTGATGTATTAACAGTAAGCTTGCAGAAGACTGACATCTAAAGTACACAAGGTCCAGGTAATTTACATATTGTTTGTTTCGGTAGCGGTTAAGGACTTTATTAATATGCCAGTATGGTTATTGTATTATTATTTTAAATATTAAATAGATGGTTTTAAATAATAAACACAAATACATGAATAGTTATAAATATTTATGAAAATAAATATCAGATTATTATTTCGGGTAATGACTCACATTGCAATAACGATTAACCAAAATTAAACCTGTCGTAATAATAAAAAATACAACAATATTAACATGAAAATGGAACCCATCTTGTATATTTATATAGAAAGTAAATACACATATATACATGTATTCCAAAAATAATCAATTTATTAACCGATTAATCACTTTAACCCTTAAAGAGTGACTAAAACTAGTATCTGACCACAGGATGAAAAGCATGCATAACGTGCAGAAACTGTCCCTTTTTAGCGAGCTAAAACAAAACGCATTATTTTGATAACATATAAATATTGATTTCGTGTTTGTTCATAAGCCCATGTAGATCTGCGACCTCATCAATCCAATGTGCCCTAATTTCGGGTCAAGTCTGGTGAAACATTGCAACAACAAAAAACTACAACAACCAGGAAGTGACGAACAACTCACCCAAAATTAATATGCTAAAGTGAATCAGACCGTGCAACATGGGAATTCGCTCATTTCGCAGTCTATATTTATACAAACAGTGCAGGTTAATCAACGGAGGCTTGTTATTCTACGTGACCAACAAAACCGGGAAAGGTTGATTGTCTTGATTCAATTCTCATTCAATGTAATATTTCACTTGTGACTGCACAGGCTAATCTGGGACGACACTCAACGCACATGCATTAAACCTCCTTTTCAAAAGGGAAGGCTCATATTCTTTTACATTATGGTATATGTTTATTTTGAATTGATATACGTATTTCCGACCAGCAATTAGACCCACGTGCAATTAAATTGAGGCGCAATTGAGAGAAGAGATCTTGTCGTAGTGAGAGCAACGATAAGTACAAAAACAATCACGTACAAATGAAATATACTCAAGCCTGCAATTATAAGGCGGAAACAATACAACTTTATCAGTTGTTTGTCATATTCCGCTTTTTAATTAATGTACTGTTTGCATTTTATTTGTTGTTTTTTTGAAGCCATGTCTAACTATCACGTGCAAACATGACCCTTGTCGAAACTACATCAAATAAACAATACTCTAATAGTGGAATGCGTCACCTCATTATCACGATCGAAAGTTCTACGAAGTCAAATATTCGTCATATTATGAGAACATTTGTCTATCCAACGTGGAAAATAGAAGCAGATACGTCACTGTCCTGTATGAACGGGGATATATACCAGTTTGAGTGCCAAAAGTGCACACTAACACTTGATAAGAAGTCTTCAAAAGGAACACCGACCATGACTTCCACGATTTTTATGATTTACTCGCGTCACGCGCTTTACAGCTTTTCTTGCCGACGTAAGCAACGAGGATGTGATAGTATGCTTCCGTACATTTGTGGATGAATTAAACTTCATCGGCCGATTTTTAAAATGATGAAATATGTTGAAAGAAACATATATAACCTACTCACCGTGTATAATTATCTGTGAAATTTCAAAGCATCTGGCCTTTAGCGTCACATCGGAAGTAGCATTGGCTCATTTATTAATGCAGCTGAAAAAAGAGGTGGCGACCGTGAAGTCGTCCTCAATTTTTTTATTACGCTGTACCTCGTTTTACGTATTTAACGTATTGACCTGTACCTCAGCATGTCAGAGTTGTGTCGCTTAAAGCAGCATATAACGTAGTCCCATACCGTACTAAGCGCTACAATAACAACAACTTTTTTTTTGAAATTATCTCAAGTAATTGAAATACATAAGCAAAAATCTTTATAGCGTTTTTCTTGCAGTTTATCTTAAGATTTAAGAATAAATCATTGAAAACGTCTGAAATCGGTGCCAACATTTCACGTTGCGTGCAGCATAACCCTGAAAATAAATGATGTACACATCTAAATTTTGGCCAAGAACACAGGCTTATTAAATGAAGAAATTCTAATGTATTTCAAATTGCCTAAAAGCAGAATAAAAATGTCTGTTATGCACTAGATGACATTCTTAAGAACAAAGTTATTTGAAGAAAAACACCACATATATGTTTACTTCCGTTAACATTCAATTGCGAACCCCACACAGTCACGCGATCCGTCACCCTGCTAATTGTTATGGAAAAATCTTTGTTGGTTTGGTGGAACTAAGTGAGGGGCGTAGAATCTTTGTGCCACGTTTAATTCAATAGCGCTACGCTGAGAAAATACCAGGAAGCTGAATAAAGAGACGAAAACGTGTTACGTGTTGGTGGTTTAGAGACGAAAACGGATTGGTGGTTTAGAGACGAAAACGTGTTGGTGGTTTAGAGACGAAACGTGTTGGTGGTTTAGAGACGAAAACGTGTTGGTGGTTAAGAGACGAAAACGTGTTGGTGGTTTTTTAATGTTCGGAAGTACTAATTAAATTATTTCTTTTCTCTGCGCGATGAAACTGATCAGCGTTTTAAATATTCATCATGGTGAACATTGGTTAGGCGGGTTTTATATAACACGATACTGATGTTATCATAAACGTACAATATCTTTTTACAGATTCAAATATTAATTCATTCTTATGTCTGCTTAAATGTTTGCATCTTGGGCAATACAAATATGCAATTGACATTCATCGTATTAATATGACAGAAAGTCCCGAATGTTCCAAAAGATCTAATGAGCCGTGCTCTGTGAAAAGGGTTAAATGCATGTGCTTAAAGTTTCGTCCCAGTTTAGCCTGTGGCAGCCCGTGCAGGCTAATCAGGGATGACACTTTCTGTCTAATCTGGATTTTTCCTAAGAAGAAATTATCTTTAAACAAAATATCATAAAAGCGGAAAGTGTCGTTCCTGCTTAGCCTGTGCGGACTGCACAGGCTAATCTGGGACGACACTTTAAGCACATCACCTTGGCTTCACACTGGCAAGGTAGGGCAGATCAGTATGTTCTTACATGTAATTACAAACAGCGCAATTCGATATAGAATATGTATCGTCGAGCAGGTTAACCGCAGCATATACCCCATTTATTGGATGTAACGCTTTACGCACATGCATTAACTCCTTTTTCACTGTTCACAGAGCTCGGCCCATTTGTATAAAGTAGCAATTGTATCAACAAGTGTTCAGATCGGCTTGGGTGAAAAAGAATAGAATCCTATACCTGGAGTGAATGTAAAGATCCAAATATCAACACGATTTAATGGTTTGTATTATGAGATATGCACGAATACTCTCCGTAAACGTTTACTAGTTTTGTATTGACTTTCGTTTTTTCAATTCTTAATATCCATGTATTTGCGATTCACCAATAAATTTAATTTGTAAAGTTTGCATATACTGGATCTCATATTTTTCATTTTAAAAATAAACTCGTTCTAGACACCAGCTTAGATGCTATTATGTTGGGCTTTTATATTTTGGGCAAAATAATCCACACTTGATCTCTTAAAGGCAGTTCATGTTGCAAGTGGATATTGATACTTTACCACACGATTCAAGGCGTACCATCCGTACCAAGAGATATTAGATTGAGAACGTTTGAAATGCTTTTATAATTATATAGATTCTATATGCAGTCACAAAAAGATCCACAGGGCATGAGAAAGATTACATGTTTTTACAAACATATCGACCCACTGATTTGGAATCCGGAAAGTATGGTTATGACACGATGTACGGTATTGAAAAGCTTCAAACTACAATTTACAACGACACGCAAAATTTGAATATAAGATTTTCGCATAATCGCGAATTGTTCTGCAAAGCAATGCTGCAGTTGTCGTTGGTTTCGTTTGTGGTAACGTATAATGCGACAACGCTACAGTAAAATGTTCAAAAGAATCCTAAGTCGCATTTATTTTCCTGCGTCGACAGTCAAATGACTGATAACAATAGGGGACGCATAATGTGACCTAAAATAATCCGTACACCTCCTCTTACACGTCCTTATTATATTTTTCAAACTTCTCAATCAAATCGTCAGAGAAACGCGATGCTTATACAATTTGCGTATCTTTTTTCATCTGCGTCATGAAAGACGCAAACACGATGAATATATGAATACTTTATCGTTTTCATTTCGGTTAAATGTAGTATCATCGCATGAAAAACTCTTAAGTTTACATGTATCATTTATTAATATACAGGTTTGTGTTTTATGATTATAAATAAACAAAATAGTTGAAACAACTGATATGTAGATCCACATTTTTTACTTGTTAGAGTGCGAAAGATGAGTAGCAAATTTCACCGACTGTAATTACGGATGCTTGTCTAATACTCTGACTAATTACAATACAAAATACATGTCTTTGAATATGATGCTTGCAGATTTTACTCAATACAGTCTGCAAACATCTACCTTTCCTTGTATATCCACATGCAGTTCACGTTAAAGTTAAAGTTTGAGTTTAAAACATCATGCTTATATATTGACCCTGTCACTGTTGCAGAGCAAAAGGTGCTTAATTTCAATTTATATTGTTGTTTTGAGAACTATGTGTTATTGATAGATCTGTGCGTAAAATAAGCCACATGTTCGTTAATATTATTTTAATGCATGTGGCAACATCAGGTGTAGGCAAGTTTTTTTGTATGTAAATAAAACTCTTGAGAGGCCCTTGTGAAACTAGCCCAAACACATTGAATAAATGTAGGACATTGTTTGTACAAACCGAGGTCACACATTTGTGACACTTGGTTTACCAGCGCTGGACTCTCGACCTAATAAGGCTATATCAACACAAGTCGGCGATGTTGTTCAAATTGACATAATGGAAGCAAATATAACGCTTATTTGATTTTCAATTGAACATCATTTCTAAATTATTGTAATGTCAACATTTAATACGATTTTACATTAGGCTTGTAGTGCAAGTATTTCGCGTCTACGCTTAGCTCTATTAATAGAACGAAAACAGCTCGCAGGGCATAAGCTAGGACATCAATGTCAGATCAATCAATGCGCAAGCGCGGGAATGCAGCAATTTACACTAGGCCTAATTACCACTAAATATTTGAGGCATTTTGAGGAAGAATCAGTTGTGGTATTAAGAAGAATTGCCATCACTGCTAACGATATATAACACCATGTTATCAAGCATTGTGGACACATATTCAATTAACTAAGATAAATCAAGAAATATATATATATATATATATATATATATATATATATATATATATATATATATATATATATATATATATATATATATATATATATATATATATATATATATATTTAGCTAACCTGAGCACAACGTGCTCATGGTGAGCTTTTGTAATCGCTTTTTGTCCGTCGTCCGTTGTCCGTTGTGCGTCGTGCGTTGTGCGTTGTGCGGCGTCAACATTTGCCTTGTTAACTTTCTAGAGGCCACATTTATTATCCAATCTTCGTGCAATTTGGTCAGGATATTGGTCTCAATGATATCTTGGATGAGTTTGAAAATGGTTACGTTTGCTTGAAAAACATGGCTGCCAAGGGGCGGGGCATTTTTCCTTATATGGCTATATATATGGCTATAGTAGAATCTTGTTAACACTCTAGAGGCCACTTTTATTGTCTGATCTTCATGAAACTTGGTCAGAAGATTCATCCCAATAATATCTTGGACGAGTTCGAAAATGATGCCGGTTGGTTGAAAAACATGGCCGCCAGGGGGCGTGGCATTTTTCCTTATATGGTTATAGTAAAACCTTGTTAACACTCTAGAGGCCACATTTATTATCCGATCTTCATGAAACTTGCTCAGAAGATTTGTCCCAATGATAACTTGGAAGAGTTAAAAAATGATAACCTTTGCTTGAAAAACATGGCTGCAAAGGGGCAGGGCATTTTTCCTTATATGGCTATATATGGCTATAGTAAAATATTGTGAACACTCTAGAGGCCACATTTATTTCCAATCTTCATGAAACGTGGTCAGAAGATTCATCTGAATAATATCTTGGAGGACTTCAAAAATGATGCCGGTTGGTTGAAAAACATGGCCGCCAGGGGGCGTGGCATTTTTCCTTATATGGTTATAGTAAAACCTTGTTAACACTCTAGAGGCCACATTTATTTTCCGATCTTCATGAAACTTGGTCAGAAGATTTGTCCCAATGATATCTTGGACGAGTTCGAAAATTATTTTGGCTTCTTTAAAAACATGGCCACCAGGTGGCGGGGCATATTTCCTTATAACCTATATATGGCTTTTGTAAAACCTTGTTAACACTCTAGAGGCCACATTTATTGTCCAATCTTCATGAAATATGGTCAGAAGATTTGTCCCAATGATATCTTGGATGAGTTCGAAAATGATTACATTTGCTTGAAAACGTGGCTGCCAAGGGGCGGGGCATTTTTCCTTATATGGCTATATATGGCTATAGTAAAATCTTGTTAACACTCTAGAGGCCACATTTATAGTCCGATCTTCATGAAACTCGGTCAGAAGATTCATCCCAATAATATCTTGGACGAGTTCAAAAATGATGCCGATTGGTTGAAAAACATGGCCACCACGGGGGCGGGGCATTTTTCCTTATATGGCTATAGTATAACCTTGTTAACACTCTAGATGTCACATTTATTTTCCGATCATCATGAAACTTGGTTAGAAGATTTGTCCCAATGATATCTTGGATGAGTTTAAAAATGGTTTTGGTTGCTTTAAAAACATGGCCATCAGGGGCGGGGCATTTTTCCTTATATGGCTATAGTAAACCCTTGTTAACACTCTCAAGGCCACATTAATTTTCCGATCTTCATGAAACTTGGGCAGAAGATTTGTCCAAATAATATCTTGTTATCTCAGGTGAGCGACTTTGGGCCTTTCAGGCCCTCTTGTTAGGATATTCCGCTTATATCCTGGTTTTGAAAATAAATGATAAACACTTGCATGTCTGAATAAGTAACGTGAAAACTAAGGTTAAATCGTTGTTGTTGTTTTTGAATCGTAAGTCCCATATCCGCCGCATTTCTCGTTTCTTATGTAGTGCATTGCATATTTATGTAGTCCGCGTATAGAGTCTGGTATTTTTAGAATATAAGACAAACAGGAGATATCTTAACATAAATGCATACGGAACGGACGTTCAAACAGCATATTTGTGTACCTACATATAAATGATACTTCATCGGTTCTTCACACGGTATTTAATATTTATAAAATTTGTTCTTCACGATTGAAATACATGTATATGATATGTTTGTATCAAATCAATACGCAAGTGTTTTTTTTATATACACATTCGAATCACCCATGTATATATAATGGCGATACTTTTCGATGTTTTATTAATAGCAAACACTCACTTAAGCGAGTAAATATCGGTCTGGCTTTCATCGTGGATTTCCATACAGGCTTACCGTGCAATGACCTTAAAATCCTGCGGGATTGATTGTTCACGTATACAGTTTAACGAAAGTGCACAACGTTTATGCTGTAACGTTTCCTTATGCAAAACCGAATAACTGAAAATGTTTGCGTTTCATTATCAAAATATGTAACATGCTTTTTTGTAAGTATATCAAGGGTAGAGAACAACAGGGAATATCAATAATTGTATGACTGGTACACACATAAGCGCACATAAGGCAATTTCAAGTAAAGTTAAAGGTAATGTTCGAAAAAAGCGTAACGAAAATGATTAATTATTTAACTTAGTGCATACATTGTATTGATATATTTTAAAAGTTCGTTATTCACTGAAAGTACTAGGTATACACGTGTTTAAATGTATTTTGTAATTTTAAAATTTAATTCAAACCGTTAGTTTATCGTAAGTAGATTGTAAGACAGAGTTTAGCACTATACTACTGCAAAGATGAGACGCGCGATTTTGGTGCATGTTATAGAGCTCAAGCCCCACTCTGCGACCCCTTAAGGTAATGTTTGACCCCTTATCACATTTCCACACTACACGGTGAGGGTGCGACACATGGGAAGCATTAGAAATATATTTCAGTTTATTTAAACATTATCAATGTTCCATACCAGGAATGAATGCTGTTGTTTTACTTTGACACTTTCTTTAATCTTAATAATTCACAATTCACACATACCGGTTAGGACGGAGCAAGTGGGGGCCAGAAGAAACGTATCGCTCAGTTTGTCTTCTAGTCATCCTGTCGACATGTGCAAGAAATTAGTTGTTATATATCTTTTACTAGTCCATTTCAAAATCACAGTCACAGGGCTTTAACCCATTTATGCCTAGTGGACTCTCCCATCCTTCTAAATTGGATCAATTCAATTCCAAAATTAGGGATGTCTAGTATACTAATTTCTATATGTAGAATATTTCTTACAGAAATTCCTTTAAGCAAACAGCGCAGACCCTGATGAGACGCCGCATTATGCGGCGTCTCATCTGGGTCTACGCTGTTTGCCAAGGCCTTTTTTCTAGACGCTAGGCATAAATGGGTTAAACATATGGCTGCTCACCGCACAAGAGGGACCGTTTTAGTAGATTGAATGTTTAATATATTATTTTTTTATTGAAAAGTGGACAAAAGTACAATGGTACAACGCAATCCTGTATAAGCACATATGAACCCTGTCTACGAAAAAAACGATGCCATCATTAAATCATGGCAGAATCAAGTCAATGTCCGCTATTGATTCTGATAATGAGATACATTAACCGACATTGTTATAAGGCAGTCTCTGAATGATTTAAAAGAATGCCATGGGAAAAACATTCGTTGCTATTTACTCGTTGATATAGGCATTATTTTTAGAACCCATCAAGCAATTGACTTAATATGGCGTGGTTGTACAACGCGATTTGTTACCATGGTTATGTATTTATTGTTAATAAATGACTATTATACCTGAAGTTATTTCTGTTGTTAATGTTCTAGATCTCAGTTATTTTAGAACATATGCTTTCTATGCTATTCGGTTATGGCTTTGGGCATTATTTTCTGTCAGCATTCCAGAAATTCATCATTAAGTTTTATCTGATAAATAGCCTACCAATAAATATGAATTTATTTAATCCGCCTTATATTTTCCGCTTGTTCATATGTCAAGAAATAGGATGATTGTACATTTATAAATCTCCCTACTTTAATGTCAAACTAAAAAACCGTCCTCATGCGTGTACGTCCGGTGACCGATCCAATGGTCATGTTGTTGTTTGTATCTTGGAAGCATATAACCAGTCTTTACCAACACAATTTGAAAAGAGAGGACTTCCGGTCTTCCTTTTCATTAAAATGTCTGCTTAAACCGGTCTATTAATGTAGTTTGTGCATTTCCCCCCTTAAAGGTGCCTTTTCACAGATTTTGGCATTTTTTAACTTATTCATTAAATGCTTTATATCGATAAATGTAAACATTGGATCGTAAAAGCTCCAGTAAAAAATCAAGAATAAAATTAAAAAAAGGAAAAGAACATTGCCCGGACCAGGTTTCGAACCAGTGACCCCTGGAGTCCTGCCAGAGTCCTGAAGTAAAAACGCTTTAGCCTACTGAGCTATTCCGCCGAGTACACTTACATGCCGTATTTTATACCTTATATAAGCAATCTTCGTAGTTTCATAAAAATTTAACGACAAAAACAGAACTCTCCAAATTATTAAATCGTTTCGCGTTGCAACGCTTTATAATTTTTAGGTTTTAAAATCGTCAAAAGATGCATATAATGACTATATTAGACCATGGTAAATGTTCAGTATTACTGTTTCCTCACAAATATCATAACTAAAACGAAAATTTGCGAATCTGAAACAACTTTTTTCAATTTTGTCAATTTACCAAAGCGTGAAAAGATCCCTTTAAATGCTCACTCGGTTAAGAAACCTGTATGCTTCAAACAATCCTGTTCTTGCGACTGTAAATAAATAAAAGAAGAAAAACAACTTGAACTTTTTTTATGACCGAAGAACCTCAAAGTGACTGACATGCGGTTTACTTATCTTTAAAAATCATACAAAAGAAAGAAACATATAAAAGGCGTGGTGTTTAAAAGAAAATGTACTGTTTAACAAGTGGCAAATATACGGTGGCATAGAGGTGACATTCACTTCTCTTTTTTTTAAATAGCTCTCCTCTTTTTTGCTTTCGTGGCCACGATATAGAAAAAAGAGGAGTGCAAAACTAAATAAAAGCGGCGTACAATTAAAAAAAGAGCGGTGCTTCTCTTTTTTTTTAAATTGCTCTCCTCTTTTTTCTATCTCGTGGCCACGAGTTAGCTTTGTCGTGGCCACGAGATAGAAAAAGAGGAGTGAAAAACTAAATAAAAGCGGCGTACAATTAAAAAAAGAGCGGTGCAGTAAATAAAGGCAGAGTGCATTAAAAAAAAAGAGGAGAGAATTTTCGCTATCTCGAGATCCCGAGTTAGTTAGCCAATCAAATTTTGCGTAACATGTGTAAATATTCTGTACGCAAATATAAAGCTGGTCAAAGCAGGCAAGGCTCTGATATAACATAACATACTACTATTAGTACTACTATTACTGCTACTACTACTGCTGCTGTTGTTGTTGTTGCTGCTGTTACTACTACTACTACTACTACTACTACTACTACTACTACTACTACTACTACTACTACTACTACTACTACTACTACAACTACTACTACTACTACTACTACTACTACTTCTACTACTACCACCACCACCACCACTACTACTACTACTACTACTACTACTACTACTACTACTACTACTACTACTACTACTACTACTACTACTTCTACTACTACTACTACTACTACTACTACTACTACTACTACTATTACTACTATCGCTACTGCTGTTACTGCTCTTCCTCCTCCTCCTCCTCCTCCTCCTAGTACTACTACTGTTACTGCTACTGCTGCTGTTGCTAGTAGTAGTAGTAGTAGTAGTAGTAGTAGTAGTAGTAGTAGTAGTAGTAGTAGTAGTAGTTGTAGTAGTAGTAGTAGTTGTAGTAGTAGTAGTAGTAGCAGTAGTAGTAGTAGAAGTAGTAGTAGTAGTAGTAGTAGTAGTAGTAGTAGTAGTAGTAGTAGTAGTAGTAGTAGTAGTAGTAGTAGTAGTAGTAGTAGTAGTAGTAGTAGTAGTAGTAGTAGTAGTAGTAGTAGTAGGCTGGTGCCTTGGCACACCAGGTGTTTCGGTTGCAATAGTTTGATAGACTCACTACTTGGATATGTAGTTACATTATTTACAGTATATCAAACAGTATAATGTATTATTATGCCCCTCTTCGAAGAAGAGAGGGTATATTGTTTTGCACATGTCGGTCCGTATGTCCGTCCACCAGATGGTTTCCGGATGATGACTCAAGAATGCTTATGCCTAGGATCATGAAACTTCATAGGTACATTGATCATGACTCGCAGATGACCCATATTGATTTTGAGGTCACTAGGTCAAAGAGCAAGGTCACGGTGACCCGAAATAGTAAAATGGTTTCCTGATGATAACTCAAGAACGCTTATGCCTAGGATCATGAAACTTCATGTGTACATTGATCATAACTCGCAGATGACCACTATTGATTTTGAGGTCACTAGGTCAAAGGTCAAGGTCACGGTGACCCGAAATAGTAAAACGGTTTCCGGATGATAACTCAAGAACGCTTATGCCTAGGATCATGAAACTTCATAGGTTCATTGATCATGACTCGCAGATGACTTCTATTGATTTTCAGGTCACTAGGTCAAAGGTCAAGGTCACGGTGACCTGAAATAGTAAAATGGTTTCCGGATGATAACTCAACAACGTATATGCCTAGGATCATGAAACTTCATAGGTACATTGATCATGACTCGCAGATAACCCCTAATGATTTTGAGGTCACTAGGTCAAAGGTCAAGGTCACAGTGACTCAACTTTGAAAAATGGTTTCCGTATGATAACTCAAGAATGCTTGCGCCTATGATCATGAAACTTCTTAGGTACATTGATCATGACTCGCAGATGACCCCTATTGACTTTCAGGTCACGAGGTCAAAGGTCAAGGTCACGGTGACTTGACACAGTAAAATGGCTTCCGGATGATAAAACAGGAAAGCTTACGCCTAGGATCATGAAACTTCATAGGTACATTGATCATGACTCGCAGATGACCCCTATTGATTTTCAGGTCACTAGGTCAAAGGTCAAGGTCTCAGTGCCAAAAAACGTATTTACACAATGGCTGCCACTACAACTGACAGCCCATATGGGAGCATGCATGTTTTACAAACAGCCCTTGTTTCAAAAATGTTTTCATGTAGTATACTTATATTGATATTTACAAAATTGATGCATATGAATGATAGTCTTTACTGAAATCATTTTAATGATACTTAAATCATGACAGTGAATTAATACTGATAATTATTTAATATATTTTGCTTGATACAATCATGTACATCTATATCAAATGAGATCATACTCTAACTTCAGTGATGAATTTCAGTGAATTAAATTAAATCCAAAATATAAGTAACTCCTATATCTCTCCCGCAGCGCGCACACCTAAACATCCTGCTGTGTACCTATCCAGATCCAGATAAAAAGATATGATACATAATTATGTATCATATTGTTCAGAGGGGATGATTTTACCTCTGTTGTATCAATGTATTGCTTTACTTCTTTAATGAGTGTGTTTAAAGATATATAAACATAGCTCCAGGGTCTTTGCTTCAGGCAATGCATATTTCATATCCTGATCTCTTTTTCTAATGGATATTTTAACTAGTTCCTACATTCAATACAGTCAAATACATGTTAAGTAGTATCTGTACACATTGGTAGATTAAATTTGTACATCAAATATTATTTTTAATTGTTTTAAAAAGATATAGTTCAAATGTTCATACTAGATTAATTTTGAACCTTAGTCATGTCACGGAGATCTAGAGTCCATGGTCATGTGGTAATTAAACATTTTTAAATATAGCCACTTTTATATGTAGTCCTGACCAGATCTCAAATGCATATCCCTATTCTCTGTCACCCTGGTCATCTCCTATCAAAATGGCAAATTATATGCAGAACCGTTCTTTATACACAATGGTTGAATGAAAAAATTGACATCCTTTTCACATGGAAATTTCACTTTGACAGTCATGGAAAAAGAGCCTGCACAACACAGATCAAAAACACTTTTTATTTGTGGATAATCCCATATCTTGAAACTCTATGTATATAAATAGCTCAAGTCTTCATGAAATCAGGACAACAAAAATGTTTTTTAAGTCCTTAATTGACCTGGCTATAGTAATCAGATTATTATAAGCTCAATTAGTCTATTTATGTCATATGCTTTGTGTATTGTAAACATACACACAATATTGCAGGTCTATGATAGCAATAAATAATAACAAAGCCATCCATGCTATAAAGGTCAATGACAAAGCCTGTGAGAAAAATTTGAACGCATTGAGTGTAATCACACAACGTGCTCATGGTGAGCTTTTGTGATCGCTTTATGGCCGTCGTGAGCCGTCAACATTTGCCTTGTTAACTCAGTGGATGCCACGTTTATATTCCAATCTTCATAAAATTTGGCCAGAATATAAGTCTCAATGATATCTTGGATCAGTTCGAAAATGGTAACAATTGGTTGAAAAACATGATTGCCAGGGGGTGGGGCATTTTTCCTTATATTGCTATGGTAAAACATTGTTTACACTCGAGAGGTCACATTTATTTTCCGATCTTCATGAATTTTGGTCACAATATTTGTCCCAATAATATCTTGTTACCTCAGGTGAACGACTTTGGGCCTTTCAGGCCCTCTTGTTTGTTCATCTTACCATTTGAAGAAAAGATATCATTGCACAGATGTCTTTTACTTTTAGAATGTGTTATGCTGCATTTCTTATGTGGCTTGTTCGGGGTATATTGTTTAGCACATGTCGGTCAGTCCGTCAGTCGGTCCGTCCACCAGTTGGTTTCCGGATGATAACTCAAGAACGCCTAGGCCTAGGATCATGAAACTTCATAGGTACATTGATCATGACTGGCAGATGAACCCTATTGATTTTCAGGTCACTAGATAAAAGGGTAAGGTCACAGTGACTAGAATGCTTAGGCCTAGGATCATGAAACTACATAGGTACATTGATCATGACTAACATATGACCCCTATTGATGTTCAGGTCATTAGGTCAAAGGTCAAGGTCTCAGTGAGTCAAAACAGTTTAATGATTTCCGGATGATAACTCAAGAATGCTTACGTCTAGGATCATGAAACTTCATAGGTACATTGATCATGACTTGCAGATTACCCCTATTGATGTTTAGGTCACTAGGTCAAAGGTCAAGGTCAAAAGGACTCAAAACAGTAAAATAGTATCCGGATGATAACTCAAAAATGCTTACGCATAGGACCATTTAACTTCATAGGTACATTAATCATGACTGGTATATAACCCTTATTGATTTTCAGGTCACTTGGTCAAAGGTCAAAGTCACAGTCACTCATAACAGTAAAAAGGTTTCCTGATGATAACTCAAGAATAGTAAGGTCTAGGATCATGAAACTTCATAGGTAAATTGATCATGACTGGCAGATGATCCCTGTAGATTTTCAGATCATTAGGTCAAAGGTCAAGGTCACAGTGGCAAAAATGTATTCACACAATGGCTACCACTACAACTGACAGCCCATATGGGGGGCATGCATGTTTTACAAACAGCCCTTGTTTGTCTTATGTTGGTTAATGTTCATCTCGGTCAATTCTAGGTTAAGTTTGAAAGTAGGTCATATGTGGTCCAAACTAGGTCAACAAACCAAATCACAGAAAACGTTAGTTAACACCCCAGAGGTCACATTTTCTTCCAGATCTTCATGAAAATTGGACAGAATGTTATCTCGATGAAATAAAGTTTCAGTTTGAAAGTTGGTAGTTTGTCAAAAACTAGGTCATTAGAACAAAATATAGAAAACTTCCTTTACCTTTCTACAGGTCACATTATCTTCCTGATTTTCATGAAAATTGCTTACGATGTCCATCTTAATCAAATCAAAAGCTGAATTTGCAAGTTGGTCATGTGCAGACTAAAGCTAGGTTACAACTAAGTCAAATCATACACAAGTTTTTGACACTATAGAAGGAGTTTTGGGTGAGCGATACAGGGCAATCTTGTTTTAGAACAGCCTGTAGTAAGAAAGGGAAGGTATTGTATTTGTTTCAAAAGTAACATTTTATTGTTATTGGAAGTAACTGAGCAATTATATGATGTCATTGTTTTGGTTATTTTGCTCACTTGTTATGATGTGACAAGGTGAGCTTTTGTTATCACTCTTTGCCTGTTGTATTTTATCCAAAGTTTATTGTGAACACATAAGATATCATTTTACAATCTTTAAATTTGGGTGTCACCTCTTTGCCAGATTCTTATGAAACTAGTCATCTCTATGTCATTTTGGGTTTCATATTCTATCAAAAATTAGGGCACTAGGTCAAATATAAGAAAAGGTCTGTTAATACTTTAGTGGTCACATTCTCTCTCTGATCCACTTGTAAATTAGTTAGAACATTATTTTAAATGATTTCAAAGTCAAGCTTGAAAGTAGCATATTCAACATTTAGGTCACAAGGTCTAGTCTCAGTGATTAACAGGTCACGTTTCAAAGTGGGTGATGTGCTTACAAGCATTTGATCAATGACTAAAACCAATAAAATCTATGTTAACACTTACATTTTTTACCTGATCTTCATGGCAGTTGATCAGAATGTTCAAATAAATAAAAGTAGGAACTCGGTAACAAGGCTCAACTAGATCGGATAGACGCAAATAGTTTGTTCATACTCACAATGCCTTTTTTTTCTAGATCTTCATGAAAAATTAGTTAACACCACTAGGAAACACTCAGTTTCAGATGAGCCACATTGTGCTGTTAAAGCTATCTATGTATGGTATAGATTGTTACAAATCCTTGTTTATCAATAAAAAATAAATGAAAAAAATGGCTTTCTAAAAGTTGTAGTCTTGGATGATATATTCCTCAACTTATAATCTACGACAATCTTTTGAGAATAAAAACAAAATTTGACTATTATTATACCCCAACATACTGTGATTGGGGGCTAGCACAGGAATTCTCAATTATGCTCCTCGAAAAATAATGGGTTAGCATATTGTTGCTGTTTTATCCAGTTGTCTGGAACATTACTCCCAAAAGAATTGTAAGTTCAAATATGAGATATTTAGGTAAATAAATCTCATTAAAGGCAGTGCAGTGTCCAAGAACGAAAACGATTGCACCACAACCATTACCTATTGGCCTGCGGATAAATGACACTCAACAAAAATTACACAATTGCGGTAATGTAGATTAACTTTAATGGATGCTTATTTATTTTATGCTTTCCGGTGATTTATACAGAAATATCAGTGAAATAAACTGGTATTTCACTGTTTTAAACAGTGAAAAATTACAGTGAAAATATCGATATTTTTCGCTGTTTTTCTGGGAAAATCGATATTCCACCGAATTGAACAAATATCCTCTATATATCCATCCTCTTCAAAAGCATCGTCAAACTAGTACTTTCAGTACTTTGATTTCTAGACGCTAGGCATAAATGCGGATGGAAAAGTTTTCGTATGGCCGACACACAGCTTATGCTTGTGTATCAAAAAGCCTCGTTGGAGCAAAACGTCCTCAATTAATTTGACCACAGTCGTCGTGACTACATTAAAGACATGACTGTTCAAATCATATAAGAGCTAACAAAACGTATATTGAGCGTTTTGCCAGGCTTTACAAAGTTTATTCACCTCAAAATAATTCTGTCGTATCATATACATAAACGTGCTATACACAAGTTCATGCCGTCCGAACTTAACTTTATAATTGTAAACCTTCGTGCGATGAGCGGGTAACTAAAAATCATGTAGGTCGATTGTTTTAATAAAATGTTATAAAATATGACATACAAGTACAACTATACTAAATAAGAAAACTTTTCCATCCGCATACAGTTGCTTTGTTTGAAAACTTTTCCATCCGCATACAGTTGCTCTGTTTGGTACACTGGTTTAACTCAAATGTTAAAAAACAAGTTACAGGTCACCCAAAATAAACTTATCAGGTTCATATTAAATTTACATCCTAGGTCTCACATTGGTAAAGAACACTTTATTAGACTTAACTGGTTGCCTATTGAAAGTCGAGTAAACCAGATCACACTTTGTCATGTTTTTAAAATTAGCTCTAAGTTGGCTCCGCTATATATTGGAGATAATTTTACTCCAGTCAGTAATATTCACTATAAGAATACTAGGTTCAGAGTTAGAACACATTCATACTCGCCTAATACTGGTATTAACATGCATGATTGCAATAGGTATGCTATTCCAAGGGTCAAGGGTTCTGGCAAAAAGTCATTTGCTTTCAATGGGTGTACTCTCTGGAACTCTCTTCCTCAGCATATCAGAGATGCCAAAAATATTTCATCTTTTAAACACAGTGTTAGGGAGCATTTTTTAAGCCAGATAGATTTTTAATATGCATCTTTTTAAGATTTCTTACTGTTGATTTAATTTGAATGTTAATATAGATAGATTTATTGTGTCTTATCTAGTTGCTGTATGATTATTCTTTAGCATGGCAAATAATTTTATGTTAATGTTTAAACACTTAAATTGTGATAACTTCTTAATAATGTCTAGTCTAGAACTTATCAGAATACATTCTATGCATTTAGGTTAGTGTAACTTAAATATGTCATATGTCCTTCATTACTATTTGCTGTGATATTACTATATACTGTGATATAAAACGTTGTCTCCTAGGTCATACAATATTATAACTAAAGGACCACAATGGAAATAAGGGTTTAATTGCAAACCCTTTATTGTGCAATCCTTTACGTATTATGTTGATTGACATGGCTTTGTTTATACATGCAGGTTGTTTTTATTACTTATTGTGTGTATATAACATGGTGCCATGTAAATCTATGCATTTTATGTTGAAAAAAATCTATCTATCTATATGGGAAAACTTTGGTAATGATTAACTGCAGATTATATTGACGGTAATAACAACACCGAGGTATCCGATTCCTAACGAGGTCTAGTAAAGTCAATATTGGCTTGAAATGGATATCAGTACATAAGATCTAACTCATGACACCTCTCATATCTTACCTATTCAAGTTGCTTTTCTCGTTCAGAGCAGCAATTAATATAAAGAGACACATGTGTCAGTTCATCAGATTCCTATGTATTTATTTACTCGCATACTTGTCCATATCACACTACTACCAGCATCATGTTTACATTAAAATATACACACGTTCAAACGTAAGCATTTTTAACATTTCAGTCCTTGCTGAAATTGGATGACTGGCTAAATGCATGCCTTATATTAAAGGAGAAATGACGTTTTCATGACGAAAAATGCTATTTTATAACTAAATATATTATAAAACGAAACGGCAGTTGTACCACAACTGTACTGTAAATATAAATATATATGCACAAAACAACGTTTGAACGACATTGCTGCTTAATAAGTTTAAGTATGTGTTCCAATAGCATCGATAACAGAATAAAACATGTTATATATTCAAATGGAAACCGTCATGCCTATCATATTATCTAGATAAGATAAATTCTATATTAAGATATATTAATGTTTCTTTGTTTCACATGTACCGACTTAAAATAAAAACTTGATTTGATATTCTTACCTTAGATGATATCTTCAGAGAAAACAATTTACATATGACAAGATGGTATTGTATCCTGAAATTAAATTACGAAAAGTTGGTCCTGAAATATTTAAATACTAGTTAATGCTATGACAACATTAAAATGCCATTTTGAACTTGTAACGCGAAAGGCACAGGTTAATCAGGGACGACACTTCACGCTTGTATGATATTTTTCCTTTCAAGAAAGTCTCTTCTTAGCAAAAGTTCAGTTTAGGCAGAAAGTGTCGTCCCTGATTAGCATGTAAGGACTGCATGGACTAATCTGGGACGACACTTTACGCACATGCATTAAACCCCTTTTCACAAAGCATGGCCATTCGATTTTTAAAATTTAAAAAATGTGTTGTAAATCAACCAAACATTACAAATTTACATGTATTCAGTTTAAACTGCACGCAAAAATAAAAAAAAAAATCAGAAACTATTTGAAAAATTTGATATCAAGTTTTGTTCTGGCTAACATTTAATTCGCATTGCAGTTTAATAGCTACAACTCTACATGTATAAATAAAATCAACGCTCAATTTTAATAAAACACAGTTTGTATATAATGGACGAGATTTATTTATGTCCAACTAAAAGCCATCGCACCAAAGTTAACATGATTTATAAACACATTAACGTTTCTTGACATTGTGGTTTTTTTTTTCATTCCGAACAATGGCGTGTTATTTGTGTAGGACTAGCATTTTCCTAACGATGACTTAGGTAGATCTCAATAATTTTAAGTTTGGTTTGTAAATGTGTTATTATATTTCATAAACAGATTTGAAAAGGGCAACTTGAAATCGGTATCTACTCAAAAATTTGGCCGGTATGTTGAATGACCATTACAGTTTACACATCGATCTAATGTCGAAATTGAAAATGAGCTTCGCGGATTGCACAAGCTTATCTTGGACGACACTTTAGGCTAATCTTGGACAACACTTTAGGCTAATCTTGAACAACACTTTAGGCTTATCTTGGACAACACTTTAGGTTGATCTTGGACAACACTTTAGGTTGATCTTGGACAACACTTTAGGTTGATCTTGGACAACACTTTAGACTAATCTTGGACAACACTTTAGGCTAATCTTGGACAACACTTTAGGTTGATCTTGGACAAAACTTTAGGTTGATCTTGGACAACACTTTAGGTTGATCTTGGACAACACTTTAGACTAATCTTGGACAACACTTTAGGCTAATCTTGGACAACACTTTACACTAATCTAGGACGACACTTTAGGCTAATCTTGGACAACACTTTAGGCTAATCTTGGACAACACTTTAGGTTGATCTTGGACAACACTTTAGGTTGATCTTGGACAACACTTTAGGTTGATCTTGGACAACACTTTAGACTAATCTTGGACAACACTTTAGAGTAATCTTGGACAACACTTTAGACTAATCTTGGACAACACTTTAGGCTAATCTTGGACAACACTTTAGGTTGATCTTGGACAACACTTTACACTAATCTTGGACAACACTTTAGGCCAATCTTGGACAACCCTTTAGGCTAATATTGGACAACACTTAAGGCTAATCTTGGACAACACCTTAGGCTAATCTTGGACAACACTTTAGGCTAATCTTGGACAACACTTTAGGTTGATCTTGGACAACACTTTACACTAATCTTGGACAACACTTTAGGCCAATCTTGGACAACCCTTTAGGCTAATATTGAACAACACTTAAGGCTAATCTTGGACAACACTTTAGGCTAATCTTGGACAACACTTTAGGTTGATCTTGGACAACACTTTAGGTTGATCTTGGACAACACTTTAGGCTAATCTTGGACAACACTTTACACACATTAAGCCGCGTTTTTCCAGAGCCATGCGCGAATTTATTACATGTTACTAAACAAAGATCATCCATTTGGACACAATATCCTCGGCCAGGAACTTAAATTTATGGACACTTTTTAACACTTGTCTGACACTCCGAATTTTCAAAATGTTAACTTGTTTGTTTCCAAAAAACCGATCGACCCTATTTTTGTTAGCCCACAATACACGTTGATGGGTATTCTTGTTTACGTTTTCAATCACTAAGCAACAATTCAATGTTCGGCTATTTTTGTTGTTCTTGTTGTAATCGATTATATTCGTTGAAATAACTAAGAATTATCAATAATCAGCAATAAAGGCATATGAAACAACGATTTGGAAGATTTCTGAATTACATAACCTATTCTCATTAAGTTGGGAATCGTAAAAAATGTTTGTTGAAACACTTATATCTGTTGTTCTGATTTTGGTATTAACATTCATACACTGATCGCTGTTATACAGTGAATGTTTATAATACAATGCCCGTTAATATATTATTTATACTATTATCGCACTCCTGTACAGTTAATTACTCTAGTGTGATGTTACCGTAACTACTAATTTACACTGGTAAGAATGATACCAATGTCCATGTTTGCGGGAAATACGGATATTGCTGTTCACGTATATATCCAAAGATATAGTCACAATATAATAGCATATATATATATATATATATATTAAAATGCATTTGCTACATGAAATGCTTTAACATAAGAATATGCAATGGCAATAAAAAATCATAAAAAGATCATACTGACTTTGCATATAAATTAAAAAAACAACAACAACGCGTACATGTACATTAATTTACTTAATGTTCCGTTTTTATTATTATCTTGAAAAGTACTTCGATCGCACTACTTAATATTTTTTCATGAAACTTGGAACACGGATAGATGGACATCTGATGGGGCAAAAACTCTATGAATGAATTTTTATAATCAGCATAAACTTAATATAGAAAAAAACTTACTGCCAAAAATTAAAGACTTTGAAGCCTGCTTAAAACAGTGGCAACATAGAAAACTTGCCTTAATAGGAAAAATTACTGTTATAAAAACGTTTGCATTACCAAAGTTAATTTATCCATTTTCGGTTCTCCCAAATCCACCAAAGCAAGTAATAGATGGATTAATAACAACTATGTTTAAATTTATTTGGGACGATTAACCAGACAAAATCAAAAGAAAACGATTACATCAACCTTATGAAAATGGAGGCTTAAAACTTACAGACATTAATTTCTTTTTGAACGCTATTAAAGCGGGCTGGGTTAAACGATTCCTAAATGAAAACAATCATGGCAAATGAAACTCTTACTACACGAAAAGCTCAAACATTTTGGTACCAGTCTAATATTTGAAAGCAACTTAGATGAAGCTATAATTCATGACATTAGTAAAGGAAATATATTTTTGAAAGATATACGTACAGCATGGCAAAACATCAAGAACGAATATAACTGTTCAAAAGGGAGCATTCCTTTATGCAAACATGTCATATGGAATAACAAAAATATAAAAATAAATAAAAAATCCATATTTCTGGTAAACTGGTTAAACAATGGTATAAAAAAAATTGGACACTTATATTATCATCAAAAAATACATATTATACGTTAAATGAAATACAACGCTTATATAATATAAATCCACTTGAATTTTTAAACTGTTATTCACTATTATCTGCGATTCCCAAAGAATATAAAACATTATTGCAAACAAAAGGGATTAACACTTTAACAATGTCGGAAGAAACTTTTGGTAATTTGATAGATAATACCAAACAAATGAATAAAACACTTTATAACATACAACAAAAAACACAAAAAACAATTGATAACTGTACTGAAATGAAATGGGACAAACAATTGAATCTTAAAGAAAATACAGACTGGAAAAAAATATATACGATTCCATTTAAGTCAACGATTGATACATATCTACGCAATTTTCAATACAAGTTTTTATCTAGAATAGTACCAACAAATAGATTTTTAACCAAATGTGGACTGAAAACATGTAGCTTGTGTGATTTTTGCCAATCAAATATTGAAACAATTGACCATTTATTTTGGGAATGGACCTACATTCAAGAAATATGGACACAACTGCAACACTTTCTGAAAGATGTGAACGTTGACATACAATTAAGCAAAGAAATGGCCTTCCTTGGTTTTATGGACAAAAAAGTATACATTCATGTTCTAAATGTTATATTAATTTTAATGAAAACGTTTATATTTAACATGAAAATAAAAAAATGCATCCCAAATTTCAATATTTTTCTAAATCATCTCAAGATAAAAATACAGACAGAAGCAGAAATTGCCCTCATTAAAAACAAATATGAAACACATGATCAAAAATGGATCCACCTCATACAATAATTTTCAACCAACAGAACTTCTCTTTAGTTTATATTAATTTTTGCCCATGCTCTCAACCATTTGAACCTATTTTTAAATGTCAACCGCAAAGTACTAACAATACCATAATCAAGAAATATTGTACTATGTATTGTAAATGCTTTTAAATTACTTGATATTTTTCTTGGACCATTTAAACAAAAATATGTATTGTTTGTTTGTATGTAAGTGCGAACGTGCATGCGTGTACGTGCGCGCGGGTGTGTGTGCGTGTGTGCGTGTGTATGTAACAGCGAGTGTGAATTCGCCTGAGTGCATGCCTTATATTTGCCTCTCATGTGAAATGATTAATACTGACAATAAATGTTGTATGTGTGTGAACTATATGAATAAATGCACTGTATTTTGTTTTACTCTTTTGAAAATCTAAAAAAAAATATTATGAGCGAGTGATCCATATATGTCATATTATATTACCAATGTGTTATGTATGAACATGTAAATGCTGCATATGTATATGTCAAACATGGTAAATTAAGTTGAAAAAAAAGCGAAAAGTTAAATCAGCATTTCATTTTCGAGTTATTATCATAATTTAACATAATCGATTTCACGTATAATCATTTAAAATTATTTATAATCTATGCATGTATATACAATTATTCGATATATAAGCAACATCAATACATCACTGGAAAAAGTCATCTTTTCATTTGATTTGTTGTGTGTTTATTATAACGCACATACTCACTATCACTATCTACCATTTTTATTGTTGTCCTTAAATATGACAGTAGTAATCTTAAAATAAGTTCAACGTCCTTAAAGTTGACAGTAGTAATCTTGAAATAAGTTCAACGCTTCAGTTTGGTATCATAACTGCTTACTTAAACTGGGGCGCGTCTTGCAAACATGGGGGTTATGCCACAGCGGCTGTAGAGACCACAAAACCCTGCGTGGCATAAGCGGACATAGAAGGTTCTAATAGTACTGCGCGATGGCACAGACTGCTCTTAAGTTACCCTGGTCGCATATGGATTAACGCCCATTTTCGCATGACGAAGGTCGTATAGTATCATTACTGAATTAAAAAAAAACAATATAGTTTAATTGCTCATGCAAATTAAATATTAACATATAATTATCATTTTTGAAGTAAAATGCAATGTTTATTTCAGTTTTAAATTTTTTATTTTAATAACATACAAAGTTTAAAGTACAAGCCTTTTAAGACACTTGACAATCCTTAACCAAGAGATAAACAAATCAAAATGTCGAAATTCTAAAGAATGAAATCCATATCTTAAGAATTTAATGACATGTCCTAGTTTACAGGTCTAAACGCAAAAACAACAATTATTTTAATTATATATTTTAATAATTAATAGAAAAATACCGTTATCCATATTCATCGTTACTCAACAATACAATAAAACAGTTATAATTAAAACGACTGTAATTAAACTATTTTTGAAATGTTTTTATTATTTACAACAAATACCTTTACACACTACTTGCGCAGTGTTTATCGCAAAAAAGCAAGTACATTTGCTCGATCGTTAATTTTACATGTTACGTAAGTAATATGATGAAACATTACGACCGAGTTACTGCGTTGAAGGTCAGAATTCTTTGGGGAATCCCCTTGGCAATGCAAGTAGTTCGCGTTTACGCTTAGCTCTATTAATAGAACGAAAACAGCTCGTAGGGCATAAGCTAGGACATCAATGTCAGATTAATCAATGCGCAAGCGCGGGAATGCAGCAGTTTACATTAGGCCTAATTACTACTAAATATTTGAGGCATTTTGAGGAAGAATCAGTTGTGGTATTAATAAGAGTTGCCATCACTTCGAACGATATAAATTATAACCACATGTTATCAAGCATTGTGGACAAATATTCAATTAACTACAATAAATCAAGAAAGATATATTTTTTTAAGATATTCCGCTTATATCCTGATTTTGAAAATAAATGATGAACACTTACATTTCTGAATAAGTAAATTGAAAACTAAGGTTAAACTGTTGGTGTTGTTGTTGTTTCTGAATCGTAAGACCCATATCCGCCGCTTTACGCGTTTCTTATATAGTGTATTGCATATTTATGTATCAAATTATAGTCCGCGTAAAGAGTCTGGTATTTTCGGCGTAAGCTGTATTAAGCCAGCTTTTCACCCTGACTTGACCTTTGTAAGTGTCCAATAATATTCAAATAAAATTTCCCGCGGCTAGGTACGAATGAATACACTTCATTTATTCCATTGGCTGATTTGAGTATAACACCAGAACATTGGAAACATATCCGCGTCTTTGTAACACTGTTTTACTGCATGAAACAATTGTATCTCTAATGAAAAGGCTCAATGGATAGAACAGTTTTACAATCAATTTTCGACATAAATACAGTTTGTGCGTTCACCTTTTATTTTCAGAGAATTACCAGCGCAAAAGCGTTTATACTAAAGGCTATATTCTCATATTTAGTACTTACTTGCATTGCATTTCAACCCGCGAGGTTTCGGGTCAATTTGCGGCCAGTGTGTGAAAGTCAGAGTTTATATACAGTTCATCACCGGAGTTCGCAAAAGTGGTTGCGATCTTTTCATTGAAGGAAAAAATTGGAATCTATGCTATTTTTGTCTGATGGAGTAAATAGTTCGTTTAGTCGCTTTGTCGATATATCAATATTTTAGGCACAGCTGTGGCCTTGGTCGTGTACAGTTGGCGTAAACAAGCCGTCGTTTCAGCAGCAGAATTGTTACCTAACTTGAATGCATTGCATTCCAATCCGCAAGGTATCAAGGTCAGTTTGCGGTCAGTTGCAGAAATCTTTATATAAACGCCGTCTCGTAAACTTTGTGCACTTGAAGTCTGTTTTGATCAGAAAGATACTAAATAAAGATATTCGGCGATATTATTGTGGTTTTCAACATTTGCATGATAAGGACCAATTTTGATAAAATTAATTAGAAATATTTATCCATTTAGACCAATTTATTAAGCATGAGCACAATAATTCACTATACTATAATTATGCAATGAAATAAGATTCGACCTATTGCCGGCTGACCTATATGCACTCGTTTATTTTCATGTTTCTTGTGTTTTTCTATTCTGTAAATATGGATATCTGAGTAATAATATCACATAAAGCAAAATAAGCCACGAAATCTGGCGCAACACCCCGTAATTGATTTGCTTGTGATGTAGCTAAGAACTGCGCAGAAAAAAGGCATCCGCTACTTTTTATCTCATAGAGATAACTTTTGATCGTTCATAAACATCTACCACAATCAACGCCGTATATCTTTTTTAAAGATTTTTCTTGTTAGAATATAAGACAAACAGGAAATATCCTAACATAAATGCGTACGGACGTTCAAACTGCATATTTGTGTACCCACATATAAATGATACTTCATCGGTTCTTCACACGATATAATATTTATAAAATTCGTTTGTTCTTCACGATTGAAATACATGCATATGATGTGTTAGTATCTAATCAACACGCAAGTTTTTTTTATACGCATTTGAATCACCCATGTGTATCTAATTGTGATAATTTTCGATGTTTTATTGATAGCAAACCGTCACTTAAGCGAGTTAACCCATTTATGCCTAGCGTCTAGAAAAAAAAGCCTTCGCAAACAGTGTATACATAGATGAGACGCCGCATGATGCGGCGTCTCACCAGTGTCTGCGTTGTTTGCTGAAAGTTTTTTCTGTAAGAAATATTCTAAATATTGTTTAAATGTTTAAATGAGGCTGGAAAAGTTTTCGTATCGAGGAAACACAACTTATGCTGGCGTATCAAAAACCCAAACAAAGATGGCCAAATGTACCGATTTACCCGATTTCCGACAGAAGACGTGCCCCTTCCAACCTTACTGCCTACTATCCACAGTGGGCCACCTGTTGTACGTTAAGACTCGATTATCACCGTCACAAGAATCTCTTTAGTGCGATATGCTCTCTTTTCGGCAGATATTTTAAGCGTAACATGGGTAACATTAAGCGTCTGTAATTTACACTAAATAAGCGTCTGGATGATCTTGAACCTTGTTTTGATGTCAAGTATACCAATTAACACTGTATTGTAAGATGTAATAAACATGGGAACATAAGATATGGAGACTTTTCTTGCGGTATATAATACAGCGTACCACGGCATTGTCTCCATGAAAATGAAGCGAAAGGCAACAACACTGGATCGATTTTTTGGTCTTTTCAACAAACCAAAAAACACAGAGTCTGATTCTGAGCCAAAGTTGTCCAGTCTTAGGTAAGATTTTTTTTAAATGTATTATAATTGCGTTTATTGCGCTAAGTTTATTCAGTATGTTTAATTGTTTAACTCTAAAGTATTGAAATATAGGAACATAAAGATTGAGCGTAAATGGATTTACAAATTTCTTTATACTAATAGTACACTAAATAAAGCCCATACAATGATATACATTGTATGCCTGTTCTGCTTTGTATACATCTTGTAGATATTAATATATTTATTAAAATTGAATTTTATCAAATGGTTTGTGCACTTTTTTCAGCTTTTGCATTTTTAACTAATAACATTCACATTTTATCATGCTCTGATAAAATATGGTAATTGTAATATTGATTAGACCAACGGTATTTATGTATATTTTGAAATAAAATGTTTGCATAGTTAAGTCAACTGAATTTTACATTTCTATGGTTTTGTGTCTCTCTTTTTTATTTTCAGAACTTGTCATGAAGATGACTGTTAAGAGTCCACCAACCAGCTCAGTGGGGTTAAATTTAGCTGCCAGCCCCCTACCATTTGGAGCCACGGTGTATTTGTTACTTGTTGTACTGTTGAATGTCAATTACAATTTTAAATAAAAATTAAACATCTTTAACAGCAAGCGTTTTATATTTACTTCTTTATGTTGAAATCACATATATTAAGTGTAAACGTATTGATATATGACCGTTCATTATACACTGACTTCTTGTGGCCGCCCCCCCCCCCCCTCCCAGTTGTCCTCTCTGGATCCGGCCCTTTACGTTAAAGAAGTGACTGTTTAAATCATAAACGAGCCAACACAACGTAAAGTGAACGTTTTGATGAGCAAAAAAACGTTCCATCACATTCAAATAATCCTGACGTATCATATACATAAACGTGCTATACACAAGTTCATGCCGTCCGAACTTAACTTTATAATTGTAAACCTTCGTGCGATGAGCGGGTAACTAAAATTATGTTGGACGATTGGTTTAATAAAAGGTTATATAATATGACATACAAGTACAACTTGTATGGGAAAACTTTGGTAATGGTTAACTACAGAGCACATTCACGGTAATAACGACACCGATGTATCATATTCCAAACGATGTATATTAAAGTCAATATTGGCTTGAAATGGATATCAGTACATAAGATCTAACCCATGACAACTCTCATATCTTACCTATTCAAGTTTCTTTTCTCGTTCAGAGCAGCAGTTTATATAAAGAGACACATGTGTCAGCTCGTCAGATTCCTATGTATTTATTTACTAACATACTTGTCCATAATAGATCTTCTTTGTATTATATTAAAGGAGAAATGCCGATACACATATAACCGGTTTTGGTTCTTTTGCTCTAAGTAATTGAAGATTTAAGGTAATATTGGGGCGTTGGGACGAAATTATATCAATGGTTATGTCGAAGATGTATAGTCATAGATAAAGGTGTATGAATCTTACCGTTGGTTACATAATCAAAGGGAAAACGTCAAAACTATCATATTACCGTAGATGATATCCTCAACAGCTTAAAATTCAACTATGACAAATTGGTCTTCTAATAGTTAAATACTAGTTAATGCAATGACAACATGAAAATGCCATTTTGAAATTGTAACGAGAAAGTATTGCTGCTGGAATGAATAAATTTTGTATTCATAATAATATTTAGTATGAATATTTTGTTTTAGTGCACTTGTTTTTTGTGCATTTGCTCGACATAAGCATAGTTTTAAGATTTAGGTGGACTGCATGGGAAGCCATGTCCTTCGGATCCGTGTCTAGTTGTACACCAGGTAGAACCAACGAGGATTTTTCAAAGACATGGTCGTTTATCTGCATTAACATGCTTATTAATCACACGAAAATATTACGCTGGACGAAAACTAATCATAGCTTACTATACTAGATATGTATATGTTGTCCTACTAATCTTATTTTTATTGTACTGATACTGTCATAAATGAGACCAGTTCTTTTTCTTTACTTACTGTGTTAAGAAGCAATACGATGAATGGCCGTGCTCTATGGAAAGTGGGTTTAATGCATGTGCGTCAAGAGTCATCAAAGAGTAGCATGTGGAGTCCGCACAGGCTCATCAGGGACGACACTTTCCGCTTGTATGATATTTTTCGTTTAAAGAAAGTCTCTTCCTAGCAAAAAAACTAGTTTAGGCGGAAAGTGTCGTCCCTGGTTAGTCTGTGCGGACTGCATAGGCTAATCTGGGACGAAACTTTACGCACATGCATTAAACCTCTTTTTCATTGAGCACGACCATTTGATTTTTGAAGTAAAATAAACGTGTTGTAAATCAACCAAACATTAAACAATTACTAGTTATAAGTCAAATAAAATCAAAGCGCTGAAGGCACTGAAGTTGTTCGCTATTGCATAATTTAAGACACAACTCATTTTTCAAAATTAACCGCAAGTTTAAAATGAACACACACCATTCAAATTTATGAAAAGTTTGTCATAACGCACGGTTCAAGATTTGTGTGCACTTTTTATCATCCTTTTTATTTTATAGAGATAACGTAGACAAAATAACAACAACATGGCCCTTTTTGACGTTCTGAAAGCATAGAAAGTATGGTGAAAATGGTAATGAGAACTGAATATAAAGACAATTTGCAATCATCATCATATTAAATGAATATTGTTGGAATATCGAATACCTTTCTCACTAAGAATATAAGTTCATGATGAAAAGTCTCTGTACAAAACTTTTCATTTTTGACACCATATACAAATTCAAAATATACAATAAGATAATTGATGAAAAATTTAATAGAAATAAATCTATACTTTTTACTCACAAATTAGGGAGTCATAAAGACAGCCCTGTTGACTCATACTTTGTTGTTTATGCATTATTTGTTAACCAAGCAGTTCACACGGTGTCAACAACTCTAAACATTGGTAAAGAGCACTTATGCGCTTTTTCGGCATAGTTGTTTTCTCAGCGTTTCACCTTTAATGACTTTTACATAACGCCAGCAGACACGCATGAATATTTTCGAATATTTCATAGGCGGATTCGAGATAAAAACTCTGAACTTTGGCTACATCACTGTGTCTGTGCTCAGCGCAAAGGATGTAGCACTGTTCAGTGTAATGAATTCCGGACTTCTCTATGTATGTTCAAACGACACAAATTGTGGCACAATTACAATTACGCGTTAAAATCCATCTCGCAGAATTTCAGGATCAGTACTCGTTCATTAAATCGTTCGGGAAATATATAAATGTCTATCGATAAACACAGTTTTGCTTTCAAGATGAGAAAACAAACATTACCGAAATAGTATAGTGTCACCATAAGAGGAAAATCGATTAATTAGCCAACCACAAATGTTTGCCGTACTCGGTCAGCACGTCTGGAAATCGTTCCTGAACGCCTTGATAGACTGCCCTTATTTACAAGTTTGCCATTTTGATTTCAATTTTATATCGAAAAGCAATGTGCTAAAATGTGCCATTTACAATTCGCAATGAGATTTTTATTGACCCTCGTCGTGCGAAAATGTGTCTTTTTCCATATGCGTCCATCATATCTATAGCCCACTCAGCCTGCGCATCTCTCAGTCTGGTCAGGAGATACATAATGAGACCATAACACATTGAGTGATTTTATAGCGAACAGCATCGCCTCTGACCAGACTGCGCAAATGCATATGCTGGGCTTAAGATACGCTGGCCGAAACGCATAAGACCCATTTTCGCATGACGCGGCTATGAAAGTTATTAAATGTGTCGAAAGAAAACTGCGTGTGAATCAAATATTAACATACGATATATTTCGATGGTTAAGAAATATACTCATAATAAGGCATGTGGGGATACATATGATGTGCACTCCCGTAGTATTTTTTGACGATGCTGGAACAGCAGCGTCCAAGGTTTGATAACCAGTAAAAAAAATCTTCACAATGGCGCCCTATGTAAAAGACCGAGCCAGTCCGATTGAGATAATTCGATTTTTCAGTTACTTCCCTTGGCTTTCGCCACTGCGTAGAAAATTGCTCGTTGATTTTCATTGATAACATTCTCCTAGAAGAGTTGTCGTTCGTGTTGATAAAGGTAAATATTAATAGAACAGCATATCCTGGGGAAACAGATTCAATAAGTGTATCAGAACGTTAATTTCAAATTAGTAATTTTACATCCATTTTATTTGTATGGACCAATGAAACAACTATATATTTTCTCTATTTTGTTTGATATTTGTTCTCGATTTAGTAAATAAATTGCGAATAAAAACATATAAAATTAACTTTTTACGTGATCACAAAACTAAAGAATGCGAACTATTTCGAACCTGCAAATTGTAAACGCTGCACTGCTATGATATATATAGATAAAACAACATTTTTTGCGTAATTGTTCGTCCCGCTAGCGCAGTGGTAAGGACGTTCGCTTTTTTACCTTTACGACACCGGTTCGATTCCCGCTCCCGGCGCAATGTTATATTTGTATGTTTTGTGGTCACCATTCCTGACAGTTTTTTTTTTCCGGAAAATCTCACCCCCCCCCCCGCAGCATTTGACCATATAAAAAAAAAATTCAGTACAAAACAAATAGCTGGAAATGGCAGCTATCTTTCAAAATTCGTCCCAACTGTCGTCAATCTAATCTTATTAGGTAGGAGTGCTGGATACACTCCGGGTCCCAACATTTTGCAGCCTCAGCGCGGAGGTAACTCATTACCATGGAAAAACACAAATACGCACACTGGGTGCAGCCTAGGCGCGTATAGACTCAAACAAGGCAACAAACTCAAGTGCGGGCACAATCATTTAAATTTAAATATTGAATACGATATTCTAACAGAAATTACACAACCACCTAAGTGTACATACCATGTTTGATATTTCGTTCGATTGTTAGATTTCAGCATATAAATGTATACGGTCATTTCGCTATTAGTTAACTTATCCATATGTTTGTGGGCGAACTCGGATAGTCAAGTGCTCATACGATTGAGCTCACATGGTCCGGCTATGTGCTCATACCTACTTTCGAGAATCATCATGGATGTATTGCCATACTTAATGAACAAGAATGTGACCCGCCTCCCAGTTTCGCTCAATGGGTCAAGTTACCCACGGGTACTACTTCCCCGTACCCCTAAACTTTTTTTCGTACCAAAAATGTTTCGTACGCAAATTTTTTTCGTACCAAATTTTTTTTCCTACCCAAAATTTTCGTACCCAAATTTTGTATCGTACTCAAATGTTCGTATCAACATACACAATTGTGGTGATATAGATAAACTTAAATTGATGTTTTATATCTATCCTCTTCAAAAGCATCGTCACACCAGTACTGCCAGTACTTTGATTTCTACTTACACTAATGTGTGGTTTGACAATGATAACGCACATTTCATGCGGTGAATATGCGACTTACAAGTGAGAAAAACCCAAATTGTTAAACTTTTTTTTTCAATTTAATTATTTAGAAACGTTAATTGCAAGCTTTATTTCAAAGTCAGCATTTACGACGACTACCTTTTTAAAACATATATCTTGTTATATTTAGTTGTTCTTTTATATTCGGTTTTAGCGATTATAAGCATTTTTGTGGTTGTCTACAGTATACCTGTAGTAATTGGTGAACTCGTGTTCAACGTTTTACAAATTGAGAACTGTGAATATAGACAAGCTTAACCTTCTACTATTTCGTTGTTAGCACCCGTAAATACAAACGATCGACGCTTTCTGTTGAGAATAAAAGGACGTTTCCCAGAAATATCAAATTTAACCCCGCTGTAGAAGCATGCACTGTGGACGAGGTTACGAAACATCCCACTTTACTTGTTCATCAGCAAAAGTGTTATTTTCCCGCATCTATTAATAGCCTCAGATGCGGTGGTTATCGTTCTTAGCGTAGTTAATAGCAGACCGACTTGCAACGCGTGATACTAACCTTAGTTGTTCGCAAGCGAACAACTAAAAACCTTCAGAAACTGTTTGAACAAGTCGATGTCTATTTTTTCTAGCTTATATTTAATTCGCATCCCAGTTTTATATCGACGACCCTACATGTATAAATGAAATCTACGCTCAATTTATATAAAACATAGTTTGTTTATAATGAACGAGATTTATTGATGTCAAACTAATAGCAATCGCACCAAAGTTTACATGATTTATGAACACATAAACGATAATTGCCATGGGACTCTTTTCATTCCGAATAATGGCGTGTTATTTTTTAGGACCAGCATTTTCCTGACGATGACTGAGGTAGATCTGAACAATTGTGTGTTTGGTTTGTTAATGTGTTATCATATTTTATAAACAGATTTGGAAAGTGCATTTTGAACACGGTATCAACTTAAAAAAGGCCGGTATGGAGAATAACCATTACAGTTTACACATCGATCAACTGTTGAAATATAAAATGAACCTCGCGGATTGCACAGGTTAATCTTGGATGACACTTTACACACATAAAGCCCCTTTTTCCAGAGCCACGCGCAAATTAATTACATGTTACTACATAAACAGCATCCATTTTGACATCATATATCCTCGGCCAGGAATGAAAATGTATGGAAACATTTTTTTTTAACACTTAACGAATGCCTGACATTTAGAATTTGTAAAAGACAACATACGACTTACAATTAAACAAGGACCGATGTTATTTGGTGTAAAATAGATTGTTTCCACTAAACCGATCGGCCCTATTTTTCTGAGCACACAATAGACTTTGATGGGTATTCTTGTTTGGGTTTTCAATCACCAAGTAACAATTCAGTTTGCAATAATCGATTATATGCGTGAAAATAAAGTTAGAGTTATCTAAATTTAACAAAAGATACATATTAAACAATGATTTGGAAGAATTCAGAATTTTATAACATATTTTCATTAAATTGGGAATCGTAAAAAATGAAAATTGTAACATATTCTTGTTTTGGTTTTCAATCACCAAGTAACAATTCAGTTTGCAATAATCGATTATATGCGTGAAAATAAAGCTTGAGTTATCTAAAATTAACAAAAGATACATATTAAACAATGATTTGGAAGAATTCAGAATTTCATAACATATTCTCATTAAATTGGGAATCGTAAAAAAATGAAAATTGTAGCATTTATATCTGTTGTCCTTTATTTTTGTATCAACATTCATAATTGGGTCGTAGTAACACAGTGGTTGTTAATTACAAATTGCTCGTTTATATATTATTTATACTATTATGGCACTGCTTTACAGTTAATTACTTTAGTGTTATGTTGCCGTAACTACCAATTCACACTGGTAACAATGATACCAATATCCATGTTTGCGGGAAAAACGGAGAATACGTACATTGCTGTTCACGTATATTTCCAAAGATATAAAGCAACAATGATAAATACATATAAAATCATATATATACTAAAATACATTTGCTACATGGAATGCTTTATCATAAGAATATGCAAAGACAATTTTAAAAAATCATTAAAATATCATATTGACTGTGTATATAAATTATTAAAAAAAACAACAACGCGTACATGTACATTAATTTGCTTAATGTTCCGTTTTAATTATTATCGTGAAAGTACTTCGATCGCATTACAAGTTGTTTTGCATTTATCGAATAGTGAGTGGCAGTTTGTAGATTAAATATGCATTTTATTATTCATGAAGCTATTCAGGACAAACGTATATATTTTCCTACCATCGCACTCTCGCATCTCTTTAAATCAACAACATCACCAATAACGTGTCAATGAAGGTTAAACATTCGGCCTCTATCACTGAATGAGAATATAGTGGCATGAAGGCATGACTAGGTCATGCTGTGAAGATCTCTTATAAGTGATCAAAAAACTATTTCACATATACTTTTTGTTCAAGACGTAAATGGTTTATACCATACATGTACTGTAAACGTGAGCTATGGTAAAAAACGTGGATACTTGCACTCAATTTTCATAATAATGTCCTTAATATAAAATACCTTTTTGTGCCAACATCGTTACTGACATTGTTTTGTATTATTGTATATCAAAGGTTGAGCAGGAAACTATTATTGTTTTTCCTGCATATACATGTAAAGTATTAAAACCCTCGATATGCTTCCCAGTAGACGCATGAGGTTACTTCTTCACACGTGGTAATAATTAATAACAATATAGTACTCGGGACAAGTAAATCGTTTGCATACTACATCTAATAAATGGGGTATATGCTGCGGTTAACCTGATGTTGACCTGCTCGACGATGTATATTCTATATCGAATAGCGCTGTTTGTACTTACAGTAAAGTACATACTGCCATAACTTGCCAATGTGAAGCCAACGTGGTAAAATTCGGATGTATCGACAAGTACACTGTTATTTTACCATGACCGAAACTAAATTAGCCGTGCTCTGTGAAAAGGGGGTTTAATGCATGTGCGTAAAGCGTCGTCCCAGATTAGCGATTAGCATGTGCATGTCCGCACAGGCTAATCAGGGACGGCTATTTCCGCTTGTATGATATTTTTCGGTTAAATAAAGTCTCTTCTTAGCAAATTAGAGACTGTGCGGACTGCATACGCTAATCTGGAACGACACTTTACGCACATGAGTTTAACTCCCTTTTCACAGAGCGTGGCTAAAATCACAAAACTGAAGCAATACACATTGTGATTGAGCTATGAGCAGATTAACATCGCTTAAGCTCGTAACTTAAAGAGCATGTTCTAGGTCAATGTGTTTCATTGTGCTCAGGAAAATAACCAACCTTATATGAGTATAATTAATCACATGTTCGAACTTTCGTATTCAACTTGTCTTCTTTATTGTTAACATAACATTGTATTAGAACAGTTGACATATTTAAAATAAACGAGACTATGTTACGTATTTTTATATATCGACAAGTATTCCTTCCATTGCGTACAGAGGGAGCTCAATGGTCGAGGATTGAACCGATTCATTGCGTACAGAGGGAGCTCAATGGTCGACGATTGAACCGATTCATTGCGTACAGAGGGAGCTCAATGGTCGAGGATTGAACCGATCCATTGCGTACAGAGGGAGCTCAATGGTCGAGGATTGAACCGATTCATTGCGTACAGAGGGAGCTCATTGGTCGAGGATTGAACCGATTCATTGCGTACAGAGGGAGCTCATTGGTCGAGGATTGAACCGATTCATTGCGTACAGAGGGAGCTCAATGGTCGAGGATTGAACCGATCCATTGCGTACAGAGGGAGCTCAATGGTCGAGGATTGAACCGATTCATTGCGTACAGAGGGAGCTCAATGGTCGAGGATTGAACCGATTCATTGCGTACAGAGGGAGCTCAATGGTCGAGGATTGAACCGATTCATTGCGTACAGAGGGAGCTCAATGGTCGAGGATTGAACCGATTCATTGCGTACAGAGGGAGCTCAATGGTCGAGGATTGAACCGATCCATTGCGTACAGAGGGAGCTCAATGGTCGAGGATTGAACCGATTCATTGCGTACAGAGGGAGCTCAATGGTCGAGGATTGAACCGATTCATTGCGTACAGAGGGAGCTCAATGGTCGAGGATTGAACCGATTCATTGCGTACAGAGGGAGCTCAATGGTCGAGGATTGAACCGATTCATTGCGTACAGAGGGAGCTCAATAGTCGAGGATTGAACCGATCCATTGCGTACAGAGGGAGCTCAATGGTCGAGGATTGAACCGATTCATTGCGTACAGAGGGAGCTCAATGGTCGAGGATTGAACCGATTCATTGCGTACAGAGGGAGCTCAATGGTCGAGGATTGAACCGATCCATTGCGTACAGAGGGAGCTCAATGGTCGAGGATTGAACCGATTCATTGCGTACAGAGGGAGCTCAATGGTCGAGGATTGAACCGATCCATTGCGTACAGAGGGAGCTCAATGGTCGAGGATTGAACCGATCCATTGCGTACAGAGGGAGCTCAATGGTCGAGGATTGAACCGATTCACCCCCTGGAAAGCATCATCTGGATAGAATATGTAAATTTACAACTTCGACATTGCATTTTTTACTATAAGAACGCGAGTATACTCTCATAATTATAGTAAAAACCATTATTAATATATATAAAATAAAAATATATAGTTCAAGCCCCATTTTAAATATGCTTTAAATAGTCTAGTCGTAGTATATTTGTTAAACCAGTTTAACCATGCTTTGACAGTGTTGCACAACATGCAGGAGCCCCCTACCAATCAATGTAAACCCCTGCCATTACAAAACGTGCATAACGTTCATATTGCCCGCTATATGCACATATATAATTTAAAATCATAAAATATAATGGCTATTTAGCACATAAATATCAAAATTTGTTAATAACATTAATCCAACAATTTAGCTCAGTCGGGTATTGTTGGCTCGTGTATTTCTGAAAGTACCCCGGTTGCTACCAAGAACTCGGGGTACAGAAAATATACTTAACAGTACCCGGAGTATAGCCGGTTCTTTTAAGCGTATCTTTCGTACACAGGATTAACTATTGTATACTTTAAAGTAGCCGGGGTACTTTAACGACGTACCTGAGTCGACAATTGACCCGTGGTGAACAAGGTTGTGCATATTACATTGCATTTGATGTATATACAAAGCACCATAATGATATCGTATTTACCTTCAGTGCATTGCATTATCTTAGCAACAATTACCTTTCATTTCACACGGAGTTTGATAATCACACCCTGTTTCATCTCCATATCATTTGTAGTTGAAGACAATTTACATTATTTTGTTTTGTTATATTTTTCTTGACAGTGATCTGACATCTAGTGGAAAGCGAAAAGTCTTGTATAATTCCCACGTGTTTCTCTACGAGATGCGACGTTTTGCCTAAAAATCTTTTTTTTCTGAGAAATTGCAGCACAAATTGCAGTTATATGAAAAGTACTTTTCTTGTTATATCAGTTTTGCGAACAGATACACAGACATACGGATGCACAGAAAATATTGACGGACAGACATATAGAAAACAAAGCTATTGTGTTGTAACAATTTAATGATGTATTCTATTTTAGTTCCCGCGGCCTGACTTTTTTAGTGAAAAAATGGCCGTGCACAATTGTGACATTGCCGTTTTTAAGCATACCACGTTTCATCCGAGCAACTTAATTAATGATTTTGCAACTCGCAGAAACACATTATGCGGTCGGACAAACACGTGGACAGATAGACAAAACAGACGAAAGGTTACCTATAATCTCCTCCAGTGAAACAGATAAAGGACTTATACACATATCACATCTGTTTAGGATAAATTGCATAAAACTGCATTTAGTACTAAACACCAATACTAACTATTTACGGAGCTGTTTTATTTTTAACCTTAATTACGTTTTAAATTCATATACATCTTTGAATAATTTATCCGAGCGTGAGATATAGTAAAACATGGGGGGATTTTTTCGCACGTTTCATTATGATTAATGCCCATAAACACCGTGTTGTCTAAACGTTGTGAACGAGATGACTTAAAGGGGTTAAGTATTTTAAAATGATCTAACGTGACAAGTTCTACCAAGCGTGTTTTTATAACACTACGATATTCCATATGCTAATACCATTTGTAGCAAGCGATGTATTGATATCTAGTGTTAGGTCACTTGCATATTGCATGGTTTGCTTCCATACGCCGATTATATTGCAGATTTGAGGCTCCCTTTACATCGTGGCGCAAATGTCGTATATGTTCAATTAACTCTTAGACAGTATACATGCGAAATATTCATACAAATGAGCCGCGCTCTGTGAAAAGGGGGTTAAATGCATGCGCTTAAAGTGCCGTCCCAGATTAGCCTGTGTATTTTGCTCCGGCTAATCAGGGACGACACTTTCCGCCTAAACTATACTTTAGCTAAGAAGATACTTTATTTAAACGACAAACTGTCATAAAAGGTGAAATTGTCGTCCCAGATTAGCCTGTGCGGAATGCCCAGGCTAATCTGGGACGACACTTTACGCTTATGCATTAAACCCCTTTTTCGCAGAGCGCGGCTCAAATATATCTTATATCTATGGAATGATTAGAATAACATTATTCCCATTTAAGATGCGAAACCGCGTTTGGGGCTTTACCTGCAGTGGACCGAGAAGATTGAACACTTAACAAGACGTAAAGTGCATTTCTGAATGCTCCGTAATGATGTAACCAACGATGCATGGTAATCGCAACAAGATGGGGAATTTATGGGGTTAATGATGAATCAGATATATCCGTGTTTTGCAGAAAGGATGTTTTTTGTTTTAATGTGTATTTTTGTATTTTGACCATGAACATGTTACATTCCGGGTCGACAATCATACGTGTAATTTCTCTTCACTGCGTGGTCGCGACGTGGCATTAATTTGATATAATTTCTCGGGGATTTCACGGCTTATTGTTCTATCCTATTGAACCGTGTTCTGAGAAAACTGGGCAAATGCATGTGCGCAAAGTGTCGTCCCAGATTAGCCTGTGCATTCTACACAGGCTAATAAGAGACAACACTTTCCGCCTAAATTCGATTTTTGCTAAGAAGAGACTTCATTTAAACGAAAAATGTCATAAAAGCGGAAAGTGTCGTCCCTGATTAGCCTGTGCGGACTGCACAGGCTAATCTGGGCTGACGCTTTACGCACATGCATTATGCCCAGTTTTCGTAGAACACGACTCTATTAATAACTGATTCCAAGAGTAAAAAACATATTTCAGGTACACACACATTCACACGCACACACTGCGCAGTTGCACCGGCTGTTTTGGAGCTACGCTTGCGGCATATGGCAAAATATTAACATTATGATATTAGGTATGAACATCTAGCTGTCATGGATGGGTTACTTGCTTTTTGGCCACCGTAACAGGGTGCATGCATGATAATTTTATGTTTATTAGGACACATTTAATGACACACAAATAACGTCTTAATTGTTTATGAAAATGACAATTAGCGAAAATACATCGTTTTTTAATTTTTGAATTCGGTCAATGGCTGTTGTCGATGTCAGGTAGAAAATCGAGAGAATGTTTGTTGGTCGGATCCGCCAGACCACAACCATCCTTTATTAATAAACGTAACAGGTCTCCACGTGGGAATTTTTATTAAACATAAGTACAAACCCAAAATGTTGACCAATCATAGATCCACACGTCTGCATGTTTATGCGCACCTAAAAAAGCAATGCAAACATGAAAAACAAATTTAAACGACATTCATGCTTTTATTCATAAGCAAGCAGTAATTATCCGTAAAACGGTTCAGTTTACTACAGAAAAGAAATTTAATCTGGCGAAGTGGTAGTAGGAGTAACTCGCTAGTGTTCGATTGAACTAACCAGAACGTGTTTACAACTGCAAAATGTAAACTATGACAGCGACATCACGTAGCTCAGTTTTAATACTTTAAAATCCTTATCTGATTTATAATATTTTTGTTGATTGATACATCCTTATTGCCGCCGTGTAAAGCCTCAGGTTTGTTTACAAAATAAAAAATAAACGTCTCAGTTTCAAAGGTAGCATACACAAATAGAATGAATTATAAATGCGGTAAAGATGATTGAACTAGACTTGAATAAGACAATAGTTGCATTCGCATTTATATAAAAATATACTTACAAAAAGAGAGACACCAGTATTTCTGCATCAATATTTCGTAGTGTACCGGGTTCGAAATATTTTCCTGCAAATTTGGAATTATAAATAAAAGAAAAGATACTAGCAGCTGCTCTTTTATATTGTCCTTGACCTTGAACACAATTGCCTTTCTATTTTTAACAAAGACATGTTAACATACCGGTATGCGCAACAATTTAATAATGATCTTCACATTTGTAATGACCATATTTGAACACATACACATTTAATTCTATTTTACTTTTTAAATATTTGCAATTATTTAAAGACAATGTTTATAAGCCGCAGATAGAAACGCCCCTATATTAAGCTATCCTTGAATTAGGTATGAATGTATTTATGCGCAGACTATTTCCGATCAAGGGTCACCATGATCCTGTGCAATGCTCATGCTGTGTTTACGTTTATTTTGGTATGCACTACTGTAAAACTGAATGTCGCGTATACATGACATTTACCACAACCTTGTACCCATTCGAGACACACGCTCACGTACGAATAGTCAAGTATATTAGCAAAAATACATCTTAAAGGGGCCTTTTCACGTTTTGGTAAATTGACAAAATTAAAAAAAGTTGTTTCATATTCGCAAATTTTCGTTTAAGTGATGATATTTGTGAGGAAATAGTTATAATGAGCATTAACCATGCTTTAATGCTTTATATGCATCTTTTGACGATTTGAAAACATGAAAATTATAAAGCGTTGCAACGCGAAACGATTAAATAATTTTTAAAGTTCTTTTGTTGTGGATATATTTTGGGAAACTACGAGGATTGCTTATATAGGTAACAAGAACAATCTTTAAAAAAAAGATATACGGCGTTGATTGTGGTAGGAGTTGGTGAAAGGTAAACAGTTCAATGAATGAGATCAAAGATAGCGAATGTCTTTTTCTGTTCAGTTCTTAGCAGTACGGGATGTTACCCGGAGTTTTCGCGGCTTATTTTACATTATTACATATTGCTGGTCACAAACCTATAGATACAAAACACAGTGGTTGGTATAACTAATAAGCGGAACAAACGCTTCTGACATAATTCGAATATTCGATGAAGGAAGCAATTGCAATATGTAAATGCAATAACATCGTTGAAATCCATATCACGAACTTATTACAGCCAGACGACTTCATCATCAGAATCATGCATTACACAAATTAATAGCTCATTTTCGTTTGAGCATCAGCTAGCTGCTTCGCTTATAGAATTGTTATAATGAAACACATCGTCTTTTGGTCACATGATTGTTGCGCCCAACTAGTCAGCCTAGGTAGATAAAGTTGAGCCTCGCTGGTCACATGATTGTTGCGCCCAACTAGTCAGCCTAAGTAGATAAAGTTGAGCCTCGCTGGTCACATGATTGTTGCGCCAGTCAGCCTAGGTAGATAAAGCTAACCTCGCTCTTTGAAAACCGGGCTTAATCCAAGTGCGAAAAGTGTCGTCCCAAATTAGCGTGTGCAGTCCGCACAGGATAAGGGACGACACTTTCCATGATAAGGGACGACACAGGATAAGGGACGACACTTTCCGCATCGACTGGACTTTTATTAAGAAGATGCTTTCTTTTAGCTAAAAAATCCATTACAGTGAAAAGTGTCGTCTCTAAATCCATTACAGTGAAAAGTGTCGTCTCTAAATCCATTACAGTGAAAAGTGTCGTCTCTAAATCCATTACAGTGAAAAGTGTCGTCTCTAAATCCATTACAGTGAAAAGTGTCGTCTCTAAATCCATTACAGTGAAAAGTGTCGTCTCTAAATCCATTACAGTGAAAAGTGTCGTCTCTAAATCCATTACAGTGAAAAGTGTCGTCTCTAAATCCATTACAGTGAAAAGTGTCGTCCCTAATAAGATTTTATGGACGGCACAGGCTAATCTGGGCGTCACTTTACGCACATGCATTAAGCCTTATTTCCCCAGAGCTCGGATCAGTTCTTACTTTTCTCGGTTGCATAAGATTCCCTGGCGTAGGTGTCGGCTCCCCGTTTCGCTTGGCCGCAGCAACACAAGTATACTAGTGAACAGGATGGAAGGTAAAACAATCTACGCATTTTTCACCTCATTTTGGGGTTTATGGTAGCCACTGTTTCCACAAGTAAACATCCTTCCAGATCTTGAAAGATTATCGGTTTGAAATATTTCTAATTAAATGAAAACAAGTGTAATTGTCTGCGAAATTGATCATTTAATGCATGGTTTAACATCAATATGTCCATGGTGTCAAAAAATAGAAAGATTTTCAATTATATATAATTACAAAAGTATATGAATCGACATTCATCAAGTTGTTTGTTCGATACGAGCTTCGCTATTCAACAGTAATATCTCTGCGCGGAGGTTCGACTCTTCGCAGTGGGTACGTCTTCATACCATTTCATCGTTCCTATAAAAGAACGCGATTTTTACACCAACAATCTCCTGTCATAGACCGATATAGAAGTGTGGTACCCTGAATCCTGGATGAACGTGTAGACATTGTGCCCAGGCAGTTTCTTGATACGAAATGTTCTTGCAGAAAAGTGCCCAAGGTTCGAGTTGTGCGAAGGTGGAGACGTGGCATGATGCACATTACCATGGAATCCAAAATGACTTCGAAAAAAGCGCCAGTTTTCCTAAGACGCGTATGGACATGTCGTACTGTCGTTTATTCATAATGTCGGTAGTTATAGTGTGCATTTCATCAAATTAAATGTAACCGAAGCGTTAAAAGAATGTAACTCAATGCGCTTAAAGGTCAGTGTTTCTTCAAGGTCAATTAAGATATATGGAATTTTATGAGATATGTGCCTAAATGGAGACAAAATTATGCTGTGAATAATACACTGATAATTTTGTTTTCAATTAAAAATGCTAATCTAGTGTAATTTTATTTTCTGTAATATGCATGCTTATTTTGTTATTGCGAAAAAATGACACTTTGAATGAATAAAATAAAAAATGAAATGGCAGTTGAACTACATGTAATCTGATAACATCGCATAAATGTAGTGCACTGCAACATAATTGTCAACGATTATAATATACACTCATGATAGAGAAACAACGGTTTGTTTATTAAGCATACAGCATGTTTTTATTATGGATGTTAACCTCTTCGTTTAAGTCAGAGGCACGTATACCACAGGTGCACACTGGAGGAATTTTAAACGGGAAAAACAACTAGAATTTATACCTATCGCATCCGTGTCAATAAACAAAGTTGTCGTATACTCTACCATTTGAATGAAGTTATTTAAAAGTGTTTTTTGATAAAATGTTGATGGCAGCTTTCCATAAATCAGATAACACGTAGAGCCTTTGTTATCAGATAACACGTAGAGCCTTTGTTATCAGATAACACGAAGAGCCTTTGTTATCACATAACACGTAGAGCCTTTGTTATCAGATAACACGTAGAGCCTTTGTTATCCGACACCGCTGCACGTTCTGAATACATTAGTAAACTATTCAGTGCACCGAAGAGTGTTCAATGGGTAACTGTAAGGGCTTGGCTGCTTTTATAAAGTTCAGAATCAAAGCGCTGTAGGCGATGAAGGCCTGTGGCTATATTTAGTATGCTGGGGAACAAGTATTGTCCGAATAAATATATATAATTATTAAATATGCAGAGCCACGCCTGTTACCACTCCTATATAGTTCTCAGTACGCTAAAACAAACACTGCTAAACCGATCCTTGTACCTCATCATCTGTTACTTAACTAACCACCATGAAGCCACTGTGCCTCTCGGACCGTGATCAAGATTCAACATGAACGACATCAATTTTAGCCCGTAGCTTACGCTATGCATTGACGTTAATCACGGGCGCCAACTCTTTTTGTGCGAATGCGTTAATAAAAAAGCCAAATCAACTTCCGGTGTGCCACTAAAGACCGGATGTTTTTAAAATTGACGGAGAATTGTACAGGGTGATTAGGTTTCATATGGTGTTTTAGGGTGTGTTCTTTTTCAAAATATTTCGCGTTACTTTAAAAATCGGGCAATGTAGTTCGATTCAGCAGAGATTAATTCATCCACAAATGTACAGAAACATACAATCACCGCTTGGAAACGTTAAGATCTTAATAAGTTAGGAGATGGTGGTGACTTTTTCCTTAAAAAATCGATGTTTCCGAACAAAAAAACAACGACAATAGTAGAATCGCCAATTGAGCCTGAACTTCATGTTTTCGGGAAATACATGGAGATGGAATGTAATTTTAGTATGAAGATCAAGAGCAATATTTGACTGTCAAAGACGAGAAGTTGAATTAAAAATCAGACAATTGCGAAGTCCACAAGAAAGTTTACTACGTTAAAATATTACCAGAGCGAGTGCAATGATTGATGGGACGTGTACTTTACACAGAAGTATACAGGACATCATGAGCGAGTGCAATGATTGATGGGACGTGTACTTTACACAGAAGTATACAGGACATCATGAGCGAGTGCAATGATTGATGGGACGTGTACTTTACACAGAAGTATATAGGACATCATGAGCGAGTGCAATGATTGATGGGACGTGTACTTTACACAGAAGTATACAGGACATCATTCAAGTGAAGTCTGTTCAAGACATATCAACGACCATCAGACACAAGTTATTTCTTTAGATTGTTTTCATGGAGTGCGATAGCTTAAATACTAATTTTTAATAGTGTTTGAAATCAAATGAGTCCTCTAACATGCTAATTTATAATTGGCACATATAAATGCTACTTTCATTTAAATTACTTTAATAGCCCTTTCAAATTTTTCTTTTTAAACTTAGGCAAGATTTGATTGACAGTGAGTTTTAATTTTCAATTTTCATCCAAGACTTAGCCAGCATGTAATTGTAGTCCAAGACTTAGAGTATGCAAGCTTGTGATTGTCGTCTAAGAGTATGCAAGCTTGTGATTGTCGTCTAAGAGTATGCAAGCATGTGATTGTCGTCTAAGAGTATGCAAGCTTGTGATTGTCGTCTAAGAGTATGCAAGCATGCGATTGTCCTCAAAGAGTACACTGGCTGTCATGAATTAACCAGCATGTTGTTTTCATCCAAGAGTATGAAAACATGTGATTGTCCTCAGAAAGTACACTGGCTTGTCATTGTCATTAATGAATTTACCAGCATGTTGTTGTCATCCAATAGTATGCAATAATGTTATCGTCATCCAAGAGAATGTCGGCATTGTAGTGTCATTTAAGATTATTATTGCCATACAAAACTATTTAAGCTTGCAACTTAAATCCAAACAGGCAACAGTATGCAAGATTTTTATTGTAAAACAATGGTATTGAAGATTTTGACATGCAATACTTTTCAAGCGTTTGCTTGTCATCCAAGAGTACACCAGCATGTGATTGTCGTATCAATCTTTGCCAGTTTGTGATTTTCAGCGAACTGGATTCCAGAATGTGATTGTCTTCTTATCATGTCAGTTTTGTAGTTGTCGTTTATGTATAATACTAGCATGTGCTTGTCATTAAACTGAGATTCAGTGTGTCATTGTGCACTTCGTATTTTGGTATCTGATAGTATTTTTGTCGGGCAATATTTACCGTTATAGTATTTTCGCACAATATTGTTCCACTGCCATTCAGTTATATCATAAATAAGACAGCTATAGGAGAGTTTGCAACAGCATGATTGCATATTTATGACTTTTGCAGGGATATGATTATCTAAAAGGCTATACCAGGATAATTTAATTGCTATCCAATTACGACAAATGCAATATATCCCCAAGAGACCAACACTTCTGATAGCTGTGCTAATGTGCTAATGTATAATATAATCATTATAATGAAATTGTTGTATTTTCCCATGGATAGTTTTCCTAGTGACATTCAATGGGACACCACGCGACTTTGAGTCGGGCATAGGTCGACATAGCCGGACAGATAACGTTAGGACATCAGCAGAGGGGGAGGGTAATTAGGTCATCGGGGTTATCGTCCTAGACACATTGTTTGTACAATTAACACTTAAAGATTAAGGCAGATACGGTAAATACGAAGGCAAGTAAAATAAAGTGTTTTAGTTTTCTGGTCCTCACATGCACTCTTTACGATATTTATCTTCTAATTGTATGTTCTGAAATAGTTTATACGCCAGGATATGTAAGTCTCAAGCGAAAGCAAAACGCATGAACTTTATATTATTACCGACTCGTGATCCATGCTTTCTTGTATTATACAGTATGAATGAATCCATTCGTATATCTTTTAACAAACACAAATTATTATCCATGTGGATTTAGCAACGCATGTGTTTAAATATAACCGGCCATTTTTTAATAAGACGAGTACATACCGGTCGGATATATACGAAATCGATGTGTACGTTTGTTCTAAACAAATACACAATGCAAATATACGGTAAAATAAATGTTTTGTGTTTCCTTATTTATAGATTGAAACGCGAAGAAAATCACGATTCTTTTCTTTAATAAATTTTGATCATTATACTCGATTTATTTATTTAATATACCGACTTTGTTTTGATAGAATGATATGGTAATGCATGAGTGGAATGATGGACATGGTATAGAATGACGGTCTGATGTATTTATGAAATATGACTTCGTGAATAAACCTTTCAAACGTCCAACATTTTAATGAATATAACTTTTGCTCAGCCTTCGCAAACACTACGTGAACAAATACTGGTCTAACACAAACACTATAACTAAGGTCAATGTCCTTGATCTGTCTAATTGATTATTTAATATCTCCCACGAGTATACCAACACGAATACGGTCGCTAGATAACGTTCAATTTATTTAGAAACAACTTTAAAAATAATTGTTGTTATGACAACTGACAATCGGAACTATCGAAAAATGAATATAAAATTAATTAAATATAAAATTATTTATCACCACGCAGCATTTTACAACAGGCGAACCTTTAGTTACCCGATTGATCAGATCGAAGCAATTCTTACATGATGCAACTTGTAATTGTATCAAAGTCCCATTGCTGATTCACATAAGGAGCGAGTGCGGCAACCAACCCAGGCTGAAAGACATGTTCGCAGCAAGACCGTATGTACACTGCTACACACCAAGCACTAATTGTCTCATTGCTTCTAAACAAGAACTCAAAAATTATTTGTTTCCCGCTGATACTCAACAAGTAACTATTGCCCCTCTGCTTCTCAACAAGTACTAATTGTCGGAATGCTACACAAAAGTACTTATTGTCCGAATGCTTCACAAAAGTACTTACTGTACGAACGCTACACAAAAGTACTTATTGTCCGAATGCTACAATATAAATACAAATGGTCGCTTTGCAAAACATAAAGTACTTATAATTTCGCTTCTGTACAACATATTTTAACTGTACTATTGCTCCTCAACAGGTTTATCCACCTGTTACATGACACGTACGAACACATGTTAATTATATCAGTAAAAAGAGAGTTTGACAATAAATACTAGACGGGTTCGATTTATGGCCCGACACCATCACTGGCCATAAAATAATTTCTTCTACGGCATTCTTTCCATTCCAAAATTTCAAAAAGGTCAGATGTCAGTTACTGGCAAAAGTGTGTTCAATTCGTTCTGTCAGAAAAACAACAGAGAAACATTTTAACATGAACAACTTGATCAAACGACTAAGCGCAATATGATCCATTGTTTAAAGGGACCTTTTCACGATTTGGTAAATTGACCAAATTCAAAAAATGTTTCAGATTCGCATTTTTTCGTTGAAGTTATGATATCTGTAAGGACAGTAACAGTGACAGTATCAGTAATACTGAACATTTACCATGCTCTAAAATATCCATTATATGCATCTTTTGACCATATAAAAACCTGAGAATTATAATGAAACGCGAAACGATTGAAAAATTTGGACAGTTTTGTTGTTGTCGCTATGTTTTGTGATACTAAGAGGATTGCTTATATTTAGTAAAAAATACATCGCTAATGGTATGAGCACGGATGGCCGAGTGGGCTATGCGATAGACTTTAACTCCAGTGGTCAGTGGTTCGAGCCCAGTTGAGGGTTAGTTCTTTTTCTTCCTTTTTATCTTGTTACTAGAGCTTTTAAGATCCAATGTTTACATTTATCAATTAGAGCATTTCATGAAAAAACTTCAATACATGCCAAAATCTGTGAAAAGGCACCTTTAATACCGCTCACCAGTGTGTAAAAAGACAATTCGTATTAACAATAACACAATTTTTTTTGTCTTAAATAATCCACTACATGACAAAGATGATTGGTTTCACGATTTCTTATCCCCAATTTATTTTCGCTTCCTAGCGTTTCTCTCACTATATAGGTTTTTATGCCATCATATGCAAACAATTATTTAAAGGGACATTATCTCAGATTTTGTTAATTTACCAAAACGTGAAAAGGCCCCTTTAAGGATAATTTCGTTATTGTTAATTTCTGTATAAGGAATAATACGATAATATATTACCTCATTTTTACTTCAGCAAAATAAAATTTATCCGTCAGCAGAAGTTTTTTTAATACTGTTGTACGGTAAATTGATTTATGCATTGTCAGTTAAACTTATACAAATTGTTTATTAATGTTGTCAGAAAATAACAGAATGACAAATGTTAACAACTCTCTTGCTGACACGTTATATTATTGTGGTAAAATAAAAAAATCCTTGTTACATCTAGAAAATATGTTTTGTTCGTGCTTTTTTTGTTTTCTGAAAAGCTGCCAAGCATAGTATACCAAGAAAACACAGACATTTGCAATCAATGCAAGTGCATCACGTACGTGAGAAATGTATCTTAAAAACCGCGCAAGCGTTAAAACGCCAATTACATGAAACACCCATGTATACATGTAAAACAAACTGATAGTGTGTTGTTATTTAATATGTCATAATGATAAAAAAATGTGATGATGGGACAAATACAATTTCAAGTACATGTACATACAACTGAGTTAATTTTACATACAATCATTGTTTATATTTAATTGTCGTTGTTTGTGTAGAAGATTTTTTATTTGTTCACATGTTGCCAAATCAGTGTTTTCCCTTTTGCACACGTTTGTATAGTTTTATAAAGGTATTTCTCGTAAGAAGTATAACAGTTGTTTTTTTTGCACTAATCCGACCTTACTTTGTTTGTTTGCGCCGACCGTAAAAGATTTGTTTGGACACTATAATTGAACCCGTCTGAGAAACAGGGCATAATGCATGTGCGTTAAGTGTCATCCCCGATTAGCTTGTGCAGTCCGAACAGGCTAATCAGGGACGACACTTTCCGCCTTAACTTGATTTTCGGTAAGGATGACATTTTTGAAACTAAAAATACCATAAAAGAGGAAAGTGTCGTCCCTGATTAGCCTGTGCGGACTGCACAGGCTAATCGGGGACAACACTACACGCACATGCATGAAACCCCTCTATCATCATGCTTGCCGCTTTTTATTTCTTCTCAAAATTTTCTCAGAACAAGACACTATATACTTAGATTCAAGCGTTTTTGCTACATTCAATCATAATCGCCAAATCAATGTTTATCGAAATAAATAAGGTAATAATGTTATATACAGAATCTGAATGGCATAACATATCCTAAGTATATTGTTAATTACGGTATTTCGTGCAACATAAAAATAATGATTTTTTTTTTAGCCGACCATCCTACACTAGTATTATTTTTACATTTGATCAAACCATGAAGGTTAATTTTAAAACAAATATAATTAGTGTTTTCTATACGAAGTAACTTCACAGAACCGAACAACAAACGTTCGTAGAAAATACCAATCGATAGACAACTGGAGACACCAAGTGGAAACACCACATATACCGTGGCCTCTTCCGGGTTTCTCGAGTGTCACGTCCGCTTTGCTCCAATAACCAGACAGAGGGCTGGAAGTTTAGTCCATTGGTGGACCACGTCGCGCTGACGTACATCGTCTATTGTGATACTCAAGTGCACGTTGTAGTAATAAGTACAACGCAGATGTCAACTACTGATATTGAAGTGCACGTTGTAGCAAGAAGTACAAGAAAGAGGTCGAGAAATTGCGCTTGAATTCTGTAGTTAACCCTTTCAGTGCTGGAACCGAATTTTGAAGGCCTTTGCAAACAGTTTGGATCCAGATGAGACGCCACAAAACGTGGCGTCGCATCAGGATCCAAACTGTTTGCTATTCTGATAGTATTCTTTGCAAAAAAATCGAAGAAAATGCTGATTTTAGAAATTCAGCAGACGACATTTTAGCAGACGACAAATTTCCAAGCATGCAAAGGGTTAAAGGTTATTGTTGGTTTAATTTATCATCTTTTAATATTTAAAACGTTATTGAACGAGCTGTTGTCGTTGAAATAAAAGTCCGGTGTATACAAAACTAATGACGTATTATTTATATAGTGGTAAAGTAACCGTTTGAGGTTACAACGTTGCTGTTGTTTTGTTTTTCGGAAAAAAATCTAGAATGCCAAGAAAACAAAGACGTCACACATTCGTTATGATAAAGATCATGTATTGTTTAATGTAGGAGATGAGACATGGGAACAGGCGTTGATTTGTATGTCTGAACGACAAGAACAGCGCATACATTCAGAGAACATTTCGATTCGAATGGCAAGTTGTAGGTAAGTATCCCTTGAAATATAGAAACTGTTCGAATAAAATATTTTATGCATATAAAAATAGCATTCGGACTAAAAAATAATACAATATAGATCTATTAAAAATAGAGACCGTTAAGATCAACAAGTGGTGTTCCTCCAAAAAGTGTCGTCAATTTGGACAATCTTATTTATAAAACGATTGAATGTTTCATTTGTAATTTTCTTTGGTGATCAGCTATACTGATAATCAGACAAACTATCAAACTTGTTTAATGTCAAGCCAAAATGCAATTAAGTGACATTGTGATCGTCATTTTAATAATAAACACTGGTAGCAGCCAACAAGCCGTCGTTATTATCCTCAGCACCATCATCAGCGTCACGACAACAATTAAAGACAACGCTGACAGCTCTTGATATACCGGTACATGTATATCGATCAAGTACCCCGTTGGTATAAAAAATATGCTAAAAATGAATTTAAACATAATTTCACATTAATATTTGAATAAACATTTTGACAACGACATTATTGACAAATGAATACCAAATCGTCGTTTACTTAGGTAAACTCATTTTCGCGTGATAAACGAAAATACATTTAGGACCAATTTGTGTTGAAACAGAGCTTTTCTTTTTAAGGGGCCGATCCTTGCCTAACATTACAATTGTCATAAAAAAGTCTTGCGGTTAAGATATTGTCATCCAATATAGTAGTCAGGGGCAAATTCTAGGTTAGCTCAAAAACCCTTGAAACCAAGCTTCTTTGTGTACCTTGTTAATTCTCAATCATGCACTGTTTTAAATATTAAATATTAAATAAGATTTTTACTGGGAACGCACCAGGCGACAGGAACGTCTAAATACTCGACTGTTGAATAAACTTGAAGGACTTAATTCACAGATTGTTAAAATGACAATTTTCTAACAGTTTGTGACGTATACAAAAAAGCTCACTATAAATCAGGGCGCGAAATAACAATAATGACATTAACTCGAGCTGAACATCAGCTGCATTCATGAATGATAATCATTTGAAATTGATTTAAATGTAAAGCGTTACTAACACAAAACTACTTAATGATTTAGAATGATTCAGTTTATTTCGTTAAAGACAGACAGACAAAATTGGTTACAGCTCGTCGATCACTTAGGCGAATACCAGGTATAAAAAGCAGGTTACATTTTAATATCCCGGATGGCTGAATGGTTTAGGTCTAGGCCTTTCAATCAAAAGAACTTCGATGCGAAGTAATTTCCTATCTACAATTCTATTCTTTTAATTATAAGTGACGTCTACAGTTCCGTATTAAACAATCTAGCGATGTAAGTCATTGACTTACACAGTCTAAAAATGCCATAATCTGTGATCAAGTTTTACAGGAGCGATTATAATTTAACATCATGGCATTAAAATAAGGATGTTATTTCACCGCAAAACAGTGAACAATTAAGACATTTTGCAATGTTATGTTTTCCCTGTGAACTTTGAATAACACGCTTTAAATCAAAGTATTTTGCATCTAAACCACTCCCAAGCATAAAACAATAATGCATTTTCTTTTTGGTAACGCCATTTTCTGTGGGCTATTTCAAGTACATGGGACCACACGATTTTCAGAGGGCGCTTTTATGATTTGTTTGGCCAGCCCATGACTCGAAATCGGGATACCTCTCTATTAGGGGCGTGTGCTGGTTTGAATGACCTAACCGTTCCACAACCTCGGTCCTTAAATAACCAGGTGTATATCGTGATATTGGTTGTTGTTGTTGTTTGTTAATTTATACCGATTGATAGTCGTTTGCGCTCCTTCAAGCAAGGAAATGTGGGAAATTACAATAAAATATGAAAAAATCACCATAAATCTTTGTTTAAAAATGTATGCAAAACAGAATCATAACTTATATTTGTCTTACGATAAATAGCATGCGGGGCAGCAGCTGCGATCACACGTAGGATTTTATTCGATGACTTTCTGTTTCTCGATCAGTTTTCAATCATTATTATAATAACGCAAATCATTAGTTGTTCAAATGCTTGTGACGTCCATTAAGTCCGTCAGGGTAAATAGAGTTTTTACTTTACTTGCTGCTGAGTTGGATTCGCTTACGACGGTGTCGACGTCCTGTGAAATCATGATTTTTAAAGATTATCGGTATTTAATGCTTCTAATATAATGGAATAAAATATAATTTTCTGCAAAATCGATCATTTTATACATGGTTGCCGTCAATATATCAAATTAAATACAGACTTTCATTGAAATAAAAAAAGATAGTATCGAAATCGAGAATCATCAGATGGCGTGCTTGATCCTGGTTTCGCTCTGCACCAGTTACATATCTGCGTGGAGGTTGGTTTGACTTTTCGCGAGATTTCTTAATTGAAGTATCAAACGGCTTTATTCCATTTCAGCGTTCTTGAAAAATAAAACGGTAATATTTTACACAAAACAACACCTGTAATAGATCTATAAAGAAGTGTAAGTGCTTAGACGAGCGTAGAGACACTTTTTGTCTAGGCAGTTTATTTACATTGAATGTTCTTGTCGGAAAGTGTCTAACTTTAACTTTTGCAGCAATGGTGGATAAGTGGCATGCTTCATGTCACCATGGATACCAAGATTTTCGAAAACAGTGCTAGTTTTCAATGCGGCACTTTGACATGCTGTACTGCCGTATATTTTAATGTCGGTAGTTGGATTTTAATGTTGTTGTTTTTTTTTTTTTATATAAATACATTTACATACAGACATCGTTTGAACAAGGTCGATCAAGGAACCCGAAGTGATGGTTAACTGTAAGGTCAAATTATAAATACTGATTTCAATGTTATGTTAATCAAATTATTAAAAATATATGGATACATATGTTGTGTATATTTGATCAATGTAAAATCTATGTCCCTTGTCAAATGGCAAGCGATTGAAATGCTAACTTCTTTAATATGCATGTTTATTTTGCTACTGTGAAAAGGAATACATTGTGAATGAATTTTTTTTTAGGTCAGTTGAACTTTTTAATAAATGTGCATATCTATTCAAACATAGTGTTAACGTAATTTTCAACGATTTAATTTACGTATGTTTAACAAACAACGGTCAGTCTTTGATAAAGAATGCTAGTATTTTTTTTAAAGATGTTGACGTTTTGATGCACGTTTGAGCTACAGGAACATACTTGCTTAGTTGCGCGACGGAGGAATTTCAAGCACGGAAATAAATAGAATGTTTACACTAACGTACCCGTTTCAGCATAAAAACTGACATATTCTCTACATTCGTTTTGCAGCTTTCCGTAATATCATGTTTATGTTATCTATTAAACCACGTAGAGCCTTTGTTATTTGACACATTTGTTGAACGTTCAGAATGCATTCGTCAACCATTCAGTGCATGCAAGTCCTCTAGGGATTGCAATAAAACAAATGCGAAGACTACGGCACAGTTATTTGATCTGGCAATTCTAAATTTCATATTAAAGGTATAATTAAGACAAAACGTAGTGAAATAAATATTACCAGAGAGATTGCAATGAATGACATTGTGTGTACTTTACATCAAAGATTACGTGCAATCATCAAGTATAATCCGTCGAAGAGATATCCATAAATTAGGCTTTATAACAGACGGACGTGATTCTACTGAAGATTATAACGACCATCAGACACGAAACGTAACCTGATAAATTATTCTTGGAATTCGACAGAGATTTAACTTATTGTTATTAGTGTTTGAGATCAAATGATTCCACATAAATGCACATGCATCCACCAAGAGCACAGTACTCACACTTTTAAATTTGTATTGTTGCTCTCCGGCAAATTTTACCCTAAGGAAAGCGTTGATTAAAAGTGTGTTTAAACTTTAAATTTTCATCAAAAGAATATACCAGAATGTGTTTGTATTTCAAAAGTATTTCAGCACATGATTTTCATTAAAGAAAAGCAGCATGTGATTTTCAAATCACTCTATATCAGAATGTGATTTAAGAAAAAAAAACAGCATGTAATTGTCATAAAAGATTACCAGCATATGATTGTCATTAAAGATAACCAGCTTGGTGAGTGTCATCCAATGGTATACCAGCATGTGATTGTCATCCAATGGTATACCAGCATGTGATTGTCATCTCACTTTATGCAAGTTTGTGATTGGCATCCAATGATATACCAGAATGTGATTGTCATCCCACTCTATGCCAGGTTGTGATTGGCATCTAAGGGTATACCAGCATGTGATTGTCATCCAATGGTATACCAGCATGTGATTGTCATCTCACTCTATGCCAGTTTGTGATTGGCATCCAATGGTATACCAGCATGTGATTGCCATCTCACTCTATGCCAGTTTGTGATTGTCATCCAATGGTATACCAACATGTGATTGTCATCCAATGGTATACAAGCATGTGATTGTCATCTCACTCTATGCCAGTTTGTGATTGGCATCCACTGGTATACCAGCATGTGATTGTCATCCAATGGTATACCAGCATGTGTTTGTCATCTCACTCTATGCCAGTTCGTGATTGTCATCCAAAGGTATACCAGCATGTGATTGTCATCTCACTCTATGCCAGTTTGTGATTGGCATCCAATGGTATACCAGTATGTGATTGTCGTCCAATGGTATACAAACATGTGATTGTCATCCATTGGTATACCAGCATGTGATTGTCATCTCACTCTATGCCAGTTGGTGATTGGCATCCAATGGTATACCAGCAAGTGAGTGTCATCCAATGGTATACCAATATGTGATTGTCATCCAATGGTATACCAGCATGTGATTGTCATCTCACTCTATGCCAGTTTGTGATTGGCATCCAAGAATATGCCACAATATGATAGGCATCCGACTGTATGCCTGTTTGTGATTGTCAAGCACCCTGTTGGTATAAAACATAAGCTTAAAATTAATTTAAAATTATTCACATTTATATTTGAATAAACATTTTGCCATTGACATGATTGACAAGTGAATAACAAATCGTCTTTTACTCAGGTAAACTGATTGCAGCATGATAAACGAAAATACATAAAGGACCAATTTGTGTTGTACAATTAAAGCTTATCATTCTTTAAAGGAGCCGATCATTGCGTAATCATACTGAAAAGTCTTGCGTTAAGATATTGTCATCCAATGTTGTAGGCAGGGGCAATATCTAAGTTAGCTCAAAAACCATTGAAAGTCAGCTTTTTGCATACCTTGTAAGTTCTGAATAATGAAATATTTTTTAATTTTAAATAAGATATTCACAGGCAATGCGCCAGGCGACAGGTACGTGTAAATACTCGACTGTTGAATAACCTTGAAGGTTTGATCAGATAGATCAGAATATAATTGTCATTAAACTTTTTGATTGTCCACCACGTATATCATTATCCGAAAGTCTTTTTGGCGGGAAATATATACGAATGTAGTATTTTCGTATACTATTATAACATAATGTCATCTAGTATTATCTTATATGAGGCTTCTATCAAATAGTTTAAAACAAACCGATAGCATATTGATGGCAATTGCAATGTTGTGATGATCTAGAGGCTAAACCTTGCTGATTGTTGTTGCTGTACAGACGTACTACAAATGCAATATATCCCCACGAGAATCACTAATCTGATTGACGGGATGCACTTTTCTGTTATAATGTTGTGCTTATATTTCACAGGGTCGATATTCCTTATGACTTTTAATGTGACACCACGCGTCAAAGGACACGTTTGGTCGGGAATTCATTTACACAGTCGGACAGATTGGGTTATGACACCAGCAGAGCCGGAGAGTAATCGGGTTATGGGGCCCTAACCACATGATCAGTACCATTAACACTTACAAGATAAAGGTAGATACGGTAATGATTAAATTAAGGCAAGTGGTATAAAGAGTTTTCTTGTTAATCTGGTCCTCACAAGGACTCGTCATTTCCATATATCCTTAGCTGTATGTACGAAAAACATTTCATACGTGAGGACATTTCAGGCTCAAGCGAATTAATCGTGTTTACGATTAATTATTCCTTTCTCGTTTGCTTCTGGCTTTTTCGTTTTTATGAAATATGAATCCGTTGGTAAATGTTTTAACAAAAAAAAAACACACTCTCAATAACATGTAAGAATGCGTGTGTTTTAATACAAGCGGTCATGTTCAAAGTAGAGTACATACCGGTCGAATAAATGCGAATTCGATGTGTTCTTTTGTTTTTAACAAATAGAAAATGAAAATATATTGCAAACTAGACGTTCTTTGCTGCGTCGCACACATCAATGAATATAACATTTGCACAGCCTTAATAAACAATACGCGAACAAATAATGGTCTAGCACAAACACTGTTTAAATAAGGTCAATGTCCCTGATATGTCTATAGATTATTTAATATCTCCCATTAGTTCAATTTATTTAAAAACAGCATCTTTTGTCCCATCGCTACACAAAAAGTACTAATTGTCGCATCGCTACAAAACAAGTGCTAATTGTCCCATCGCCACACAACAAGTACTAAATGTCGCATCGCTACACAACAAGTACTTATTGTCCTGTCGCTACACAACAAGTACTAATTGTCCAATCGCTACACATCAAGAACTTATTGTCATATTGCTACACAAAAAGTACTAATAGTCATATCGCTTCACAACAAGTACTAGTTGTCACATCGCTACACAACAAGTACTAATTGTCCCATCGCTACACAACAAGTACTAATTGTCCAATCGCTACACATCAAGAACTTATTGTCATATCGCTACACAACAAGTACTAATTGTCGCATCGCTACAAAACAAGTGCTAATTGTTTCATCGCTACACAACAAGTACTAATTGTCCCATCGCTACACAACAAGTACTAATTATCCTATCGCTACATAACAAGTACGTATTGTCCCATCGCTACACACCAAGTACTATTTGTCTCATCGCTACACAAATACTAATGGTCCCATCGCTACACAACAATTACTGATTGTTCAATTGCGACACAACAAGTAATAATTGTCCCATTGCTACACAACAAGTACTTTCTGTCTCATCGCTACACAACAAGTACATATAGCCGTGTTGATTAAATGTTGTTACTTCCCTTAGAGCGAGTTCATTCCCTTCAAAAACAAGTACTCGCCACTTCCGGTGAGCAACTGTGAAAAGTCGACCGTGAAAAGTATGGCGCCTGACGAAGGATTCAATGAAGCGTTTAACCCAGATAAATGTAAAGTACGCGATTTGAGGAATTTTTTACGAGATCATGGAGAATTTATTTCGGGAAATAAAACCGAGCTTATTGCAAGGGCGAAAGGAGCGATAGCAATCGGCGCGAAACCACTAAAGGAAGTGTTGACAAGTGACAAGGAAAATGGACATCATCGCAATATTGACAAATTAAAGGGGCCTTTTCACAGATTTTGAAGTTTGTCATTAAATGCTTTATATAGATAAATGTAAACATTGGATCTTAAAAGCTCCAATAAAAAAATCAAGAACAAAATAAAAAAAAAAGGAAAAAAAAGTAGCCGGTACCAGGGCTCGAACCAGTGACCCCCGGAGTCCTGGAGTTAGTCTGAAGTAAAAACGCATAAGCCCTCTCGGCTATTCCGCCCTGTAAACTCATGTTAAGTATTTTATACCATATATAGGCAATCTTCGTAGTTTCGTTAATTTAAACGACAACAACAGAACTCTCCAAATTAGTTAATTGTTTCCTGTTGCAACGCTTTATAATTTTTAGGTTTTCAAATCGTCAAAAGATACATATAATGGCTGTATTGGACTATGGTAAATGTTCAGTAATACTGTTTCCTCACAAATACCATAACTAAAACGAAATTGTGAATCTGAAACAACTTTTTTCAATTTTGTCAATTTACCAAACCGTGAAAAGATCCCTTTAATAACACCCTTGGGCGAGGAACTGCCGGATCCAATGTTATTCAAGGCGAACTGGACTTCTTCTGTTGACGAGATCCCAACAATTGGCGAAACGGATATTTATAATTACCTAGTGTTGAACACGCAGAGGACTTTCGACAATCAACAAATGAAAGCAACTAGGGCATTAAAAACCAAGGTGTTGTTTGAGGATGGACATGTCCACAGTTTGAGTTATAATCCCATCAAAGCCCAATGCAGTCACTGTTTCGTGAAGTGTAAAGTGATGCCGTCAATTACAACCCAGAAAGAAAACCAGAAGCCTGACTATGATGTATGGCTTTGTATGTCAAAGATGTCTGGACAAATTCATTCAGCTGGTTGTTATTGTAATGCCGGGTAAGATATATAATACAATCATTTTTATTGAATTGTTATTATCTCTCTATATTTCAATACTGCCAAACTCCCCTCGTGGGTATTACTGGCAGATATGGACACTGTTGAGTCCATTTCATGAGAAGAACCACTGCAACCTTATTTACTCATTTATGCCTAGTGGACTCTGCCATCCTTCTAAATTGGATCAATTATTTATAAAATTAGGAATGTCTAGTAAATTAATTTCTATATTTAGAATATTTCTTACAGAAATTTCTTTTAGCAAACAGCGCAGACCCTGATGAGACGCCGCATCATGTGGCGTCTCATCTGGGTCAACGCTGTTTGCCAAGGCCTTTTTTCTAGACGCTAGGCATAAATGGGTTAACTCGTTCATCCATATTAGAATTTGTATATGACAATTTTAATCAGCTTTAAAAAGATTGCAGACAACATTTCAACATTAATTTCGACCTTATCTAAGCATTTAAACAGACAATAATCTATTCACACAATCAGTTATTTGTGAGATAATTTAAAGGTCGAGAATTATTATATAAATACATTTATCATAAGTTTATTATTAGAACATAAGCACATAGGCTCATTCATGATTGTTCCCAACATATATACATATTCTTAAACTGGAAGTGTTAAAAAGTGATTCGAGCAAAAGCACCCTTAAAAATAATGAATCGAAATCAGAGCTGTCATATTTATTTATTTTATTTACATTTTCAGGGAAGGCGAATCTTGCAGCCATATAGCTGGGATGCTGTATGGTTTAGTGGATCTGGCTGAAAAGAAGATGGATTACATTCATCAACTTCAAGTGAATGCTGGTGGATTAAACCATCAAGGAAAAGGAAACTAAGTCCTTGAAGATCTCAAGACCTGACTTTTAGAAAACATCAACTCAATGACACTAAACCTCAGCCAGTAAAGGGGAACATTAAGATAAAATCCGAAAAGACAGTGAAACCAGTGAACATTCTAAACTTTAGTGAAAAACTTATGAGTGTAAACAAACATTCGGCATGGCTTTATACACACAAATTCTCTCTACCGAAGCCCACACAAGAAACTATTATTAAAATACCTAAGCTTCACAATGTTGAATTTATGTTTAAGGATAGTGAAGATTTAAGTGACCAGTCTTGTGTGTCAAAGTTTACCAGTTACTTTAATACCTTGAGTGTGAGTGAAGCCGAGTGTGAAACAATTAAAAGCGAAACGAAAGGACAATCAAACAACAGTTCCTGGCATATGGCAAGGGTAGGCCGCTAAACCACACCAAATTTTGGAGTAGTTTGCAAGCGGAAACCAGGAACGCCGCCAGAGAATTTGGTCAAGGTATTAATGAACTACACAGATCAGTTTGATGGCCCAAGTGTTTGTTGGGGGCGATCTCACGAACATGCTGCACTCAGGATCTATGAAGACAATTTAAAAAAATGTCATGACACTTTCGCATGTAGCCAAAGTGGATTATGTGTCAACAACAAATATCCGCATCTTGGTGCCAGCCCAGACGGATTGGCATCTTGTTGATGTTGTGGTGAGGGTTTGGTCGAGGTTAAATGCCCATTCACATGGAGATTCAAATCCCCTCTGGAAGCCAGCAGTGATCCCCTTTTCCCTTGTTATATCGACGATGCAAGACCAAAACTAAAGCAGAACCATAACTACTATTTTCAAATTCAAGGACAAATGGCTATATGTCAGCGCAATTATTGTGACTTTTTTGTGTGGACACTAAAGGGATTTGCGTTGGAAAGAATCCAATTTAACATTCAGTTTTGGGAGGAGTGTTTACATAAGTTAAACTAATTTTATCTGAAGGAAATTATTCCAGAACTGTTTTCAGAGCGTGTTAAAAGGGGACTGCAATTATATTAATCTGAAAAGTTAGTCTGAAAAGTTAACCATTTGCCTAACAACACATTTTGGACATCTCAAAATTCTAAGAATTATTAATGAATCAGGTATCAGGAGTTATGGTATCAATTAGTTGATTTCTCCATTTCCCACAATCATTTATAAAGTTTTCTACAAAAAAACTTTTAATATCTTGCAATTGTTTAGTAATAATTTGTATTTGGGACTACAATTACACTATATAATTTTTCACATGTCTTCATGTGTTGTATAACATGTCTTTCATGTATGTTTAATAATTTACCTATCAGGATTGCTAATGAAAGCATTATGGTAAACAAAAAAGTGTTGACTTATTCATATATTTATATACCACATTGTTTTCAAGAAATTTACTCTTTCAGTGCTGGAACCGAATTTTGAAGACCTTTGCAAACAGTTTGGATCCAGATGAGACGCCACAGAACGTGGTGTATCATCAGGATCCAAACTGTTTGCTATTCTGAGAGTATTCTTTGAAAAAAATCAAAGAAAATGCTAATTTTAGGAATTCAGCAGACGACATTTTAGCAGACGACAAATTTCCCAGGACGCAAAGGGTTAACATGTGATTATCAACATTCTAACTTAACTTAATTTAATCCTTAACCAAACAACATATTTTGGACTGTCACAAATGCAAAGTGGTTGCAGACGACAATTACTGTTGTTATACAATATTGTTATGCTCCGGTACTTGGGTCTAAATTCTAATCATTAAACGCAACTCTTTAGCTCAAAAGTTCAACAAGTTTAATTCATTCATTAAACAACACTTTAAACACTTTGCACAGATGTAAAAATACACACTTCATATGAGTCGCGTTCTGAGAAAACTGGGCTTAAAGGGATCTTTTCACGCTTTGGTAAATTGACAAAATTGAAAAAAGTTGTTTCAAATTCGCAAATTTTCGTTTTAGTTATGATATTTGTGAGGAAACAGAAATACTGAACATTTACTATGGTCTAATAGAGCCATTATATGCATCTTTTGACGATTTTAAAACCTAAAAATTATAAAGCGTTGCAACGCGAAACGATTGAATAATTTGGAGAGTTCTGTTTTTGTCGTTAAATTTTGTGAAACTACGAAGATTGCTTATATAAGGTATAAAATACGTTCAGCATGTGTACTCGGCGGAATAGCTCAGTAGGCTTAAGCGTTTTTACTTCAGGACTCTGGCAGGACTCCAGGGGTCACTGGTTCGAAACCTGGTCCGGGCAATGTTCTTTTCCTTTTTTAAATTTTATTCTTGATTTTTTACTGGAGCTTTTACGATCCAATGTTTACATTTATCGATATAAAGCATTTAATGAATAAGTTAAAAAATGCCAAAATCTGTGAAAAGGCCCCTTTAATGCATGTGCGTAAAGTGTCGTTTCAGATTAGCCTTTGCAGTCCGCACAGGCTAATCAGGGACTACACTTTCCGCCTAAATTGGATTTTTGCTAAGAAGAGACTTCATTTAAATGAAACATGTCATTTAAAGCGTCATCCCTGATTAGCCTGTGTGGATTGCACAAGCTAATCTGGGACGACAATCTACGCACATGCATTTCTCAGAACACTACACATATGTATTCACAAATTTAAGATCAATCAGTCTAAAAGTTAATTCACAATACGGAACGACTTTACACAAGAAAATAATATTGTATCACAAAGTTTAAATTACGCTTCTCTTAAAAATATTAAGAAAGGCAAAATTGTAAAAAGTTGCTGAACAACTCAATAATTCAATGAACAGGTTGCACGTTATTACTCTATGGTTAAATTATATTCATGTGTTCAATACTTATGTTAAGATTGTAAGCTTTAAACTTACTTTTTAGAATAATATGAGATAGATCTTGCCCATTTATAGATCTTGCCCCTTTAAAGATTTTAAGTTGAATGCTTTATCTGACCAAAATTTTGTCACTTTATATACCTGCGACTAGAAATCGGTCACAGTGACCCAAAGTTGGTCACTGTGACCACATATTGGTCACTGTGTGACTGAAAACGGGTCACAATAGAGTACGTGTACAATAATGGAACGCTTGCACGGTTACTACTATAAAATCATAAAATAGACTTTAAATGACTGACTAACACAAAACAGGCTATAAGAACTAGAACTTAACCTAACATCTGCTAATAATAGTGCAGCTTTTCTTGCCTAATGTCTAAATATAGATCAGCTTGTATAAATGTAAACACAGCAGTGTACATATCAAGTAGAAATTGTCCGTCCGCTTCATAACAAGTCGTAATTGCCCCTCCGCTAATTAGCAAGTAGTAAGTGTCCCTCCTATACACAACAAGTAATAATTGTCCCTCCGCTACACAGCAAGAAGTTAATGCTCCTCTGCTACATAACAAGTAGTACATGCCCCTCCGCAATACAACAAGTAGTTATTGTCCCTCCGCTACACAAGAAGAAGTAAATGTCCCTCCGCTACATAACAAGTAGTTAATGACCCTCTGCTACACAACACGTAGTAATTGTCCCTCCGCTACACAACAAGTAGTAATTGCCCCTCCACTTTTAACAAGTAGTTATTGTCCCTCCGCTATACAACAAGTAGCGATTGCTCCACCACTTCTCAACAAGTTGTAATTGCCCCTCCACTTCACAGCAACTAGTTATTGCCCCTCCGCTACACAACAAGTAGTTAATGCCCCTATGCTACATAACAAGTAGAAAATGCCCCTCCGCTACACAACAAGTAGTAATTGTCCCTCAGCTATACAACCAGTAGTAATTGTCCCTCCGCTACATAACAAGTAGCGATTGCTCCTCCACTTCTCAACAAGTAGTAATTGCCCCTCCACTTTACAACTAGTAGTAATTGCCCCTCCACTTCTCAGCAAGTAGTATTTGCCACTCGGCTACTCAATAAGTAGTAATTGTCCCTCCGCAACCCAAAAAGTAGTAATTGTCGCTCCGCTACCCAACAAGTAGTTATTGCCCCTCCGCTACATAACAAGTAGGATTTTTGTTCCCCGCTACACAGCAAGTTGTATCAAGTATTCTTTGTCCCTCTGCTTCATAACAAGAAGTAATTGACCCTCCCCTACGCAACAAGAAGTAAATTGTCCATCAGCTACACAACAAGTTGTAATTTCCCCTCCGCTACTCAACAAGAAGTAATTGCCTCCCCCCTCCACCGCCTCCGCTTCACAACGGTAATTGTCCCCTGCTTCTCAACAGAAACTACGAGTCCGATTGCTACCCAACCAGTTCTTTATGTACATTTCCTTCTCAAGTACTAACTACCTTATTGATACATGACACGTACGGAACACACGAATCGTCTCAGTTGGAAGAGAGTTGACTACAAATCAAAGGAGCGCGGGTATTATTCAAGGCGCGACCATATAACTGGTCATGAAATAATTTCTACGGTATTTCCCTATTGTTCTTTATAAAGTATGGAAGATGCAAGTAACTGGCACAAGTGTGTTTAATTCATACTCTCCAAAAAAGCAACAGAGAAACAATTTTACATCATCCATTTGACGGAGCACTATATGATCCATTGTTTTACAACGCAGTACCTGTCAATACACTATCACTGAAATCATTACTGGTACCATTGTTGTCTTTAACCCATTTACACCTAGCGTCTAGAAAAATGGCTTTGCAAACAGCGTAGACCCAGATGAGACTCTGCATGATGCGGCGTCTCATCAGGGTCTGCGCGGTTTTCTTTAAGGATTTTCTGTAAAAAAAAATATTCTAAATTTAGAAATAAATATACTAGACATCCCTAATTTTTGAAATAAATTGATCCAATTTAGAAGGATGAGAGAGTCCACTAGGCATAAATGGGTTACCGGTAATATACGACTGCTGTGTAAAGATGATTGGCTAAGCGTTTTCTCGGATTCCCGATTTTCGCTTCCTAGGAGGGCTGATCTGGTTCCTGTCCGTCTATACTATATATGAGTCGTGTTCTGAGAAAACTGGACATAATGCATGTGCGTAAAGTGTCATCCCAGATTAGCCTGTGCAGTCCGCACAGGCTAATCAGGAACGACACTTTCCGCTTTTATGGTATTTTTCGTTTAAAGGAAGTCTCTTCTTCACGAAAATCTAGTTAAGGCGGAAAGTAACGTCCCTGATTAGCCTGTGCGGTTTGCACAGGCTAATCTGGGACGACACTTTAGGCTCATGCATTATGCCCAGTTTTTCCAGAACGCGACTCATATGATTGTCATAATACAACTGAGGATTGATCGGCTTGAATGGTTATCATGAATAGCAAGGTTTTAAACTTATTTGATAATGTAATGTCAAGAATATCCTAAATATCGAAGTATTATCATTATTTAGTCAAAGCAAATCAACAATTGTTTTATTGACGTGGAGAAAATGCTGTTCGAATGTTATTTTGCCCGTAAAGTCGCTACGTCAGTCAAAAATTTACTGATGTAGATATGAACAATAATTTAAAGGAATTTGCAAAAATTGTTTTTATCATTTTTGTAATCCGTTTCGCGTATATTTTAACATCGTTTGTTGTTGTAAACTTATGCGCTTTGATTAAAAATGCCTATGGTTCTGGAATAGCTTTGCTGTAGATAATAACGAGAATTCTCGAACATAATTAACTATACATCCTTCCGCCACCATGAGCTGTAATAATATGTAAACTTAAGTATGAAGACGATGTACTTGTGTATAAGTCTGAATAAACTGTCTGTCTGTCTGTCTGTCTGTCTGTCTGTAATTTACTTGAAATAACTCGATCAGTTTAACAATTAGTACCGTGAATAAATGCGATCATATGCTGAGTGATAATTAAGACAGCGAAAATAATCGGAATACGTGTGTGCAGTAACTTGATTTATGAATTGACTGGCAAATATCTCACACACGTGTTTATTCACACTGTCGGAAAATATTATCAAGACGAATGTCCGTTGTCTGAACAAAACTTTTATTTATTGCGGTTAACCACAAATTCCTTATTACATACAAAAAGTGTGTTTTTGTTTGTGCTATAGTTCTTTTCATGAAATGAAACAAACTATAGTATACCAAGAAAACACAGATGTTTGCAATTATTGCAAGTGCATCACGTACGTGAGTTATGCATCTTTAAATCAACGTCACAGCGCAAGCGTTAACACGCCAATTACGGTTAACACCCATGTTAACATGTAAAACTAATTAAGAGCAGGTTGTTGTCGGAGTTATTAAATATGACATAAATATAAAATAAATGTGATGTGGAACGAAAACAAATTCAAGTACATGCAACTGAGTTTATTTTACCTACTAGTGTACACATTAGTTATATTTAATTGTCGTTATTTGTGTAGAAGATTTTTTTAATATTGCTAAAACTTTGAATAAAAGAGAGAAATGATTTGCCTGCCTTTTGCTCAAGTGTGTATAGTTTTAAAAATGTGTTTCTCATTAGAAGTAAAGCAGTTTGTTACACTAATCCGACCCCACTTTGTTTGCGCCGACCGTTAAAGTTTTGTTATGGCACAACAAGTTTCAAACGTTTTTGCTACATTCGATCATATGTGCTAAATTAATTTTAAACGAATTATATAAAGGAATAATGTTATATATAGAATTGGAAGATTTCTGCATGGCAAAGCATTTCGTGTGACATAGAAATAATATAAAAAACAAAATTTAGTCGACCAACCTACACTTTTATTTTTGACATTTGAATAAACCATAAATGTTTATAAATTTGAAAACGAACGCAATTATTGTTTTGTTGATACGAAGTTACTTCACAGAACAGAACAACAAACGTTTTTAGAAAACACAAATCGATAGACAAGCGGAGACATCGCGTGTCTCGTGGCTTTTTCCGGGTCTGTCGTGTGTTACGTCCGCTTTGTTATACTTAAACGACAGAGGACTTGAAGCGTGGTCTTTTGATGGACCACGTCGCGCTGACGTAGATCTTCAAGTGCACGTTGTAGTAACAAGTACAAGAAAGAGGTCAAGATATGGCGCATGAACTGTGTTCTGTAGTTAAAGGCATGGTCGCTTTAAATTGCATATTCTTTAAATCTAAACGTTATTGAACAAGCTGTTGTCTTTAAATTGAAAGTCCGTTGTATAAAAACCCCATCCCTATGTGTTAATTAATTGTGGTAAATTCAACTTTCAAGTATACAACGTTGTCGTTGTTTTGGTTTTCAGAAAATAAAATCTACTTTACCAAGAAAACAAAAACGTCATACATTCGTGTAATCAATAATATTATTGCATTAGAGTAGTAAAACGTATTAGAAAGAGGTTAAGAAAAAGATCATGATATAAGCTGTTATACAATCGACTGGCAACAGAATACATAAACAGAATACATTATTATGTCTGGACGCCCCGCGAGATAGTTCATAAAACATGTCGTTGTCAATGGCAAAATACCGATGATCATGTCTTCAAATAAAGACTCTTTACAAGTAACATCTTGTATGCAGACACACAGTAGCATCTACACTTAACAAGTGTTTAGATCATTTATACATTAAGACCACTGAGATTAAAAAGTTGTATATCTCCGAAATTTGTATTAACCCATTTATGCCTAGCGTCTAGAAAAAAGGCATGATGCGGCGTCCCATCAGGGTATACGCTGTTTGCTTTTAAGGAATTTCTGTAAGAAATATTCTAAATATAGAAATAATATACCGGACATCCCTAATTTTGGAAATAAATTGATCCAATTTAGCAGAATGGGAGAGTCCACTAGGCATAAATGGGTTAACAGCAATGGAGAAATCTCTTTAATTAAAAGAGTGGACTTTCCTCTGTGTTTGGTGTGTGATCAACTGCACTAAATAGTGTACAAACTTTCATTAATCTTCATCATTATCCTTATCACCGCCAGGATAAACATTAGTGTCATCGACATCAATTGATCACCACTGTGATAGCTCCTGATGAATATCCATCGAGTGCACCAGAGGTATACACATTTATACAAAACAAATAACCGCTTATCAATACATGAAAGGTATTCACATAATGATTTGAATAAACATTTAACAATCGACATCATTGACATATGTATGACAAATCACTGGGTCGCGCTCTGTGAAAATGGGGTTTAATCCATGTGCATTAAGTGTCATCCCAGATCAGCCTGCGCAGTCCGCACAGTCTAATCAGGGACGACACTTTACGCCTAAACTGGATTTTTGCTAAGGAGAGACTTTCTTCAAACGAAAAATATCATAAAAGCGGACAGTTTCGTCCCTGATTAGCCTGTGCGGACTACACAGGCTAATCTGGTACGACACTTTACGCACATGCATTAAACCCCTTTTCACATAGCACGGCCCCACTGTATTTTACCCAGCTTATTTCATGTTCATGCGAAAAACGAACAAACATTAAAGGTACCTTTTCACAGATTTTGGCATGTTTTGAAGTTTTTCATTAAATGCGTTAAATTGATAAATGTATACGTTTGAACTATATAGCTCCAGTATAACACAATCATATAATAAAAAAATAATAAAAAAATAATCCAAAACTGTGTTCGAACCACCAACCTTTATGGTAAAGGACTTGCGCTTAAAACAATCGGCTATCAATTCTCATATATCAAGTGATAAATTGTACACCTTATAAAAGCAAACCTCGTAATATCACAAAATATAACAAAACGAACAGAACTCTCCAAGTTATTCCATCGTTTCGTTTCGCGTTTTTAACGCTTAATATTGTTCAGATTTGTAAATCGTTAAGAGATGCACATAAAAGATATTATAGAGCATGGTAAATGTTCAGTTGTAGGCCTACTGTTTCCTCGCCAAAATCACAACTATAACGAATATTTTAAAATCTGAAACTTTTTTTTCAATTTGGTCTATTTACCAATTTGGTCTATTTACCAAACGGTGAAAATGTCCCTTTCAGGAGCCCTTTGTGTCTGAACTTTTGTAGAATCAAAGCTTACCCCGCTTCTAAGAAGCCAATCCTTGCATAAAAATACTGAAGTCTTGCGGTTAAATTAACATACTTTCAGTTGGCATGGGGCAAATTCTAGCACACACGCTTGGCGGTTATCTTTTTTGTGTACATTGTTAGTTCCCAATCATTAAGTGTTTTAAATATTAAATAAGATATTCGCAGGGAAAGCGCCAGGTGACAGGAACGTGTAAAAACTCCTATTGAATATACTTTTATGGACTTTTTAACATAATTGTTAATATGAGAAACACGATAAACTTCTCTGTCACAGATACAACAGAACTTTATAAATAAGAAAATGCCCCAAGTCCTCTTTAGAAGAGCTTATGTTCATTTAATGGCATGACGTTAAGCAGTGAAAATTAAAGATAATTTGCGGTATTGTTTTTTAAGTATGAACGTAAACCACCCGCTTTAAATCAACAAAATATCTATCAATAAAATATCATGGATATATATTTCTGTTTGCTATTTTTAGTATAGGGTAAAAACTGAATTTTCAGGGCGGGAACATGATTTGTGTGGCCGGTCCGGGACTCCAACCCGGGGCACCTCGCTGACAGGGCGAGTACTCTTCCGACTGACTGCCAGTCCGGGACTCCAACCCGTGGCACCTCGCTGTCAGGGCGAGTACTCTTCCGACTGACCTAATCGTCACACAGCCTTGAACCTTAAAGGGGCCTTTTCACAGATTTTGGCATTTTTTAACTTATTCATTAAATGCTTTATATCGATAAATGTAAACATTGGATCGTAAAAGCTCCAGTAAAAAATCAAGAATAAAATTAAAAAAAGGAAAAGAACATTGCCCTGACCAGGTTTCGAACCAGTGACCCCTGGAGTCCTGCCAGAGTCCTGAAGTAAAAACGCTTTAGCCTACTGAGCTATTCCGCCAAGTACCCATTCTGGACGTATTTTATACCTTATATAAGCAATCTTCGTAGTTTCACAAAATTTAACGACAAAAACAGAACTCTCCAAATTATTCAATCGTTTCGCGTTGCAACGCTTTATAATTTTTAGGTTTTAAAATCGTCAAAAGATGCATATAATGGCTATATTAGACCATGGTAAATGCTCAGTATTACTGTTTCCTCACAAATATCATAACTAAAACGAAAATTTGCGAATCTAAAACAACTTTTTTCAATTTTGTCAATTTACCAAAGCGTGAAAAGATCCCTTTAAAATTAAAGGTGCATATCATGTTATATTGTTTGGTTGTTTGTTTATTCCCGTTTCTCGCTGATTGCGCTCCGTAAAGTAAATATATGTGAGAGATAAAAAAAATTACGAGTTACTTTAACAAAATAAATCACGGATGTTTGTTAAGTAAGTGCGCATCTTCAAAAAAGGGTGTCGTTACTTATATTTGTCTTACAATATAGAGCAAGCAGGGCTCCAGATGCGATCACACGTTTTACAGACATTTCACAGATACTATGAACATTTAGAATTTGATTGTTGAAGAATATGCTTTCAATATTAACAATTGTGCATCGTAAGGTATTACACTAGTATTTTTGTTTAACTCTTTCCCACTCAGAGGCTACGTGAAAATTGCTATGTGCAAACAGCATAAAACCAAAACAGCCTGCGAGTAACTCGCAGTCTGTTCAGGTTTTATGCTCTTTGCTGCTCATCAGTATCTAAGTTCTTGAAAAGTCAACTCCAGTTACTAATGTTTCGACTTCTAAATGTTGATAATGCAAGATAGTATATTTTACGTAAGATGGCCGTTGTAAATTTAAAACAAAGGCTGTCCTGTAATATCACATTAATCCAGACTTATTGAATATACATCATTGAGTTTTAGAACCTAACGATTAGATAATAAACATGAGGTCTGTTAATAAAAATGGAGAATATTATAATTTTTGCGATGTCTTGCTATGTGTTTTTTTTCGTTCATTTTTAAGTAAATATAGTATACATATGAATAAGGTATAAATAAAAAATAAAAAAACGTAATTGTGTATATATAAAAAATCATATTAAAGTATTTTTTTTACCACCATTTAAACTATACATGCTTATTCATGTACTAGAACCATATAAAACGTATCACGTGATTTTCTTTTAAGCATGGGAAACGAGCTCTTACAAAGAGCATAAGAGCGCGACCGATACAATATCGGGCATCGTCATCATGAATGCTTCACAGCATTTTTCGGCACATGTCAACTGTAAATAGGAAGTTAAGGAAGATTAAAACGTTGAAAACGGGCTTCAAACTTCCTAGTCGGTTCGTCCAATCAGATCTTACAACCAGCTATAATAACTGAAAACAAAAACATTTCATTCAAGCTTTTCGACTACACCTAGACCGCATTTCTTTCAAATGATACAATGCTATTTTTAATGTCAAGCTATTAAAATCGAGGGTACCCAAATGCCTTTCTTCCGAGAGTAAAGCAATATGGCTATGGATCGTGCTCTGTGAAAAGGGGGTTTGATGCATGTGCGTAAAGTGTCGTCCCATATTAGCCTGTGCAGTCAACACAGGCTAATCAGGGACGACATTTTACGCTTTTATGGTTTGTTTCGTTGAAAGCAAGCAAACGTTAGCAATAAATAAGTTTAGGCGGAAAGTGTAATCCCTAATAAGCGTTTGCGTTCTTCACAGCCTTATCTAGGACTACACTTTACGCACATGCATTAAAACCCCTTTTCACGGAGCGCGGCTCATATGAATAGGTAAGTCACAAGGTGTCTTATAAGTCATGACACTACTGCCCTTAACCTTGAGGATTTAAGTTATATCAAACAAATTCTATTTTCTATGGAATGTGAGTTTGAAATGGTCTCGAAATCCGCGACCTTGAATTGGCAATATATTTACTGTGTTCCACGTGACCGGATCATGAGTTAAATTAAGTCTTTTTAAGATTTTTTCTTATACCATTTAGGGTCCGTGTTTACCTAGGACC